>NC_143082.1:12683181-12986363 GCF_052426305.1 Pelodiscus sinensis
TACCCTAGCCCGACGAATGGCGCGGCGTCGCCTAACAGGCCCACCCTAGCCCGGCGAATGGCGACGTCGCCTCACAGCCCCGCCCTGGCCCGGCGAATGGCGACGTCGCCTCACAGCCCCGCCCTGGCCCGGCGAATGGCGACGTCGCCTCACAGCCCCGCCCTGGCCCGGCGAATGGCGACGTCGCCTCACAGCCTCGCCCTGGCCCGGCGAATGGCGACGTTGCCTCACAGCCTCGCCCTGGCCCGGCGAATGGCGACGTTGCCTCACAGCTCCGCCCTGGCCCGGCAAATGGCGCGGCATCTCCTCACGGCCCCACCCTGAAGCGGTGAATGGCGCGACGTCACCTCAGAGCCTCACATGGCCCGGCGAATGATGCAACGTCGCTTCACAGCCCCACCCTGGCGCAGCAAATGGCGCGGCGTCGCCTAAGAGGCCCACCCTAGCCCGGCGAATGGCGCGGCGTCGCCTAACAGGCCTACCCTAGCCCGGCGAATGGCGCGGCATCGCCTAACAGGCCCACCCTAGCCCGGCGAATGGCGCGGCGTCGCCTAACAGGCCCATCCTAGCCCGGCGAATGGCGCGGCGTCGCCTAACAGGCCCGCCCTAGCCCGGCGAATGGCGCAGCATCGCCTCACTGCCTTGCCCTGGTGCAGCGTATGACACGGCGCCACCTCACATCCTCAGCCTGGCACGGCATCACCTCAGAGCCTCACATGGCCCAGTGAATGGCATTATGTTGCCTCATAACCTCACCCTGGCATGGTGAATGGCGCAGCATCACCTAAGAGCCCATTTCTGGCATGGCATCACCTTGCAAATTCTGCATGGCATGGCAAATGACATGGCGTCACCTCAGAGCCAAGCCCTGGCATGCCAAACGATGTGGCATTGCCTGACAGACTCCGCATGGCACAGCGAATGGCATGTCATCACCTCACAGACGCCACATGGCATGGCGAATTACGTGGCATCACCTCTTAGTCTCGCTATGATATGATAAAGTGTCTGGGGGTCATCATGATGTCAGGATGAAGTATGCAGGTGGCACTTCAGGGCCTCAGTTTGGTTCTATGGGGAATCACAACATCACGGAAGGATATGACGGCAAAGCACAGTGGGAGTCACTGTGACACAGCAAGATGCCCTGGTGCAGCATATGCAAATATTACTAGATAGTGATGCCAAAATGCCTATCCTGTCATAAGGCAATAGGGACTTCTATTAGAGTAGGCCTACTATGTCATATAGTCCGAAAATGTCATGAAGATTTACCCTTTGGATGTAGCCACTGGCGCTGGACAGACTGGAATAACCTCAATGGAAAATCAAGCAAGATACAAAGATGAAGGACTAGGTTCGAACACCGTTAATTCTGGTGCATGTGCAGTTGTGTCTGGCTTCTGGAAAATCATCAATATGGTCCTTACATGCCAGAATCCTGCTGCCCCAGCTGTGAAAGACAACAACGTCAGGGCCATACCAGTGACTGTTTTTGACTGAAAATTGCAGCCCTGCAGAGCAACACAGCTTTGGGAGAACAAGCTAGAGTACTAGCAGCGGGGCGACAGCCAGGCTACGTCTACACTGGCGTGATCTTGCGCAAAAACTCTTTAGCGCAAGAGTTCTTGCGTTAAAATAGTTGTGAAAGAGAGTGTCTACACTGGCATGTTGTGCAAAAGGACTTATTCCTGAGCAGGAGTGTCAGAGTTCTTGCGCAAGAAGCCCTGATTTCATACATTAGAACGTCACTTTACTTGCGCAAGAACACATGGCTAGTGTAGACAGGCAGCAAGTTTTTGCACAAGAGCAGCCGCTTTTGCGTGAGATCGTGCCAGTGTAGACACAGCCCCAGTGTGGGCCCAGGCCCAAGGTGTGCGGGGATGGCCAGACTTCACACCCCTGGAAGGGTGGAGACTTGGGCAGAAGGGGCAGGGCCAAGGGCAGTCAGCCTGTAGCACCTGCCGCAGCACTGGCTCTCCCCACCCCTAGCCCCCAGAACCTTGCAGAGTGGCACTCACGCAGCATTTCAAAGGAGCCCGTAGCTCCTGGCTGCCACTAGCTGGGAGTTCCAGGCCCCTTTGAAACGCCAGCCCCTATGCAATTGCCCCCTTTGCCTCCCTGTCAGTGGGCCTGGGTACTTGTGATCTCCTTTCCATGCCCACGTGACTCTGGAGTTACGTGTTCGCCTGCAGAACAGCGCTTGAAGCCCAAGTTCACGGTTCTGAGTGCAAGTCCCCTCTGAGGCTGAGGAAATCACAGCTTTGTGTTCAGCAACTCACCTGCATTTGGAGGCATTTGTGGATTCTCCTCCCCTAATGAAGCAGCTGGCATTGGAGTGTACCAAGTGCACTGTCCTTCGTGCTGGTGAGCACGTTGCTGCTCCGTGCAATGCTGGCCAATGCACTGAGATGACACCAAGGGCACTGCCCGTATGGGCTGACATGCTACATGTGGCAAACACTTGACTGGATGGGGGATGGAGGGGAAACAGGATATAAATGCCACCCTTCCTCTGCTGTACTGGGTGAGACCGTCAGGCCAGATGGTCTGAGCTTCTACTTGCGGCAATACTGTATCACCTCTGCTGCACCTCCCATTCCAGCAGGACCCTTCCGAATTTCCACTCCCCCAGGGAACATTTGTAGAACCCTTCTGTGCAGTGGCTTTTTATATTGGTCTCTGACCACAACTGAGCGCTTCTGATGCCGAGGACCAGGGGAGACATTAGGACTACATAGCTTGTGGACAACCTGATCTCCAACCCCTAAGACTCCATAAGGACACCCTCTGGGTTTTCCCAACGCCCATTGCCTGCTCTAATTCAATTCAGCCTAGGATGACAGTCTCGTCCCTCTCTTACAGATTTATAGCAGGGAGTGGGCTCTAGCTTGCCAGCACTCGGTTTCTGTTCCTAACACTGCTATCACCTTTGCTGCTGCCGCCGCCTCAGAGCGATAGTTTTTACCCACTTCCCTGAGATGGCAAGGATCTGTGTTCCCCCCAGGACAGCAGTATCAGTGCCGGCTTTTAGCACATGCTGTAAGAAATGTCAAACTTCCTGCCTCAGTTGGGCTGCAGAACTTAGAGCATTAAGGATTTGCAGCTAGAAAGTTTTTGCTATTCATTTACTGACAGTCAATCCAGGGCTGGCAAAGGTACCGCTCTGTTTGAGCTCAGTGGGGTAGGGAGCTCCTGAAAAGGGAAGAGGCCAGAAAGGAACGGGAGTCACTGATCACAAGACAATTGAAGCAGGGCGGGAGGTTCTGCAAAAGGATGCCAATGTGGGAGGTGACTGGCAGCCCTGGGACCTCTAGTCAGCTCGATGGGGAGAGGCAGCTGGGAGGTGGAACCACCCGCCGGACTGTGCTGCGGGTGGGTGGGACAGGTCGGTGTCCCTGGCCCATTCAAAGCTTATCCTCTCTGCCAGCCCGAGGGCGGGTTTCTGTGACAGCGAGAACTGCCCCAGAGGACCTTGGCCGAGAGCCACTTAGTTGGTGCCTAGAGCTCCCATCAGCTGATCCCTCCCCAGCGGCCTTGCCCTGAAACATGCTGCAGCCCACTCGAGCTCTCTTGGCAAAAGGGCTGTTACTGGGGTGTGGGAGGGTCAATATTTGTTTATGTCTCTAAACTATTTGCTTAAACCTGGCAGCTGGGGCAGTAGGCCAGGAGCTATTCCTGCAGGAGGGCCAGGGGACTAGCTCTCGCAGGAGGGAAGGCTGTTATTCTGGGCTAGGGAGCGCTGGAAGTGCTGCTGGGAGAAGTCACCTTCTCTCCCCTGATCCATCAGCAGGTACAGAAAAGTGCCGCACCAAACAGCTGAGGCTTCCCAACCAGTGGGAAGAGAGCTGCTCAGGGACCATGGAGACCTGCTGCCAGGCAGCAGAAAAAGCCTGTAAGGGGAACAGGAGTGTTTAATGAGAACACCAAGCTCCTGCTTTAGGGCTAGATTAGCATCGCCAGTCCTCCTCAAACAGGCCTGTATGGGGAAATGACGGTGTAAGCAGCCTTGGAGGAGTCACTGTGCCTGCACCAAGCCCCTGATGTAGCACAGCTCCCGCCTCATTCTATGCCCAGATGTGCCTGCAGACGGACAGCTGGCCAGCGTGGGTGAGTCAAGCTGGCAGCCCAGGAGAGCAGCTCACCACCACCTCCCACGGGAACCCGAGCTGGGTCTGCTCAGGTCCCGCGCTCCCTGTCACAGGCAGCTAAGACAGCCTGCACCATTGTTCAAGGCTAGGAGCGCTACCGCTACTGCTCCTCCCAGCACTGGCCTCAGAAAGGACTTTTCCTTTGCTGGGCCCTTCACCAAACCACCAGGAACTGAAGGCACCAGCCTGGAGACCTTCAGAGCCGCTTTGAATTGTGACTTGTGGCGCAGCCTCAACCTGCAGCCAGCACAGGGCTGTGCTGTCCGTCCCAGGGGCCCAGAGGCTTCTGGTGCCCCTCCTCGGCAGGCAACCGCAGCACACAGAGAAGCCGATTGCTGTGATTTTGGGCAGCCGCTGGCCCGTATGAAAAGCCTGTTGCCTGGGGATGTTGCTGACAAAGGGAACGTCTCTCGGGCCCAGAAAGGAACATGAGGTTGTTAAACTCCTTGTGGTCCCGGCACCTCTGACCAGCCCAGCAAGCCCCTGCAGCAGCAGTGGCAGAGGTGAACAGTGAGCAAAGGGGAGGAGGCAGGACGTGTGGGCAGGAAGAGAGACGGGATGAGGGCCTTCCAAGAGCAACGAGGGACCAGTTGGCGCCAAAGGTCAAAAACTTCCAAGTTCCTTGTGCTTCAGCCATGTTCACTTCCAGTCTGACTGGAGCAAGGGACACTTGTTCCCTGCCCAGGCAGACACAGCCCGGGGCACCTGACCCAGTGGCCAGGGAAAGCTGCTATGGGCCTAAGCTATACCAAGGATGGGGTGGCCGCAGTGGGCCGAGACATCCCTGCCTCAGCACCGGGGTGTGTACGTGGGGGGGGGGGAGGTGAGGGAGAGAACCCCGCCTTCGGGAAACATTCCATACAGCCAGCACCTTCGCCCCGGAGCCTTGCCACGACTGCATGCAAGACACCCCCCCGGATCTTGGTTACTGGGCGGGTGTCTCTAGCTCAAGCTGTGGGGACGGGTGGCCCTGGGGTCCCTGGGTCAAGCCCCAGCTGTTGCCCATGGCTAGAGAAGGACAAGGTGGAAAACACTGGTCTGGGACACTGCTTGACACTGGAAACGCCAGCACAGAGGAGCTGAAGCCACCATGCTGCTGGCGTACACAGGGATACTGTGCTGAAAACTGCCCTAGGGACTAAGCCCCAGCAGGCCCTTCAGAACCCATGCCTCAGAGCAACCACTCCCGCTTCCTCAGTGCACAGGGAGCAGGACCATGGCTACAAGATCCAACTGCGGCGTGGTCAGAAGTTTTATTCGACTGCCCTCAGCCAGAGATCTCCTGCAGCCGGGAAAGCGGTCTTCAGGAGACAGACCTGGGACATTTCAAAACTAGCCCTTCAAAGTAGCCCGGCTCCCCCCAGAAACCTGGACCTCCACCCTGCCCAGAGAGCCATGTGGCCGTGTCTTTGCCAGCTTGCACTTGGACTTCATGTAACCGTTGCGCCCGCTGACGGTGGCCAGAAGCATCTCCTGCGGGCAGATGATGGGGCAGAGCTCTCTGTGCAGTGCCCTGAGCCAGGAACCGAGCCAGAGCAGCAAGGAGCCCAAAGTCACAGTGAGACAACGGCAGAGATAGAACGGAACCCAGGAGTCCTGGGTACTGGTCCCCTTTCCTCTCCCCAAGAGATGACACTCCCCTCCCGAGACAGTTACGGTGGAAGCACGACAAAAATAAATAAGACGGCAAAGCTCCAGACTAGGCGGGCAGAAGAAAGGGTCCAATCCAGATTCTAGCCCCTCCAGCTGCCAACCTTCTTGGGGAAGGAACAAGGAAGGATTCAGTGGCAGCCTAAAAGCGAATTGAAATCAAGTGCTCCCCAGGGGGGCAATGTCTTTCCCTCAGAGGGACATTCTATTCCGATTTGCACCCCAAGGAAGATCTGGGTTTCCAGGTGACACCCAGCGCGGTTCCCAGGGCAATGCCAGCGGGCAGGGGAGGTATCTGCTCCAGGGGACTGTCCTGTTCGATGCAGGCCTTCGTGCTTCACAGTTCATCATGGGGAATGTGCAGGGCATGGTCGCACAGATCTACACACACAAGCACAAGGGCACAAGCCGTTAGAACATGGGAATGATCCGACTGGATTAGAGCCGCAGCCCAACCAAGCCAGCAACCGCTCTCTGCCGTGGCCAGCACTGGCTGCTCCAGAGACAGGCCAAGAACCCTGGAAGAGGCAGTTCTGGGACAATCTCCTCCTGATCCTCCCTCCCCTCTTCCCCACCCTGAGTTAGAGGTTGGTTCAGGCAGTGAATCAGCAGAGCTCACGTTCCTTACACAACTTGCTCTTACTTCGCCCTGGCTGGTCTCGCTAGCATGACAAATGTCTAATCCCTGCCCGAATCTTGTTTCTGGTCTCAGTCAGATCTAGCGGCAGTGAGGTCCACCAGCTAATCGTGCCACGTGTGGAAAACACACTCTCCACTGGGAACGTGCTACCTTTCAATCTCGCTGAATGTCCATGTATTACATTACGGTGGCACCTAAAGGCCACAAAGCTGGGATCGGGTCCCATTGTGAGTTTCCTACACATGCGGACGACTGGCTCATCCCCAAAGTGTTTGCAGTCTAAGCATTTTGCTGCCAGTCTGGTTCGGTTTTCCAAATCCGACCTTCAGTGACATTTCTATCCAATCCTAGGAAACAGAGCAGCTACCACAAGCAAGTCCCTTTCCAATTGGCTTAGCAGCCCATGGCCAGGGAGGTCTACAGCCTCCAGGTCCCTTTTAAACGTGGAGGAGTCCCATATGTTCCTCAGGCAGGTGTTTAGAACACCTCCCAGCTGCCACAGCCGCTTTGTTGACCACACGCATTTCTAGAATCCAAGCACTTAATCTACCTGGAGATAATTTCACCCTCACTGAAATGCAGCCATCTCTAGGTGGGATGTAGCAGCTCTTTAACACGGAACAGCACTACACAGTGGCCAAGTTCTTGAAAGAAAAGCAGCAGCCTGCATGTGAATGAATGGGGTGGGTAGGGCAGTAGAAAACAATTGCCTAGTGAAGGAATGTAGGAAGGAACTGGACTAACACCCTGACTCTTGTAAGGCCAGGTAGATCAGCTTAAGGTACACAACTCCAGCTACATAAATAAGGTATGTCAACTCCAGCTACATTAAGCCAAGCTTGGTGCTGCCTTCATAGTGGGCGGCCGACAGGAGCAAACGCTCCTGTTGGCTTCCCTTACTCCTGGAGACTGCAAGGAGTCCTTGTGCGGATCGGAGGCACCCTCCGCATTTGATTTAGCGGGTCTTTACTAGACCTGCTAAATCAAACTCCAGAAGATTGATCTCTGCGGTAAGTATAGACAGCCTTAAAGGGGCAGCAGGGTCAACAATTTGTGACCTGGAATTCAACTCTCTTTCAGACCGAAGGCATCTTTCCTAGCTCCTCTCCTCCTAGAGCTGAAGAGCACAGGAGACCAGGGCCTGACTCCCAGCCGTTTACGGAAGCACACAGCAATCAAGGGGCCGGCTGGCTTTGCAGGGCAAGGACGAGGCCACTGCTCACGTGAGGACTGAAATATCTGTCTGCCAGCCAGAGAGTAGGAACTGGCAGGAATGGGGGGGACCACTTCACTCCCCCCCCCCCAACATTCACACTTTAGTTAGTGGCTAATGAGAAACGCGGCTGTTTGAACAGAGCTGTTGAAGTCGGCCTTTGACCCAGATAGAGCAGTGGCAGGAGCTATCTGCCGAAGACTGACGCATGGATGTGGCATGCAGCACTATCAGGTGTGCAGGTTTAGGGATATGGGAGGATGAAGGTGTAAAGCCAGGCTCCCTTTCCAACAGCGTGGACAAGAAAGAACAAAGGTCAGGCAGCTCCCAGGGCTGCCGTCCAAAAATAACTTAGCGGGATGGAAAATCAGTCCCTGCAATTGGCGGCTCCAATCCCATCCCTGCTCTTGGCACCCAATGAGAATTCCCGGCGCAAATGAGCTTGGTTGTGGGAGGAATGACTCTCCCATGGCCCTGCCTCGGGAATGCCTGGCCCAAGCTGGAGTTTCCCAGAACAAGGAGGGGGGGGGGGGGGGAAGAGAGAGAGAGAGAGAGAGAGAGAGAGAGAGAGAGAGAGAGAGAGAGAGTGTGTGTGTGTGTGTGTGTGTGTGTGTGTGTGTGTGTGTGTGTGTGTGTAAGGCAGGGTTAGAAAAAGGGGTTAGAAAAAGCAGCATGAAATATAATTTCTTGACTCGCAGCCCTTAGTCTGGGAGCAGCAAGCCCAGGGAGCCGGGACAGCCCCTGTGCACCAGATCCAGGGATGGTTCTGCCGCATGCAAGCGGGGGCTGCTATGTAAGACGGGATTTGTTTTGGTCCGACAGTGCTTGGCCTTGCTGATCTTCCGGGAGGGAGCCAGGCTTGTCCATTCGCACCAGAGTGGCTGTGGAGGGGGAGTTTATTAGCTCAGTGCCAGGCTGGTTTTCTCTGACCCACGTTTCTGTATCACCCTGGTCATGGGGTTACTGCCGTCCTGCAGATGGGCGTGTTTTTACAGATCGTGAGGGCAACTGGGTCAGGGATGCAAAGGGTTAATTGGTCAACCGGTTAACTCAGATTCCATCAGTGGACCAGTCTGAAAGGGCTGTCTGATAGAGCGATCCAGAGACTGCAAGAGAAGAGAGAGCCTGGAACAGCAGTGCCCAGTGGTGTCAGTAGACCTTGGCTCTATTCCCAGCCCTGCCACTGAACTGCTGGGGAATCCTGGGCCAGCCACTGCATCCCCGCTTCAGTTTTCTCATCTGTAAAATGGGGCCAATGACCCAGGTTGTGCTACAGGAAGGGCTTTAAGATCTATGCACGGAGCACCCTGGGTCACAGCTAAGTCTCATTAGTTCCTTTCTTACCTTCCTTCCTTCTGAGCAGTTTTATTTAATGGCTTCTCTACAATGCTCAATAGAGCATCTGGGGAGTTAGCCAGCACTCTACACCAGGGAGGTGGTGGTGCCCCTGTGCTATAGATGGGGAAACTGAGGCACTGAGTGGGGGAAGCAACTTGACCAAGGTTGCATGGAGTGTACATCAGAGTCAGGAATTGAACCAGATCTCTCAAATCCTTCATATGATCAGCCAATCAAAACAGGCCTACCATCTCTGCTCTTCCCCGCTGGGAAAGGTGACGTGGAGTTCACTTCTAGATGGCTGTCTGGATCCCTTCCCTCCCATCTCAAAGGAACATATGGACCATGCTGCAGAGGGATCGCGTTCCCCATCCCTGAAAGGCAGCTTCCTCGGGGCTGGAGAGCAGCAGCCACCCTGTACAAGTGATGCCGCAGGACTGGTGCATGATGGGAAGTGGGGAATAACAACGCTGATTGAGGGGGACCAGCCGTGGTCTCTTGGTTAAATTCTGTACGCACCGCCCCCCCGCACTGCAAACTGCCAACAGCTTCTGGTCTGTTCCATCTCGCTCCTAGCGTGGTGAGTTCCGTCCTCGGCATCTCTGCTGAGGCTGCCAGCAAGGGGCCAATTGGAGCCAACCATGATGGCTGAGGCCCTCCCCAGTTTCACATGGGAGCTGCTGTGCAGCCCTGGGACATAACAGCGGGTGCTGACAGGGCTTGGCCTCCAGACAGCTCTCAAGAGGTGAACGAAAGCCCCCCGGCCCTGTGTGTTTAAAACAAAGCGAAGGACGTATTTCTTCCCACTGCGCGCTGGGACTGGTAGAACCCCTTGCCAGGGGACGACATGATGGGCAAGATTATAAACAGGGCTCAAAAGGACCCGGAGAATACGCCCATCAGTGGCTATTAGCCTGCTTGGGCAGGGATGCAAAACCATGCTCTGAAGTGTCCCTGACTTGCTGGGAATGAGTGCCAAGGGGGCGGATCCCTTGACAATCAGCTCTCCTGTTAATGCTTTCTGAAGCCACCAGCCTTGGCCACCGTCGGAAGGCTGGACGCTGGACTGAATGGACCCCTGGTCTGACCCAGTGTGGCCGTTATGTTCCCTGGCTGGCTAGTGCCTGCCCCAAGGAACCAAGGAGCCTCACTTACCAGTCCGTTTGCTGCACAGCCGATCCTTGACATGGTCGGTCTCACGGGAGAAGAATTCAATGAGCTCATCCTCATACTCCTCAGCGATGCTCTCACACTGCAACGGGAGCCAGAGAGGGTCAGAACCCTGCCCCCTGCCTCCCCAGCACTTAGGGGTCACATGGGACAGCAACGACAGAGAGGAGAAATGCTCTCCATAGCCCCAGTCCTCTCCTTAAGCTCCCAATGCACAGGGGTCCAGCTTGGAGAGGGACAGTTTTCTGTAGCCCAGGAAGGTCAGGGGTCAGCTGACGTTGCTACCAAGAGCAGCCTGGCGTCTCCCACTCATCCACTAGTGCCCAGCACCGGCAGGGCAGAGGCTACTGTGGCAGAGCATCAGAAGTCACCAAGGAGCCGCCTTCAACTGGCAGCTGAGTGCCATGCCCAGAGCTCCCGATACACCCAGCCCCTCTGCACTCACTGCAAACTTCAGGGTGGATGTGACGTCCCCGTCAATTTTGGTCCCGGAAAGGTCCATCTTGGTCCCATCGTGGGAGATCACCCGGATGTAGCTTTTCCGGTGGGTGGCGGGATCCACCTTCTCCCCGTACTCGTTCATCTTCTCGCAGACCCGCTCTAGCAGCTCCGTCAGGTGCGCTTCGGATCTGGCGTAAGGCACCTGTGGAGAACCACAGCGACCTGACGCGCTGGGCAGAGTGCACTCCCCGCGCCGCTCCCGCACGAGGCAGCTGCGACAGCCACGCTCCAACCAACGCTTCGGTAGGAGCCGCGCTGGGCCACCCAGCTGTCCCTGGGAGCAGCGACTGCATCTCCACTCGACAGGCAGGCCAAACGACTGGGCCAAGGCCGCCCAGCGAGCTCTGCACGGCACGCAGGATCCCACCCCCCCCCAGTCTCACCCCTGCCTCCAGTGCAGGGCTGAGAACAGAAGTCCCCAGCATCCTGGATGCCAGCCCCCTGCTGCATCAGCCAATGCTGCCTTTCCAGAGCAAGCCCTGCTACTGCACAGGAACCATTCCCAGCCCCCACAGGCTGGCTTAATCTTCAAAACAGGAATCCTCCCCTCTTCTTTGGCTCATCCCACCTCAGAGCCTTTCGGGGGGAGGAAAACTACCTGGGAGCTTGGACTTGCTCCCTTCTCCAGCCCTTTTCCCCCCAACATGTGGCTGCTACTTCCAGTAGGGGTCTCCTGTCAATTTGCCAACCCTTTCCCCTCCCTTAAACCTCACCCTTCAAAGACACCAAGGGCTGGAGAGATGTACCAAACTGGGCAGCTGCAAGACACCCTACCTCTACGACTGACTGGCTGCCGTCCGGGTTGATTCGGAATGACCCCATCTGGATGGTTTTCTTGGGGTCCACCTGGGAGATCTCCCATTCCAGCTCGTCCACCAGGGCCCGACAAGCTAGAGAGAAGGGGAGAAAACTCAGCTGCATTAGTGACAGATGGTGACAGAGGGAGAGAAGCAAACAAGTTATCCAGTCTGCCCCTCGCAGGCACGGACACATCATAAACATACAGTTCAACAGTGCGTGGTGTGCCAGCACTGGGAACAGCAACCAAGATGGTCTCCTCCTAAGGGTGTGCCCAACGCAATGCCAGTCACAGCCTGGGAGGTGACCTACAAATAGGGAAACTGAGGCACAGGGCACAACTGTCACATAGCGATCGAGCTGGGAATGCTCCCTCTACCTCCACAATGGAGATCCTGACCACTCCCAGCAAGAACGTTGTTCAGCAGAGACAGCAGGACGACAGACAGGCAGAGTGCGTGTGAAACCCAGCCATTCATCTTCCCGGTCGCAGGCTAGCGCAGTGACCTGCAGAGAGGCAGAAAGCGTTCAGTGCTTCCAGATCACAGCTCCTCCCCTCGTCCACGAGGGGCACCCACCTTCCAGCAGGCACTGTGCAAGCAACGCAAACTCTGCCTCTGCTACAGCGATCCGCTAGGGGCCTGTCTACTTGGGAGACACGTGTAAGGCTGTTTCCACACTGCCGCTAGCTGCATACAAACTTTAGTCATTCAGGGGTGTGAATAAACACCCCCCAAGTGACAAGTTTTAGCCCTGAAAAGTGCCCGCCGGTATAGACAATGCTCCTGGTGATAAACCTCTCACCCCTCATTCAGGATTTTTTTGTTTTTAACACCAGGAGACCTCTCCTCCACCAATCAAGAGTGACCAAATTGCTCGCATGTGCGTTAACACGGGCAGTGCAGACATCATGCCACACTGGTACCGCTGTACCATTATAACCTTCCCCAACATGGCCATGCTTATCTCAGCATCAGGGCGGCTTTCTTTGACTTCGCTTAAACTGCTTGCAAAGCGGCAAAAGCTACACCAGAAAGGACCTTGCCTTAGCAGAAGAGCCTCTCTCTGGGCACGACACTGGTGTGCGATAGCATTTAAAATTCCCACCCGGCATATCCTGCTATAGCTCCCAGGGAGATTTGCCCAGGAGTATCCCTGTCCTGCCCCCAGAGCCTAACCCATTTGCGCTGGGCCAGCGTTCATCCAGGGCTCTATGGCACAATCATTCCCTGTTTCCAAGCTGCCCTCAGAAGAGCGCCTCTTTGTCTGCCGGGCTCCCTTGTGAGCACAAAACCCTGATTGTGCGGAGGGACCGTTTTTGGCAGCTCTTTGCTGGTTACTGGGCTCGGTCAGTGCCCATCTGGCCCTTCTCCCGCCACAGCCACAGCATCTCCCCAGCACAGAAGACAGCAACCACCACTCCACGTGCAGCCTTGGGGGGCAGGCTGCACAGAAGCCCTTATAGGAACCCCGATCCCCTATACACCCTACAGAGACCCCCATAGGGACCCCCTAGATACCCCCCATGCCCGGTCCCCATACACCCTACAGAGACCCCCACAGGGACCCCCTAGACACCCCCCATGCCCGGTCCCCATACACCCTACAGAGACCTCCACAGGGACCCCCTAGACACCCCCCATGCCCGGTCCCCATACACCCTACAGAGACCCCCACAGGGACCCCCTAGACACCCCCCATGCCCGGTCCCCATACACCCTACAGAGACCCCCACAGGGACCCCCTAGACACCCCCCATGCCCGGTCCCCATACACCCTACAGAGACCCCCACAGGGACCCCCTAGACACCCCCCATGCCCGGTCCCCATACACCCTACAGAGACTCCCACAGGGACCCCCTAGACACCCCCCATGCCCGGTCCCCATACACCCTACAGAGACCCCCACAGGGACCCCCTAGACACCCCCCATGCCCGGTCCCCATACACCCTACAGAGACCCCCACAGGGACCCCCTAGACACCCCCCATGCCCGGTCCCCATACACCCTACAGAGACCCCCACAGGGACCCCCTAGACACCCCCCATGCCCGATCTCCATACACCCTACAGAGACCCCCACAGGGACCCCCTAGACACCCCCCATGCCCGGTCCCCATACACCCTACAGAGACCCCCACAGGGACCCCCTAGACACCCCCCATGCCCGGTCCCCATACACCCTACAGAGACCCCCACAGGGACCCCCTAGACACCCCCCCATGCCCGGTCCCCATACACCCTACAGAGACCCCCATAGGGACCCCCTAGACACCCCCCATGCCCGGTCTCCATACACCCTACAGAGACCCCCATAGGGACCCCCTAGACACCCCCCATGCCCGGTCCCCATACACCCTACAGAGACCCCCATAGGGACCCCCTAGGCACCCCCCATGCCCGGTCCCCATACACCCTACAGAGACCTCCACAGGGACCCCCTAGACACCCCCCATGCCCGGTCCCCATACACCCTACAGAGACCCCCACAGGGACCCCCTAGACACCCCCCATGCCTGGTCTCCATACACCCTACAGAGAACCCCATAGGGACCCCCTAGACACCCCCCATGCCCGGTCCCCATACACCCTACAGAGACCCCCACAGGGACCCCCTAGACACCCCCCATGCCCGGTCCCCATACATCCTACAGAGACCCCCACAGGGACCCCCTAGACACCCCCCATGCCCGGTCCCCATACACCCTACAGAGACCCCCACAGGGACCCCCTAGACACCCCCCATGCCCGGTCCCCATACACCCTACAGAGACCCCCACAGGGACCCCCTAGACACCCCCCATGCCCGATCTCCATACACCCTACAGAGACCCCCACAGGGACCCCCTAGACACCCCCCATGCCCGGTCCCCATACACCCTACAGAGACCCCCACAGGGACCCCCTAGGCACCCCCCATGCCCGGTCCCCATACACCCTACAGAGACCCCCACAGGGACCCCCTAGGCACCCCCCATGCCCGGTCCCCATACACCCTACAGAGACCCCCACAGGGACCCCCTAGACACCCCCCATGCCCGGTCCCCATACACCCTACAGAGACCCCCATAGGGACCCCCTAGGCACCCCCCATGCCCGGTCCCCATACACCCTACAGAGACCCCCACAGGGACCCCCTAGGCACCCCCCATGCCCGGTCCCCATACACCCTACAGAGACCTCCACAGGGACCCCCTAGGCACCCCCCATGCCCGGTCCCCATACACCCTACAGAGACCCCCACAGGGACCCCCTAGGCACCCCCCATGCCCGGTCCCCATACACCCTACAGAGACCCCCACAGGGACCCCCTAGACACCCCCCATGCCCGGTCCCCATACACCCCTAGCAGCCCCACAGAACCTGCACGAAGCCCCGCCGCTCCCCGCACCTGAAACCCGTCCCGGCCCCGCCGCTGCTCCGGCGGGCGCTAAGTCCGCCCGCTCCCGGCCCCCCGCCCGCCTCCGGGGCTGCCCCTCCGGCCGCCTGACCCGCCTCCCCGGGCCCCGCGCCGCCGCCGCCGCCCCAGCCCGGGGGCCCCGCGAGGGGCGCGGCGCTGCCGGGTGGGGGCTTCCCGGCGCCTGTAGAGGCGACCCCGGCCCCTCCGGGAGGTGGCGGCCCCGGAACAGGCACCGCCGCGGGCAGCTCAGGTGGTCGCAGGACCCCGGGAGCGCAGCGAGGCCCCAGCTCGCGTGGCGTTAGGTTCCACGTGAGCAGCAGCCCGCGAGGGGCGGGGCAACAGTCGGGCTGGGCTGGGCTGGGCAGGTGGGGACGGACGTAGGCGTGCGGGGCTGTGGATGGGGGTTGCAGGTGGGGGAGGATGTGGGGCTGGGGAGGAGGGATGCAGGTGGGGGAGGATGTGGGGCTGGGGAGGAGGGATGCAGGTGGGGTAGGGTGTGGGGCTAGGGAGGAGGGTTGCAGGTGGGGGAGGATGTGGGGCTGGGGAGGAGGGATGCAGGTGGGGTAGGGTGTGGGGCTGGGGAGGAGGGATGCAGGTGGGGGAGGATGTGGGGCTGGGGAGGAGGGATGCAGGTGGGGGAGGATGTGGGGCTGGGGAGGAGGGATGCAGGTGGGGGAGGATGTGGGGCTGGGGAGGAGGGATGCAGGTGGGGTAGGGTGTGGGGCTAGGGAGGAGGGTTGCAGGTGGGGGAGGATGTGGGGCTGGGGAGGAGGGTTGCAGGTGGGGGAGGATGTGGGGCTGGGGAGGAGGGATGTAGGTGGGGGAGGACGGGGTGTGGGACTGGGGAGGAGGGATGCAGGTGGAGGAGGTTGTGGGGCTGGGGAGGAGAGATGTAGGTGGGGGAGGACGGGGTGTGGGACTGGGGAGGAGGGATGCAGGTGGGGGAGGATGTGGGGCTGGGGAGGAGGTGGAGGACATATGGGGGTGTGGGGCTGGGACGGACATGGAGAGCTGCAGGTGGGGGGCATGGGGCACAGCCCTGCTCTGAGCTCACAGGGAGGGAAGTGGGTACCTGCTGGCAACAGCTCTGGCTGGGCTGATGAACTCCCCTCTGGCTTGGTCTGCAAGGCTCACCCACCTAGTAGGGCGGAAGCAGGTCTAGGGAGCCCCAAGGCACTTTGCCTCCTCTACATTGAGAGCAATCTGTTTTCTGGGTTTGGCTACCCCTCACTGAGGCACTGGGCTCCCCACCGCCTCCTCCCCATCTGGGGTTAGACCTAGCAGCCCTGATGCGTCACAGACAGGGTCTTCCAGGCCCAAGGACTAAAACTGGGGGCTTCCTGAGTCCCCATCTTTAAGGGGCTTCTAAGCCAGGAGACAGGGCAGACACTCCCCAGGCTGGCTGCCATGTTCGGATGCTGCTCTCCTTCCGCCAACCTTACAGGGACCGGATTTATCAAGATGTTGGACACAGAAATGTCGCTGTGTCCGTGAAACTTCCTGCAGCCTCCTGTTACCCCTGCAGTCAGTGCTCACGATGTATGCCCCTTCTGGCGGCCCACCTTCCTCCACCGTTTTCCAGTCACCAGTGTCCTTATTGGCCCCCCGGGAGAGCTGCGCTTATGCAATCAAGGCTCTAGTCCCCAGATCATTAATTGTCCCAAACGTTTATCCAGCACACTCATAGAGTGTGTGTGTGGGGGGGGCTGGTCCCACTCCCGCTCCTGTCCCCGACCCAGGAGCCTGAGAGCAGGGATGCCGGTCTGCTGCTCGGTTGGTGGGGACACATCCCGCAACTCACCAACCCGCAGGTTTCAGCGAGGCCTCACTGGCGGCCCGATGTCCATTTCACCCTGTCCTGGGCTACTTCCTACTTTCTAGTGCCACTCTGTCCAAAGTCATGTAGGCAGCTGACTCGCAGGGTGGTCAGGTCCGGCATCACCAGCTCTCCCGCCGTCAGGTACACCCTGGGGGTCAGGAGGCCCATGCCCTTCCCCTGGGGATCGCCGGCCCACGATCCTTCCCCCCAGCCCCGAGCCCCTTTCCGCCGGGGCCGCGGGCTTTTCAAAGTCCTCGCCGCTCTTCCAGGACGCACGCGCAGGCGCCGTCCCACTGGCCAAACTGCTAGCCCTGAGTGCTCCTGCGCATGCGCTAGCGGTGGCCCAGGAACCACCCCAGCACTGCTGCGCGCGAGCAGCCCCGTGGACCCAGAGCGCCTCCGCTCCTGCTTGTGAGTACGGGCTTCGGAGGGCTCCGCCTCGCGGGGTCCCAACACCCTCACACCTCCCCTGGCTGGAAGCAGGGACCAGCAAAGGGAGAATCCTCAGGCATGTGCCCAGGGCCACTGTAGCTCTTTAGGGACCAGGCAGTGACTTCAGCTGGGGAGGGGCACAGTGAGCCGTTCCCCCACTCAAGCTAATCGGGGCGGGGGGGAGGAGGGGGAAGGCTCAGCTCCGGGAGGGGAAAACCCAGGGATGATGGGAAGCTGTTGAGTCAATAGGCGATGTTTTCCCTCCCTTTGAGTCATACCCCAGGCTGGCCGGAGGAGGCCCAGGCTACTAGGATGTGGCGTTTCCAGAGAAGTGCAAAAACCCAACCTGGCTGCCGGGCTTTCCACACATGGAGGAGTTAACCCCACTGGCCTGGCCAGAGTCCCAGCATGAGTGACACGTTCTGAACTCCTTGCCCCTGCCCACTGTCAGTGCGTGTGAGTCCTGCTTTCCTAGCTGGCACATGATGTGGGTTTCTGTTCCAGAGCTGGCCTCCCCCAGAGGTGGCTGCATCCTGCCCTCCTCCGCTCAGCCCTGCTTCTTACGCTCCGGGAGAGTCGTGCCAGCTCCTTCTCCCTGAGCCCCTTTGAGGGCTGGGGGGGACCTTCCGCTCTGCAGCCTGTGAGATCTGGAAGACCCTCCCCGAACCTCAGCCTTGCTGGTTTCCTAGTTCACCTCTAAGCCCCGCTCCATCTGCACCTCAATACCCCTCTACCCTCAGGGGGGCGGTCATCCTTGTGCAGGGGAGCATCTTGTCCCATTGACCTTAAAGGCACCGTTCACCTAGTCGGGGGCAGGACTTGTCACTGCAGGGAAGCACCGTGGCATGTCTGGGGGGACGGGGGCGGGATGGCTCCTTTCTCAGCTGGGAGCTGGCTGGCTGCTGCATTGAAAGTCCATGCAGCCAGGGGCTGTTCTGAGCAGGGATTCCCGTCCCCTTGTTCTGTCTGCTGAGTCCAAGATTGCAGGGTGAGCCCACGGCTCCGAGCCCTGTCGCTCTCCCCGGCGCAGCAGGACTCAATCGGCCAGGATGCCTTCAGGCCTGGACCGCCAGGGGCTGTTCCGCACGGGCTGGCATTTGCACCAGTGCAGCCACCCAGAGCACGGGGCCAGGCATTCTTCACACCAGTGCAAGGTCTCCCCACGAGGGGCCTGCATGACCCCCAGCGCAGACCAGCACACACCTGGGGGGCAGGCAGCTGTAGCCTACACAACCCCCAGCGCAGACCAGCACACGCCTGGGGGGCAGGCAGCTGTAGCCTACACAACCCCCAGCGCAGACCAGCACACGCCTGGGGGGCAGGCAGCTGTAGCCTACACAACCCCCAGCGCAGACCAGCACACACCTGGGGGGCAGGCAGCTGTAGCCTACACAACCCCCAGCGCAGACCAGCACACACCTGGGGGGCAGGCAGCTGTAGCCTACACAACCCCCAGCGCAGACCAGCACACACCTGGGGGGACAGGCAGCTGTAGCCTACACAACCCCCAGCGCAGACCAGCACACACCTGGGGGGACAGGCAGCTGTAGCCTACACAACCCCCAGCGCAGACCAGCACACGCCTGGGGGGCAGGCAGCTGTAGCCTACACAACCCCCAGCGCAGACCAGCACACGCCTGGGGGGCAGGCAGCTGTAGCCTACACAACCCCCAGCGCAGACCAGCACACACCTGGGGGGCAGGCAGCTGTAGCCTACACAACCCCCAGCGCAGACCAGCACACACCTGGGGGGACAGGCAGCTGTAGCCTACACAACCCCCAGCGCAGACCAGCACACACGCCTGGGGGGACAGGCAGCTGTAGCCTACACAACCCCCAGCGCAGACCAGCACACACCTGGGGGGCAGGCAGCTGTAGCCTACACAACCCCCAGCGCAGACCAGCACACGCCTGGGGGGCAGGCAGCTGTAGCCTACACAACCCCCAGCGCAGACCAGCACACGCCTGGGGGGCAGGCAGCTGTAGCCTACACAACCCCCAGCGCAGACCAGCACACACCTGGGGGGCAGGCAGCTGTAGCCTACACAACCCCCAGCGCAGACCAGCACACACCTGGGGGGACAGGCAGCTGTAGCCTACACAACCCCCAGCGCAGACCAGCACACGCCTGGGGGGCAGGCAGCTGTAGCCTACACAACCCCCAGCGCAGACCAGCACACGCCTGGGGGGCAGGCAGCTGTAGCCTACACAACCCCCAGCGCAGACCAGCACACACCTGGGGGGCAGGCAGCTGTAGCCTACACAACCCCCAGCGCAGACCAGCACACACCTGGGGGGACAGGCAGCTGTAGCCTACACAACCCCCAGCGCAGACCAGCACACACGCCTGGGGGGACAGGCAGCTGTAGCCTACACAACCCCCAGCGCAGACCAGCACACACGCCTGGGGGACAGGCAGCTGTAGCCTACACAACCCCCAGTGCAGACCAGCACACACGCCTGGGGAGACAGGCAGCTGTAGCCTACACAACCCCCAGCGCAGACCAGCACACACGCCTGGGGGGACAGGCAGCTGTAGCCTACACAACCCCCAGCGCAGACCAGCACACGCCTGGGGGGACAGGCAGCTGTAGCCTACACAACCCCCAGTGCAGACCAGCACACACACCTGGGGGGCAGGCAGCTGTAGCCTACACAACCCCCAGTGCAGACCAGCACACACGCCTGGGGGGCAGGCAGCTGTAGCCTACACAACCCCCAGCGCAGACCAGCACACACGCCTGGGGGGCAGGCAGCTGTAGCCTACACAACCCCCAGCGCAGACCAGCACACACGCCTGGGGGGCAGGCAGCTGTAGCCTACACAACCCCCAGTGCAGACCAGCACGACCAGCACACACACCTGGGGGGACAGGCAGCTGTAGCCTACACAACCCCCAGTGCAGATCAGCACACGCCTGGGGGGACAGGCAGCTGTAGCCTACACAACCCCCAGTGCAGATCAGCACACGCCTGGGGGGACAGGCAGCTGTAGCCTACACAACCCCCAGTGCAGACCAGCACACGCCTGGGGGGCAGGCAGCTGTAGCCTACACAACCCCCAGTGCAGACCAGCACACACGCCTGGGGGGCAGGCAGCTAGAGGAGGAGCTGGAGCAGGATCCCGAATTGGGCCTGGGGGGAAGTGACTCCCCTCTGTCCAAGGGGGGATAATGCCGATGCCAAGCCCCTCCTGGGGGTGCGGGGTAGCATGGTTACGCACTTTGGGATCTGCAGCGGGCGCAGGCCGGGGCCAGGAGGAGACAGGGCCACAGACTGATGCTCCCAGTTGGCCACTTTATGAATTCGGTACGTGCCAGAGCTTGCCAAGCGCCCCTCAGCCCTCACAGGACAAGGGGGTTACAAAGACCAGACGGTCTAAAGGGGACAGAGCCAGCCCTGGGGCCACGCAGGGGCCGCTCTGCTGATGCTACAGCCAAGTCCCAGCTGGGGTCTTTGCCTGATCCTGCCAGCCCGGCATGCTGCTCTGAGTGCTTTGCGGCACTGATGCCAGTTCAGGGCACCTTTGCCCAACCTCTCCCCCTGCCATCACTGGAGCAGGCGCTGGGCTGGGCTGGGCTGGGCTGACATCCTGGGGGTCAGTGCTCCCCGTCTTCCTGGCACCCCACGAGTTTATCCAGCCAGTCTTCAAGGATCCCCCCCATCTCCCTCAGCAAAGTAACAGCTGGGAATGCAACACGCCGGGGGAGGGGCCCTGCCCTTGCTGCAGCACCAAGTGGGGCCTGAGACCACTGTGGAAGTGGAGGACATGCCACGGCGCCCCCAGCTGGTGAACGAGATGATCGACAGGCTGTCCCGGCTTGGAAGGGCACCCAGGCGGCTGGCAGGAGATTTGGAGCAGGTACCTTCAGGTTCCCTGGGAGGCAGACGGGGCCCTTGAGTCATCCCAGCAGTGAGGGGGATCCTCGCCAGCAGGCAGCGTAGGCCCACCCCACGGAGGGCTGGGACAGGAGCTGGTGTCAGGGCCCCTGGTGCACACCTGGCTTCAAGCTGAAAACCAGCGGCACGTTGAAGACACGTTTTCTGTGTGATCTGCAGTCGGACGCTGGCTGGGACCCGGGGCCACGTGGTAGCAAGCCCCTTCCTGGGCGAACGCATGGGGACCGAGTGGGTCGCGCCGGGTCAGAGCGCTAGCACAGATGGGAACACTGCAGCATCTGCCGGAGAAACACAAACGCCTGGGTTAGCAAAGGGCTCGCGCCACACCGCAGGGGGCGGGCGGCTCCCCGCAGTCCCAGCGCTGAGCTCCGACAACGAGGTCCCACGGCAGCAGGATCCGGCGAGAGGCGCGAACGCAGCAGCGCCACGTCCCACCCTGAACAGTGGCTTGCGGCTGCCTGCTGCCGAGGGACCTCCCGCCACCACGGGCTGCGGACTCGCGCAGAGGGGAGCCTGCGGGTGCGGGCGCGCCAGGGTGCATGAAGAGGAGGGGCGGAGCCTTACTTTTAGGGCTGCTCTGGCTGTCTGGCTCCGGCACCTTCCAGTCCATCTTGCGGCCCTTCTCATAGAGGCCCTTGAGCACTTTGCGGAAGTCGTCAGGCTCCGTGGTGTTCTTGCTCAGCTCCAGGTACTTCCTGTAGAGCTGCAGAGCCGTCCGGGCGTCCTCGATGCTGTCGTGCGTCTCGCCCTGGATCTTCAGGTCTGGGGGTGCAGGGAGGTGCCGGTCACAGAGGGCACGACAGCCCTGGCCCCAATTCCCAACCCCCATGGCAGCCTCCAAACCAAGGGATTTCCTTCCCCTCCTGCTGATGGGGAGCCCCGTGGCCCATTGTCCCTCAGTCCTGACGGGGAGCCCCGGGGCCCATCTCCACTGGCGCTCGGCTGCTGCACTGACGTCTAACCCCACCCCGGCGATAGGGTCTCCTCTGCCCCACAATAGCAGAGCCCACCCACAGTGCTGAGTTCTGGGGGCAGGGCGGGGCAGGAGGAGCCTTCGTCGCCAAGCGGCCAGCGCTGCCCAGGCCCTGGCGTCGGGGCTGGTGTCCATCTGGGCTCCCATGCAGCCCTGCCTGGCTGGGCTAATTGCAATCTAGGCGTTTCCACTAACCCAGGAAGTACCAGGCAAGGAAGCGCAGGGAAATCATCCTCTTCCTCGGCATGTGGAACAAATACACGGTGTCGATTACTTGGTCCTTGGGCACCTGGGGAGCAGAGAGAGCCTGAACACCCAGGGGAGGCCAGGCTAGCTCCCCAGCCCACCCCAACCATCCAGCCAGGACGCAGCTCCACCGCCCCTGCAATCCCACTGCCCGGCCAGCGAGCCCACCCCACAGGGAGGCAGGGGAGCTCCGCCCCGGAAGGGAACTGAATGTGGGTCTGCTGGGGGGTGTCAGAAGGGAAAATCACCATGAGGTTGATGACCCGGAAGTCCTTCTGCAGCCCATGGCCCACGAACTTGACCCCCACATCGATGAGGAAGCGCAGCTTCAGGTAGGTGGACTTGAGCGTGGTGAGGTGCTTGGAGGAGATCTTGGCATCCAGGTCGCCCGGCTTGATCCCCGAGTACTGGGTCAGGTAATCCACCACCTGCAAGGGGAGGAGCACGTGCAGTGGGTGCTGGGGACAGCGGGGTAGGGAGGAGGGGCTGGTGGGGAGAGGGCCAGTGACACCTGGAGAATGCAGTGGGGGCAGGGGGAAGAGTGACCACCTGGTGGGGGCAGGGACACCTCCACTCAGCCAGGAGGCCTGTCTAGCTGGGGGCTGGACCTGGCTGTTCTCTGGGCGCCTGTGGGGTGCAGCAGGTGGCTGAGCGGGGCCGGTACCTGCTCCTGCGTGGAGATGTAGTCATCGATGAACGGGATGCCCTCGTTGGGGCCCTGGCCTCGCACGCACGTGATCCTGGCCACTGACATCTGGCTGGGCTTGATGGTGGACTTGGTGCCGTCGCTGCGCAGCTCAGCCTCCTCCTGCACAAGTCAAAGGAGCCATTGGCAGGGGAAGCCCCCAGCCCCTTCCCCCCCTTCCCCTAGCAGGACTCAGCTATGGGGGCTTCCCACGGCCATGGCTAGACCCCAGCAGGAGGGCCCCCAGGAGGGAGCCAGCCAAGCGTGGCTGCAATGCCCAGCTGGGGGGGGGCTCCCTGCTGCACCAGCTCCTTCCCCCCCCCCAACAGCCCTGGCAGGGGCCTTTACCTCATTGAGCGTGACAAACTCGGCGTCCAGCCCCACCAGGTCGCCCACCTGGGGCATCTCGTTCAGCAGGAGCGGGATGAAGGTGGCGTGGCACTTGCGCTGCTTGCGAGCCAGGGACGCCTCGGCCAGCAGCACGCTGGCCTCGATGGGGTTCTTGACTTGACGGCAGGAGGGGGGAGGAGAGAGAGGGCGGCGTCAGACGGGCAGCAGAAGAGGCCAGGCTGGGGCACGGGAAGGAGACAGGCCTTCCAGAGGGAAGGGCCAGGGACCATCGGCCTCCCCCAAAATAATCAGCATGTTTCTAAGGCACCACGCACCAGCTCCTCAGGGCGCCGAGGCTACAGCCCCACCAAGGAGTATGGAGCTGAGGCCTCCCGCGAGAGCCAAGAGGAGATGGAGATTCCAGCCGCTTTGTGTGTGTGGCCCTGCCCGGGTTTCCTGCCCGCTGGTCCCCAACCAGACGTGTACCAAGGCAGGGATGGAATAGGCATGGGTGAGCCCAGCACGCAGGGCCCCATGCCCAGCAGGGGGGCACAGCACACGCGAGGACAAGCCAGGCTCCCCATGGGCCGGCCCCACCCTGCAGTGCTCACAGGGCCCTTGGGGACCATTTGGCAGCAGCCGATCTAGGGGACTGTTTCCTGGAGAACAGCCAAGAGGACGCAAAAGGCCGGACCCTCCGCTGATGTAAAATGACACAGCTTCCCCGTAGTCAATGATCTGCACCCGCCGAGGGGCTGGCCCCTCCCTGCCATTCAGTTTTGTTTGTATCCTGTGCCTCATCTCACTGGGATTGTGATTCCAGATCGGTCGGTTTCACTTCCTGGTTCTGGGCTCCCTCTATTGCCTCTCTTGTGGGGCTTGTCTTCACTGCAAAGCTTAGGTTGCCCTGACCTGACCCGCTCTCCTCCTCCCCTCCCGCCCACAATTCTCCAGCTGGAGGGAATGGAGCCTGGCCCAATAACTCCTAGCACATTTCCTCAGCTTTCGAGGTGTCTGGCTCGGCAGGGACACACTTCCAGGCTGTTAACACGACCCCACAGCTGCTAGTCCAAGCCGTGTGCGGCTGCTCTCGCCAGAGCTGAGCTTGCTCCAGTTCAGTACCCCAGCAGTGCAGACAGGTGTCAGGGCTCCACACATGCTGCCCGCATGGCACAAGGGCGTCCCACCCAGACACTCACTGGTCAGGTTGTACTTGGCGTGGAGGTTCCGGCGGGCGTAGTACAAGATCGCAGGCACCTTCCAGTTCATGTCAAACTGCACAGCCTCGCACTGCGGCGGAGGGAGGGACAGGTGTAAGCACAACTCGGGGGGCCTCGCCTGCCACAGGTTGAGCTCGGGGGGGGGATCTTCCCCCCACTTCCCACAAAGAGGGACAGGGCAGCACTTCACCAGCTCAATGCCCCTGCATGCTACAGAGGATTCTATAAACATGGGCGTGAGATTAAACCCAGCCTGCCCCCCAGCAGAATTAGGGGGTGCTCTCTGTCCCTGTCCTCGACCCATCTTCCCCCACACCTCAGCAAGTACCCCAGCCCTCTGAAGAAGGTGCCATGCGTGCCGTGTGCAGCCCGGGGAGTTTCAAAGCAGCAGTACCGCATGGAGCCCACACCTCAGCTGACCCCAGGCGCCATGCAGCGCTGCCGCTTTGAAACACCGCAGGGAGCACGGGGCCAGCAGGGCCCCACAGCACTTTCCCCTTTGAAGTGTAGCAATAACCCTCAGGCTGTTGCTGCACTTCAAAGGGGAAAGTGTCCTTATCGACTAATCGAATAGTCAATGCAAATTGCATCGACTATTCGATTAGCCAGTCAATCAACATTTAACATCCCTAGTGCCAGCACAGGTGACTGTCACGCGTTGCCCCCACCACCCACATGGGCTGCAGAGGTGTCTAGATTTCCTTTTGGCTCCCACTGCCTCTGATGTGCAGGGTGGGCGCTGCCTCCGCAGCAGCAGCTGGGAACAGGCAGCTCTCAAGATGGGCAGCTGGAGATACATCATCTTACAGCCATGAGCGGCTGTGGGAACTCAAGTCTGTGCCTTTCCCCCACTGCTGCTGCAACCCCCGTCCTCCTTCACTTCCCAGCAGCATTCGGTACCACACACACCAAGCTGTGATGGGTAGCAGCAGCCTGTCCCCTAGTCACGGGGCCGATCACACGGCTTATTCGGCACAGGGCAGAAGATTCAGGATTTCCCATTGTGGCAGCTGAGCCCTAAACCTGGCTTGGCCTAGCAACTCTTAGCACATTTCCTGAGCACCGCTGAAAGTGGAAATCAGGAGCATTATCCCTGCTTTACAGAAGGGGAAACTGAGGCATGGAGCAGGGCAAGACTCGCCTGTGGTCACTCTGCAGGTTAGAAGCAATACCCTGGTCTCCCAAGCCCCAGTGCAGTGCTCTGCCCACTAGTCCACACTGCCTCCCTGGCCGGGCTGTTTGCACGGTGCCATGTGAAGGGGGATAGCCCTAAGGCCAAGTCTGATCTTCAGGCTGCCCAAAGGATGCGGCTGCTCACCTTGTCCACAGGCTCGATGAGGAAGTCGTTGAAGAGATACCACTGCTGGTGCGTGACTCCCTGGGCGAGAGAGAGAGGCGGGGCTAGTCTGTAGCTTGAGTCACACACTCTAGTTATCAGGCAAACCCAGCTGCCACCTACACTTCGGTTACCCAGGGCACTGGCCCCAAGAATCCTGATAATATTTTCCATCCAGGTGTGGGTTGAATTTTGTTACATGCAACACCAAAATCGAGGTAACTGTGGACCACTGGCACCAAGAAAACACCTAGATCTAGTATCTAGTTCCTAGGTGTGGAAGAAGAAACAATATGAAAACTAGGGATAAGCATCGTAAAAGGGATGCAAATTAGACATATCGCAATTGCAAATGAGGGATAAGGGATCTTTCGGAAAAGGCTTTATTTTCCGAAAGATCTGCGTCTAGACAGGCGCTTTTTTCTGGCAAAGCTCCGAGCCGGAAAAAAGCGGCAGCCATTTTTATGCTAATGAAGCAGGGGAGATTTAAATCCCCGCTTCATTTGCAATTGCGATACGTCTAATTTGCATCCCTTTTACGAAAAAGGGATGCAGTCTAGACACAGCCTTGGAGGGCATGTATGTGCTCCTCCTTGCTAACACCTCTCACTAGTAAACACTCCAAAATGAGGCATGTTGAAAACAGCTAAATCAAAGGCATGGCGATTAAGTAAAAGCATAAAAAATATGCACCAGAGGCCCAAGTTAATAATCCACTCCTGCCAGAGTCTGACCACTGATTCTTCAGAGCAAGCTGCTCTCCAAAAATGAAGCAGCTGTGCTCAAATACTAGGATGCAACAGGTGTTTGCAGTTCAAAAACCTATCCCTCTTGCATGTTATTTGCATGCGTTTCTCCACTTTAGAATGCTAAGCAAATCTGGGAGTCAGCTAGCACTGGTTAAGCTCTGGCAAATATTGCTACAATGTTTTCGGATACTGGGAAGGAGAGTAAAAGGCCTTCCCTCAAGCTGTGTGTGTCGCCAACTCAAAGGGTGTGTCTACACTGTGCTGCTTCTAGCGACAAGGCTGTGTCAACACAGCCCTGTCGCTAACCGTCCCACTAGAAGTCAAAACTCTGCTGCTCGGCACTTCTGTTGAGGGGGTTTTGCTTGGTTGGCAGCAGAGCGCTCCTGCTGACAAATTGTTGGCTTGAGTAATGTGGCTAGCTGGCTATAGCATTTTCAGAATAATGTGGCTAGTTAGCACTACGGTGGGTACTGCTTCAGAACTGACTGGACACCACAGCCTTAAGCCACTGGTCACCAACCAGTAGATCGGGATCTCTTGGGAGATCTTGGACTCTGACAGGTGATCCTGACTAGTTTGGCTGGCACATCAGCTGCCCCTCTCCCCAATGCCATGGTGCTCCTGCCCTATGCCTTGGAGATGCCCCCCTGGGAGCCTCCTGCTTGCTGTGCAAGGTGAGGGAGGCAGAAGTGGGGGGCACTGATATTAGGGTGTCCCCCTGCCCCGTAATCCATCTCCCCAGAGTGAGAAGGGGCAGGGGAAGGAGGCAGGGCAAAGGTATTTGGGTTTGTGATCTTGTGCTTCAAAAGGTTGGACACCACTACCATAAGTCATTGACACCTACTTAAACATTGCTGGAAATGCTATCATTCCAATGTCACAAGCTAGGCCCCTCCTCGTGCTTTTGCCACAGTGTTCATTCACTAACGCCTGAGTCATGCAAACGCTTATGCCACGGAGCCCTCCACCTGCCTAACTGTTTGCAGGTGCAATAGCTGCGATTTTATCTACACTACCAGGTTTTGTCAGCAAAACTGGGGCCGACACCCTAAAGTTGATCAAACAAACATTGCCAGGAGGGGTTCACGCTTGTTCCCTCTGTGGACAGATCGTGTCCACATTAGGGCATGTTCATCGACAGTGAGAGCAGTGCACTGTGGGTACGTATCCCACAATGCAGTGCTGTGGGAAGGTGGAGATGATCCTTGCTCATCTTGCGAGTCCCTCTTAGTTCCCCCTACTGCTGGGTTCCTAGCAGGGCAGAACAGAAGCATTCCAATGATTCGCTCTGTGTTTGTTCCCCAAATGGAGCAGCACACCAAGAGCGTGTCTTCACTATGGGCTGGACCGAAGGGCAGCGATTGGCCAAGAGGGGTCGATTGATCGTGTTGAGGATGCAGTAAGTCGATTGCCAAGCACTCTCCCATCCCAAAATGAGAGGAGTAAGATGGGAGAGTGTGAGCAGTTGACTTACTGCTGCAAAGATACTGCAGTAAGCGGACCTACATCTATTGACTATTATTGACACAGCTGAAGTTGCATCACTTAGCTCAACGGCCTGTCGTCGTGTCGTCAAGGCCTCAGCTGTCAGATACTTCCTCGAGCTTTGAAACAAGAGGGGCCCGTGCCTACAGGGCAGCAGAGATCAAAACACTGGGGCAGGCATTGCAGGGTAATGATCTGTGGACTAAACAAACTGTAGTGTCTACACTGGCTTTTTGTCAACAATAAAGGGAAGGAAAAAGGACAAAGCGGTGGAAGGTTTTGGTAGCCAAACTGGGGTGTTTTTCCTGACAAAAGTTCCATTGCAGCGTGTATGCTCTCGGTATTTTGTGGCCAAAAGGAAGTTTTTGGCAACAAAACTTGGTAGTATAGAGAAGGCCTAAGCGAGAGTAAATAGCATGAAAGCAGCTTCTTAAAGCAACCCGAATCAAAATAAAAGCACAGATCTATTCCGTCTAAGCTTGGATTGCTGTACTTGACCCATACAAATCATTACAACAGGAAGTGCTTTTACAGTTTGGTCACTGTGTGGACTTGACAACAGTTTGAAGGCTGATCTTGTGCTTACTTAGACCTCACTGAAACCCAGTCTGCAATCTGTGCTCTTTAAAAATACTCACAGAACCGCCTCAGAACTCTAGGAAGAGGCCAGACTACAAAAACAGCCTAAATGGTTCACAAAAGAAAAACATCAATACAAGTGAAGTCAGATCCCACATTAGATCTGCTAATGCAGCATCAATATTGCTTGGGAGAGAAGGGGTCTGAGGATCAGGAGAAGGGGTGGAATGTGTGTGTGGGGGGACAGAGTGGGGATGGAGCCTGAAGGGGGGGGAGTATCCTGGGCCCCACACACCCCTAGGGATGGCCCTGCCTCCCCCTCTGGAACACAGCCCCTTCCTGAGACACTCTTGGGAAAAGACCCAGCCAAGAGGGGGTTCCTCCAGGACAGGGCTGGGGTCCGAGTGGGCAGCAGCCCCGGCACGGCAGCTGGGAGAGAGGTGGGCTGTGTCCGCTCACCTCTTTCCTTTGGTGGTACGTCTCCCCTACTTTGATGTGCCCCACCAGGCTGCCCCCGGTGCGGGGGTCCAGAATGTGGACGACGGTGGCCATCAAGTCGTACACGTACGTCGAGTCCTGGTCGTCGGACGAGCTCAGCTGCAAGGCAAAACCCAGCCTGGTAATTACGTGGCTCTGCTGGGAACCGGCTGCCCGGGGCAGGGATGGACGTCGCTCAGGATATGGGCAGCCTGTGCAATGGGTGATGGGAAATCTTGGGACTAGCAGCTCCTGGGGCTGAGACACAAACCCGCCAAGCCTGGCAAAGCCAAAGCCGACCCGAAACGTGCCCAAGTTCTGCCATCAGGCCAATGGGGGCAGAGAGCGCCTATGGCACCAGCAGGTGAGTCTAGTCTCCCCTACTTCACTCCCCAGCGCAGAGACCCCTGGCTCAGAGGGACCCATTTTGGTGAGCAAATCTCTTCTCTTCACCCTTAACCGTCCAGGCGCTCCAACTCCCTCGCGCTGGGGGAGCCCGCTGGCTGCCCGTAGAAACATGGCCACGGTCAGCAGCTCCCTCTCTTTGCCATTAGTCCCAGCCAGCCTTGGACCTCGCCGGATGGACGTTAGGCCCCAGCGGAGGCAGGGACGCGTTACCTCATCGCTTTCGATCCAGTTGCATACGTCCAGCTCCTTGTTCTTGGTCAGTTTCATCCGGATGGAATAGGGCAGCCAGATGTTCTTCAGCTCCTCGAGGGAGGGGTACGAGGGCCCCGCCTCAGCGTTCCCCAGGTCCTTCCTGCTAGGAGAGGACACAGGGAATTCCAGACCTTGGATGCAGGAAGGAGGGGAGTTTTGGACACTGAGGGTCAGATCCCTAGCTGGTGTAAAGCAGCATGACACCAGTGAAGTCCACAGAGCTACACTGATTTGCACCAGCTGAGGCACTGGGAGAGAGGCAAGTGGGTGCCAGTCAAAGATGCTCAGTGCAACAGAGGAGGGTGATCACCAGGAAACTAGACTGCAAGGGACCGAGAGAGTGGAGAAGGCAGCTGCCTCGAGCCACATTCGCTCCCCAGAGTAACTCCACTGATGCCAGAGGGCAACCGCAGGCTGCTAAAGGTTATACGGGCAGCTGTAAAGCCAAGGTCAGAAAGGATCGCGGGGAGCTTTTCCCTCGGCATCTGGCCGAAGTCCAGCAGAGGTGCATGTTAACAACACAGCGTTACACAGGGCTGTAGGCCTGCAAACTAATTACATTCTGCCCCCGCTATTTCCTTGAGCAGATTCTTAACTTCATGCATTTCTGATATTGTTGGGTGCCATTAAGCAGCTGCTGCATCCCACCCCAGAGGTGGCTGCATTTCAGGGGGCATGGCAGGAGGGAAAGCAATGTTTGTGATTCAGTTTATAAAACACTTTGGGACCTCAGGTGCTGTAGACAGGCAAGGGGAAATCACTGTCAAATGAAAGACAGCAACAAGTTCCCCAAAGCCATGGGTAGGATCCAGAAGCCAATCCATGCTCTGGCAGCAAGTACCTACCATTCTCCAAGAGAGATCTCTTTTCTCTTGGGTATTTCAAGACCTCCCTTCTTCATCACTGTTTTTTTAAAGGCGAACTGGGAACAAAATAGAGCAAAAACATCAGGGCAGGAGCCAGGAGGAACCTGGCTGAAATAAATGTGTAGCTAGCGGTAGCTAGAAACGGGCAGAGCCCCCCAATACAAAACAAAGCACAAGGAATAATTTCAGTGGAAAACATGCTGGGCAGCCTCGCAGCGGAGTAAAGAGGTTAGCAGGTCTGGGAACCATTTCTGGAACTGGAACCAAATTGAGTATTGAGTTAATGCGAAGAGCTTCATCGCCCACACATGGGACATTCAAAAGGAACACGGACAGGTTAGGAACAAGATTGGTGGGTACTTGGAAAGTTCGTGTCACTGAATTAGCAATACAATAAAAATCCTTCTAAGAGCACGTCCATCCTACAGCTGTGGGAAGTGATGGCAGCTCGGGACGACGGAGGGACGGCGCTTCAGCAAGTTCGCCCAGGACTCAGGGGTCTGGGCTGCTGTAGCCCCGGAGATAGCTGGAGGAAAGTGCCTTCAGTCGTACGCCAGGACTGCACTGTGGACACACCCTCAGTGACCAAGTGCAAGCAGATCCTGCACTCAGCTGGGCACAGAGCAACCTGCGCATGCCCAGAGAACAGACCTGCCCGCTCGCAACCAACGGACATTTCTCTACCTCTGCCTGGGTCTTCCAGAAATCGGCCTCCTTGGAGCTGTTCACTTCGCAGTTAATTACTAGGACATCGGGCAGGCAGCGGATGTTCCGGGTTTGCACCTTTAGTAGGACAGACAGAAAAGGGCAAGAGGGTGAGAGTCAGCCAGAGGCTCTGGAGGGAAGAGGAGACTAAGGGGGGATAGGACAGAGGTCTATAAAATCATGACTGGTGCGGAAAAAGTGAATGAGGAAAAGTTATTTACTTATTCCCACAGTATAAGAACTAATGGTCACCAATGCAATTAATAGGCAGCGGTTTTAAAACAAACAAAAGGAAGTTTTTCTTCACTCAGCGAACAGTCAACCTGTGGAACTCCTTGCCAGAGGATGTGGTGAAGGCCAGGATGTTAACAGGGTTCAAAAAAGAGCTAGCTAGGTTCCTGGAGGTTAGGTCCATCAATGGCTATTAGCCAGGCTGGGGAGGAATGGTGTCCCCAGCCTCTGTTTGTCTGGAAACGGATGACAGGAGAGGGATCACGTGAGGAATGCCTGTTACGTCCCCTCCCTCTGGGGCAGCTGGCATTGGTCGTTGTCGGCAGACAGGACCCTGGGCTAGATGGACCGTTGGTCTGACCCAGTCTGGCCGCTCTTACGGGAAACACAGACTAGTCGATTTCCTCTGCCGAAGCCTCTGCCCACTAAGCTCCCTACTCCCCTGGGCTTAGCCGTGTTCACCGAGATGGAAAACGAGGCACAGAGCAGGGAAGTGACGTGCTCAAAGCTGCAGCGCCCGTGTCAGCCTGTGCGAGGCTCAGAACACGGAACCTTCGCCCTCTCTAGCCCCTCCAGAGTGGTCCCATCCCGTTCCTCCGCGGCCGACACTGGCCTGTGCTCTGCCCTGTCCGTTCTGAGCCGGGGTTTGCCCTGCTTCCCGTGGGAGGCCGAGGCAGTGGGGGGCGAGCTCCACCACTTCTCTGCCCAGCGGGTGCCTGCGACGAAGGGGATAAGCAGGCCTTGAGTGGCCACCTCCTCCCAAACTCACCGTGGGCTGGTACTTCTCACAGTTCTCGCACCAGGCCTGGGTGTTCTGCTCCAGACAGATACTCCTCTTTAAGATCTCAGCAAACTCGTAATCTCTGGTTTTATCTGAGGGAAGAGGCGGGCGGAGGGGAGAACCCACAGGGATTTCGAACAGATGTGACTCTGGACAGGGCTCTGACCCATTCCTTATAGGGAACAGGCCCCAGCTGCCCGTGTGGCTGACGCAACATGATGGCTGTTTTCACTGGCCAGAGGCGTCTGTACAGTGGGGTCAGTTATCGGATAAAGGCGGGATCCACCAATGTGGGAGTTAAAAGCCCCCCTCAGCCTCCTGAACCCAAGGAAGATGGAGCTGCCCCCTGGTTGACACGTAAAACCATCTGCTCGTCCCACTGCCAGCCCTCTCCATCCCCCGCCCTGGTCCTGCGTAGTTACCGTTGCTCTCGGGGTAGGAGAGAGTGAAGAGCAGTGTGGAGGAGACGCGCACGGTCTCCTTGCCGCAGCGGCACATGCTGCAGTTCTCCACCTCGCAGCTGAAGAGCTGCCCGATGACCGAGTCCCCCGAAGACCCAAAGCTGCTGGAGCAAACGGCACGTCAGGGTCAGCAGGAGCTCATCATTCGGGAGCCTTTCCAGGCCCAGCAGGGCAGCCCCGAGTCCTTACACACCTCTCCCAGCCTGGGCACTTGCAGGCGGCAGCTGCCAACAGGGTTGGAGCCAACCCAGTGGTGGCTCTCAGCAGAGACACTGACCCTCCCGCCCCAAGGCGGCTGACGAGATCCAAGGTTAGTGAGCGGCTGGGCCAGGCCCACGGTAACCTGAGTTGCTAGGAGGCTGTGCGCAGGGTCAGCCCAGCAAGCCCGGCTCCCGCTGCGCGTTCCACAACAGCCGCTGGCTGACCGGGGCCCCGCACACGCCTCCCCAAGGAAGCAGACAGACCCCGTCCATGGCTGTGTGCTCCCACTCCAAGCCCAGCAAGCAAAGGGTGCAGGGGGGAAGGATCACCTGCTGCTGACGCCCCGATAGGCCTGCGGCCCCTCCTGCTCCTGGGTCTCCTGGTGAAGCTGAGTCAGGATGAAGCGGTTCCAGCTCTGGATCAACCGGCCCAGGTTCACTTTGCCTGTGGCCTCGTCGGAGTCGGCCAGGATCAGCCCCAGCGCGGACGCCTCCGGGATGGTGCGGAAGGCTCGCAGGAAGTTGCTTCCCTGGGGGAGGGGAAGGATCGGGAGCGCTGGGACCCACGAGGTGACATTCCCTGAATTCCTTGAGGCGGCCCCTCCCACACGGTGGCTTCCCTGTCCCTCCAAACCCCCGGCAGATCTCATCCGCCAGCGAGATGAGACCCTCCTGGGTGGTTCGCCCGAGTCCCTGCCCTCAAGCCAGGGCAGGTGCAGCCCCAAGAGACTCCCCAGACCCTGCTCAAGAAGCTCCCTCCCCTTCCTGCAGCCCCCGTGCTTGGCATTGGCCTCCCACGCACCTGGCACGGGTCCCCCCGGGACAAGTCCAGCATGTGGAAGAGAAAGCCCAGCTCACAGCCGAGGCAGAACTCCTTCTGACACAGGTGGTTCTGGACCAGGCAGCGGACGGGCTCCAGGAAATACAGCACCTGGGGAGGCAGCAGAAGGGCGAGTGAGGGGGGGAGCTGGAAGGCCGCAGCCAGGCCTGGCAGCGGGGGGCTGGGTGCCCGTCGCACCTGGATCATGCAGTTGCAGTAGGCGTTGGGAATGTGAGGCTCCAGGCCCGCAAACAGGGTCTTGTTGTAATGCTTGAAGTCAAAGTCCTCCAGGCCCAGCTTGGAGTATTTGATGGTGACCTGGACAGAGAAGGCAGCCTCAGAAATGGGGGAAAACCTCGGCCCCGAGCTGGTCAATTACATCAGTACACAATCGCCTGCCCAAGCGCTGGGGGGGGGGAAGGAGGGGGGGACACCCAGTGAACACACAAGCGGTGACACCAGCACACCCCAGTGCACAAGCGCTTGCTATCACAAGGGATACTAACACAGCACTAGGCAGAAACCGGGGCTATTAAACCCTGGGATGGGGAGGGCAAACCTCCCCTGAACACTCAGCAGCGCTCAGGAGCAAACCACGAGGGAGAAGTGCTGCCACCCCTCTGGGTCAGCCCAGTCACGTAAGCCACGGAGCTGGGAGCTGCCTTCCCAGGCTGCACTGCTGTAGCCAAACCAGGCTGAGCCTTCCTGTGACCGCTCCTTACGTCTGCGCCTGGCCCCTCCACCCACCCACCCCTTTAGCCTGAGGCCCCCTGGCAGACGTGGCATGTTAGACCTTCCTGTATTTCTTCGCCACCATGTAGAGGTGAGGTTCCTCTTCCCGGCCAATTGGGGATTCGGGGACTTGGCTGAAACTGTCAAACTCATTGTCCGTCTCTTTCGGCCGATAAGGGATCTGATGGGGGCAGGAAGGAAAAGGGTCAGAGCAGCTTAATGCTGAGGCAGAGCAAGCAACCACCAGCACACAATGCCCCCCCATCCCCTCCCCCCACACAGCTGAGCCTGGGGCCCAGAGCAACAGGATAAAGCAAAAAAGGCAAAGGCCACCTCCCGCCACCTCTGCCAAAGCACCTCATTCCCCTTTGCCGTTCCAAAGCTTGGTGCTCTGAGGCCATGCTGGCGCAGAGAACACAGATCAGTGGTTTGCCGGGGGGGGGTTTAGGGAACCCCCAGCACTGGGCTCTTCAGCTTTTCACAGTATGGAGCACACAAACTCCCTTGTTTGAGCGGCCTCGGGGCATTTGCTCGCCTCCTGGAGAGGCCAGCTCACCCTGCTTACTTGGCAGAAGAAAACCCTCACGTACCAGTCACAGGGCTTAAAGCCAGGAAGGACCTGAGATCATCGAGCCTGAGCTCCTGCGCAAGCCAGGACACAGACCATGCCCTGGTCACCCCAGCTTGGAGACCAGGAGCTGCGTCTAATGACACTGACGTCTCGGCTCCCTGAAACCCGCAGCTCTTCAGCCAGCGCTCAGCAGTGCAGCGTTAGTGCTGGGCATAACCTCACGCAGGTCTCCCATGCTGGCAGGGAGGCTGCATACACCTGCGCCCGAACACGCACCTGGTTCCGGAGCTTGGTCCTTGGGTTGGGCGCGTAGCCGATGAAGCCCACTTTCTTCATGGTACGCAGGATCTCGGGGTCGACGGGCGGGGCCCGCCTGCAAAACACCGGGCAGCTCACAGGCCAGCCAGAGAGCTGGGCGGACAGCCCTGATCACACGCAGAACAGAGAGAGCAGCCGTGCAAAGTCCCTCTCCGGACACTGTGCTGCCCAGCCAAAGGGGTGGCAGGACTATTCCCTGGGACGCATTCAGTCCTCGGCCTGGTTGCCAAAGGCTGGGAACGGGCGACAGGGGATGGATCCCTGGGGGGTTCCCTGTTCTGTTCTGGCCACTGTCGGTTGGATCTTTGGTCTGACTCAATCTGGCCACTTATGTTCTTATCGCAAAGGCCAGCGAGGGGGCTACCAGGTGAAGGGTTCTGCGTCACAGCAAACCATCACCAGAGCGCAAAGTGGAGCAGGCCTTTCACTTACAGCGGCAGCCAGGCAGCTGTCTCTGGGGCGGAACTCGGCACGTGCACCACACAGCGATTTAGAACAGGGCCAGAGGACACTACTAAAGCTGGTTGGAACGGGAGACTGAGAGATGCAGAATGAATTACCCACACTGGAATCTGACCAGGAAGCTGAGGGCTACACCCTGATTCGTGAGGAAGTGGCATGGGATTTCCCGTGGCCACAAGCAGCCAGCACCTCAGAAGTACAACTCATCAGCGCAACAGCCTGGCATAACGCGGGGCCACTGGGTTGGTACTGACACAGGAGGGAGCGTCTCCTGTTGGATCGACAATACCTCTGCCCGAGGCACCCTACACTTACCCCTTCAATACCTAGCCTGGCCCAACCTGGCTCAGGAGAGCTCAAGGGAACCAGGGCTGAGGTGGCTGGGCTGCCACGCAGGGCGGCTCTGCGCTGCACGTCCGTACGGCTCACAGGTGAGGGGTGTTGCAAGAGCCCCAGTGAATTACCTGGGAGCAGGGGCAGAGTTGGCAGCAGGCCAGTCTGACAGCAGCGTTTCACTGGTCAGCGGCACGGGGATCAGGGAGAGGGGCATGAGGTCCTGGTTCCAGTCCAGGTGAGGCAAGGTGTCTACCATGCAGGGCAGGGCAAAGTCTGTCTCCCGGGAGTAGGCGTTGAAGGTGACCTCAGGCGAGTCGGCCCACAAGTGGACGCAGCCCTCCGAGTCACCGAACACCATGGCCTGCTTGCTGGCGGACACGTCGAAGGTCATGATCAGCTGCCCCACAGTGTTGACGTGGAAGATGTCAGCAGGGCTGGCAAGGCCTGTGGGCTCACAGAACTGGCACTGACCTGCAGAGAGCGGAGAGGCATAAGGAGGGCATTTGGGGCACAGCGCCGAGCTCCCAGCAAACCTCATGCCGACAAAACCCCATACCACCCTCCATCCTGAGACTCCACAGCACTGCCAAACCATCCACGCCAGGACCCTGACTGCACATAACTAGAGCCCTGCGCGGACACAAAATCTGTATCCCGCACCCAGGAAAATGAGCCAGTGATATCGGCACTGACAACTGAGGATGTGGATACCTGCTGATATAAAGCGGGTAGCTGCCAATCTGCAGGGTTCTAGATACAAAATCTGTATCCACATCTGCAAAAACGAGCAGCGGATATAGGTAAATTTGCAGGGTTTTATGTACAATTCAAAGATGCTTTAGGCAAAACAACTCACGTAACAACAATTTTACAGTTACCGGCTGCTGGATCCGTAGATCCTATTATTGTGCATGTATCATTCTTATATGTGACATTAGAAGTAGGAAGTGTGGCTCTGGTTACAGCTCTAAATATGCTAATGAGGGCCATTACTGATGCTGGAAAGATAATGACTCAGTACTCAAACCAACCACCTGGGAATGGTCACGCTTGTCCTATAAGCCCAAACTGAGGTTAGCCCTAGAAAGACGTGTGATATGTGACCATGCCCTCCCTCTTCCCCCCCGCCCACCTCCACACTGGAATCCATCTTGAACCTGGTATTTCTCCATAGGGATGGGGCATGCAGAACAAAGGGTTCCTGTCCTGGGGGAAAGTCTGTTTAAGGAATGAGAAGCCATCAGTCCTTGGTCTTCAGCTGGCCTTTGGAACTGCCTGGCTCACCCTAAAGATGGGGGTGGGGAACAGTGTTCCCCCTAAGCTGCAGAACAGCACAGCTTCCCAGCTGATGAATCAGCCCCGCCCAGTCAGTCAACACCATGCACACAGCCTTGAGTCTCTGACCGCCTGTGAAGTGCTGCTCCCTGCAAACGCTGGTGGGGAACCTTTTCTGGGCCAAGGGCCGCTGACCCACAGAAAAATCAGTCGGGGGCCGCACACAAGTAAGAAGTGAAAAAACAAACCTCCACTGACAGGATCCCCGAGTGATGAGGAGAAAGGCCCTTCCCTTTCCACATTCCTCTCACACACCAGAGCCTAGGAGAGGCCCAGGCTAGTAGATGTTGTGTGCCCTACCCCCCAGGAGGGATGGCAATGGGACTGGAGCACCAGCAAGGGCTGCCCAATGCTGGGGGAGGAGCCCCAAGCCTCGGGAGCCGTATCCAGGCAAGCCGGGGGCTGTATCTGACCCCTGGACCTTAGGTTCCCCACCCCGGCCCTAACAGCAGACAAAAAACTTTGAAGAAGCTGCAGACCTGGGCCAGAGGAAAGATCAACTCTGACTTGAAGCTTTTTACCTGCGATAAGAACAGCTGTGCAGGGTAAGGCTTTGCACATAACAGGGGTTAGGGGATTTCAAATAGTTAGCGGGTTTTTGTTCATTTTCATTTTGTAACTTACTTTGATCGGTTTCACTTGCAACCACTGAAATCCCACGGTTTGTACTTCATAAAAGCCCTTTTATTTATTACCAGGCCCAGCGTAAACAATTGTTACCTGGGGGAGCAACCGCTGTGCATCTCTCTCTTTCATTGATAAAGTGGGCAGACCTGCTTAGGAGCTTGTCAGCCCCTGTTGGGCATTGGTTTCCTGGGTGCTGAGCCCTCCCAGACTTGACCTGTTTGTCTGTGTGGCTCCGCAGGGGGCAGTGACCCCAACTCCGTACCCTGGCTGGGAGAGACCAGAGGATCCAGCCCAGCAGCGCAGGGTGGTGCGGCGCTCCAGAGGGTAGGAAGGTGGGCATCAGTGGCATGATCACACACTGGGAGACGACCCCAGGGGATTTCTGTGAGACAACCCGTCACAGACCCTCCCCTGAGCTCTGCCAAACATTCCACTGATTTGCCAGGCCAGGGCTGTGTCAGACCTTTCCCGATTCCAACGGGATCTGGAACCGGTGCCCCGCTGTGGACTAGACCCGCGGGCCAATGATCCAAAGGCAAACCCGCCTACCTGTCTGGGAGATGATGGCCAGCCGGGAGGTGTAGGTGGGGATGAACTTGAGGAAGAGGGGGTCCACGTGCACCTGCAGCGGGGTGATGGCCCGCATCATGCGCAGGTCATACACCTTCAGGAAGCGGTCGCAGGCCAGGCCGTTCATGCGGCTGGAGAAGCCGCACGTCACCAGCAAGTTGCCGTGGACGTCGAAATCCGACAGGCTGCCCGAGTAGGCATCGAACTCGTGCTCCATCGCGAAGGTGCGTAGATCCCGCAGGGACACCTGGGGGGTGGCACAAAGGAAGCCCCGGTAAAGGGAACAGAGGGAATGGTTCCTAGGGGGCTGCTTAGCCCCAGGAGATCAGAGGGACACAATGACCTGGACTCCTCGTGTCATCCTTTAACAGGCTAGAGAGGATGGGCCAGTGGTCAGAGCACCTGCACAGGACTTAGGAGACCAGGGTTCAAGTCCCTGCTCCACCAGACTTCCTGTGTGACCTTAGAAATGTCCCTTAGCCTCTCTGTGTCTGTCTCTACCAGGGGATAAGGGCCCTGCTTGGTATCAGTGTGCCCAGTGAGGACACACTAACAACTGGGAGGAGCTGACACTACTGTGATGGGAGCAAATCACTACTCCTGGCAGACCGAACACAGGGGAAGAGGGGAGCAGGGCTGGGACTCAGATCCTTAGCTTGCTCTCTCCACTGTGAGTGGCGAGTGGCTGGCCGTGCTGTTGGGTGAAGGCCTTTGGGGCCAGTCAAGGGAGAGGTGCTGCAGAAACACAAACTCCCTCCCTTGGGTCACCTGGTGACACAGAGAGGGACCTGCCTGGACAGCAGCTGCATGGCACCAAGCATCTGAAAGAAGACATGGCTTGTTATGCCAGCCCTGGAAGGGATCTCCTGGCTCAGCCATGCCCAGTCCTAGCACCCTGTTCATGCCCTGTTCATGGATGGCTGGCGCTGGCTCATGCTCACATCAGCACCCTGGGAGAGGACTCGACAGACAGGGGCGTAGCTGAGGGTACCTTCCCGGTAGTGTGCCCGCAAAAGAAGAAGCGGTTGGACTGCCTCAGGATGGTGATGCCAGGCACCTCCACGGTGTACTGGAAAGGAAGGAAGGAAGGGAAAGGAGTGAAGACAGGACACAATACTCACCCCTCAGCTGGCACAGCCTGGGGGCTATCAACTGGCAAATGTGTGTCCAGCAACACAGGAACCAAAGACCAGGGGGAAGGCAGTGTGAACCAATGGTTAAAGCTGGGGACCGGGGCTCCTGGATTTCTAGCCCAGACTGCCCTCTGGACCTCAGTTTCCCCTGCTATTTATTTAGTGGGGCTAGCGCTCCTTGGCTGTGTCTACATTGGCCCCTATTCCGTAATAGGGATGCAAATGTAGCACTTTGGAATAGGCAAATTCCGCGGGGGATTTAAATATCCCCCACGGCATTTGCATTAACATGGCTGCCGCTTTTTTCCGGCTTGTAGATAAGCCGGAGAAAGCGCCAGTCTGGACGGGATCCTCCGAAAAATAAGCTCTTTTCCGGAGGATCTCTTATTCCTACTTGAAATAAGAATAAGAGATCCTCCGGAAAAGAGCTTATTTTCCGGAGGATCGCGTCCAGACTGGCGCTTTTCTCCAGCTTATCTACAAGCCGGAAAAAAGCGGCAGCCATGTTAATGTAAATGCCGCGGGGGATATTTAAATCCCCCGCGGAATTTGCCTATTCCAAAGTGCTACATTTGCATCCCTATTACGGAATAGGGGCCAATGTAGACACAGCCTTTATGTATTAACCAGCCAGCATACAGTAGTCAAGCAAAGGGGTTTCTGCCCAGCAGTAACCTTTGCATTGGCAGGAGGCATCTGAAACCCTTCCAGCCACCTTTCTGAGCCACACTGAGGGTGTCAGGCTAGAGGTCAGAGAGAGCTCTCCCTGCTCCCAGCCCTGTGGGGCCTGACTCCCAAGGGGCACTAGGCGCCCATCTCCCCCACCAAAGCCCATGGGAGGTACCCCTCAGGATCAGGCCCGACCCTGATTGATCGCTGATACCTTCTGGGTCTCCTGCACGGTGTTAAGGTCGATCTCTATCACATGGTTCTGGAGCCCCCCGATAAGCAGGGTGCTGCTGTTTGTCAGCAGCAGGCTGTGCACGTCCTCGCTCTCATCCATTCTGATGGAAAAGGAGAGAAGGCAAAAGCTCGTTCTCCTACTCGGGTCCGCCTCCCTCCCTCTCGGAGGCCCTCCTTCACACACCTCCCCTCCACAGGGCCACACGGAATGGGGAGCCCGTTCCCCACAGCACAGACTCGGATTGGATCAGCATTGATATGGGACCGTCTCCCCTCCCCGTGCGAAAGGAATGCAGAGCTGCACTGCAGTGCCCGTGTCGTGTCATCGTTAGCAGCCAGGGGCTGAGCGGGGCTCCCTTCTGGGCCCTAGAGAGAATCCCTGCAGGCCTTTCGCCGGCACCTTGTGGAGGAAACTTACAGGTAGTCAAAGATGATCAGGCCTCCCCTGGACATGTACTTGAGGTTCGTCTTGGTCAGGAAGAGGATGCCGTTCTCCAGGCTCTGGATCTGGCGGATGTCGTCGCTGCTGCTCACTTGGAAGGAGGAATAACGCTCCAGGGCTGGGCCGAAGAATGAGGTGGCGTGACCCTGTAACAAAGCAGAGAAGAAAGGCCGACCTGCGGTGGACCCTTCAACGTGCTCCAATACCTCACCAGCCTTGTGCTAACCCCATGTGGCCCGATGCCACAAAATCCCCAAACCCAAGGCCAGAAGGGCTCACAGTGACCCAGTCCGACCCCCCGTCTAGCACAGGCCACGGCACTGCCCTGGACTAATTCCTCTCGGAACTAGAGCCTGTTTTTTACAAAAATATCCAACCTTGAGTTTAAAACTTGCCAGTGGCGGAGGCTCCACCATGACCCTTGCTCAACTGATCCAATGGAGAATTGGCCCTCGCTGTTCACAGTGTGTACATTCCTGTCTGGCTTTGTCTAGCTTCATCTTCCCGACCCCGCTCGCCTTAGACTGCTGTCTGCCCGCCCAAAGAGCCTGCCAGCAAATATCAATACCCACCTCTTTATACAACATGCCCAACCCTCGGCTGCTGCAGTGGCAGGGACGTTACAAGGGAAAGTGGATAGAGGAAGCGTGAACTGCAGGTACTGGAGGGTACCACCAAAAGGGGGAAAGTCTCTCGTAGAAGTATGCCTACGAGAATGGGCTTGCAACCACATTCTAATAAGAGGGGCAAAGAATTGGTGAGGCAGACAGACCAGCCCAAAAAAGTCCGGACCAGCGGGCAAAATTCAGCCTTCTGGAGAGGAGGGGATTGGCATCAGAAGGGCAGAAGGAATGAGTGGGGACAGCACACAGGCAGGGCCAAGGCTATCGATCAGAGACAAGGCACCACAAAAGGTCAGACTAGATGATGGAACAAGGGCAAGAGACGGAAGGAGGAGAACTTGTCTGTTCCAGCACAGCAGGGAGGTGTGATGGACCAAGGCTGCACTGTAGGATACGGATGTTAAATATCGGTTAATTGAATAGCTGATTAACCTCATGAATCCTTAGTCGACTATTCTATAGTGCCTGAGGGTGGGGCCGGCAGCCAGTGCACTCTGGTCCCGCTCCTAAGGAACCCCTGTCACTCCGTGTTGCTACCTCTGTATCAGAGGCAGCAGCACGGGGTACCAGGTGGGAGCTGGTCCGCGAGGAGAGCCAGTCTAAAAACCAACTCCCCTCGTGGGCCAGCTGCCTGTCACCCCATGCTGCTGCCTCTGATACAGAGGCAGCAACACAGGGCAGCAGCAGCCCCTGTCCAGGAGGGAGCTGAGCTTCCAGACCCGGCACAAGCTGGAACTGAGCCAGGCTGCCTGCCTGTCTGGCTCCTAATACACTTTAAATGCAGAACGGTAGCAAGGGTAGGTGCCGGACCTGGCGTGAGCCAAGACTAAGCCAGGCTGCTGGCCAGCCTGCTAAAAAAATCTACTGGCGGACAGTGGGGAAGATGCATGTAGTCTATAGCATTAGCCAATAAGCTTTTGCGTATTGGTTAATCGGTTAATCGACTCCACTGTTACATCCCTATTGTAGGACAAAAGGTATATGGGACAGGACAGACCAAACATGAATTCTAGTACAACAGGAAGGAAGAGACTCCAGACCACATGAGCATTGGTTTATTCTGTTACAAAGATTCTTAAGATGGGGTGGCCTGCAATTGCAGGGGACTGAATTTAACAAGGTGCCTTCTGGTCCTACATCCCACATTCTACACCAATAACCAAAGGATCTGTCTTACTGGTTCATCCACTCACTGACAAACATAAGGGAAAAGAGGTCAGCCCCTCTCTTTTGAGTTTCTCATCCTCCCATTTATCCCCAAGCCCCAAAAGGCACCTTTGGTCATTTCCCTCATTAGTAAATGACCCAAGACACATGTAAGCGACTGAAGAAACAAAAACCTCACAGCCCAATAAATCAGAGCAGACAAATGACGAATTCAAAACCCAACCACCCCATTCCCAAGGCACCACACGGAACACCAAATATCACCTACCCCGTGGTTCCCCACCCAGAGCATCTCTTCGTGCAGATCGAAATGCGAGGTGGAGACAGGTACTCCCACCTCGGAGACCACGGTGTGCAGCTCTGAGTACATGCCTTCCATGATGTGCACTGACTCCGGCACCGGGATGCCCTCCAACGGCACCCCTTCTGGATCCAGCTCCACATTCTGCAGCAGGCTGGGGTTGAGGTGAGGGTCCAAGACTGGATCCAGGGCTGGGTGGAGAGTGGGCGCGTACTCCGCAAGGCCAGGGTCGAGGCCTTCAAAGTTCATGATGAAATTGGACGTCTCCCTTGAAAACAATGGGCAAATCAGAAACACCAAGGCCCCTACGTCTTAGCAATTAAACAGCACTATGGGTATTAGGATGGATGAGGTCTATGAAGTCTCTAGCAATAGTTGAGTATTTAGCTCAGCTCTAATATAAAACCCATGACAAGTCCCTTCGTGAGACGTTCTTTACCCTTCTATCTTTAAGTGCCCAGAGGGGAAGGTGTATTTAGCCCTGCCCTGAGATGGAGGAGAAGCAGCTCAACCCTTCCATCCTAAACATGACTCCTCCCCACCACTTCCTCTCCCTCCTGTGGCCTAAATCTACATTGCAATGGCCCCTGGACTCAGTGCTGCAGCAGACACAGTGCAGTGGTTGGTTTTCGCCTGGCACAGGAGCTGTCCATGGCAGGGGTATCGCCAAGATCCCTTTGTACCAGTGGGCCATAATAGCACAGTACTGAAACTGGCTCTTTGACAGACACCAGAGGCTTCCGTTAGCCACTGACTGACCCTGTAACAATAAAGAGTCACCGCACTGAACTGAGAGCCGCCTAGTGATCACAGTGGAGGAGTGGGATTCGGCTGGACGGCAGAGATGGGTGGCAATTCCTGCTGGCAATGCTGCTCCAGACACACACGAGCCCCTTCAGCAAAGGTCCATTTAGTTCCCAGGCCTTAGAACATGGTCACCTACCTGCTGACAACCAACCCCACTCTGCTCATTACCCATCAGTTCCCCCACCATTCCTCAACAAGTCATAGATCCACTGGGCTCAACTCTGCCTGTGACCACTGACAGGGTCTTGTAACCGAAATGCTGAAATCTCAGTTACCAAAGTGGAGGTGAAGAGCGATTCTTACCCAGAAGTCTCTGCTAATTTACCCAGAAACCTTTGGTTCTGCAGCCAAATTAGCCACCACCTTCTGCCTGAGGACTGCACGACCCAGAAACCTCTACCATGCAGTCAAGTTACCCACAAACCTCTTCCTGGGGGCATGTTACCTAGAATCCTCTGCTCTGATGCCAAGTTACCCTCAATCCTTTGCGCATGGCACACTACCCAGAATCCTCCACTCTGTGGCCAAGTTACCCACAATCCTTTGCGCAGGGCTATGTTACCCAGAATCCTCCGCTCTGTGGCCAAGTTACCCACAACCTTCTACCCTTGGATGTGTTACTGAGAATCCTCTGCTCTGATGCCAAGTTACCCACAATCCTTTGCACAGAGGCATGTTACCCAGAATCCTCTGCTCTCATGCCAAGTTACCCACAATCCTTTGTGCAGGGGCATGTTACCCAGAATCCTCCACTCTCTTGCCAAGTTACCCACATCCTTTGCACAGAGGCATGTTACCCAGAATCCTCTGCTCTCTTGCCAAGATACCCACAATCCTTTGCGCATGACACGCTACCCAGAATCCTCCGCTCTGTGGCCAAGTTACCCACAATCCTTTGCGCAGGGGCACGTTACCCAGAATCCTCCGCTCGGTGGCCAAGTTACCCAGATCCCTTTCCTCAGGGGTTACATTACCCAGAATCCTCTGCGCTGCGGCCAAGTTACCCAGGCTCCGCGCGGGGGTACCTTACCCAGGATGCTCTGCGGCGGCGGGGAATGGCCCTCTCCTTCACTGGCCGCCACCAGCCGCTGCGCCCCCCGCCCCGACTGGAGCCGCGTCCCATCCCCCCGTCGCCGCCATGGCAACTTCCAGCGCCTCTGGCTCCGCCTGCTCAACCACTCCTCAGGCTGAGGGTTCCCTCCGCCTGGCAGGGACCGGGACCAATGAGAGGGCGCGCTCAGAGCTCCGGCCAATCAGAGGGAGACGGGGGCGGGACTAACAGGTTACGGTGGCTTGTCTCCCAGCTTGGGAGAGAAAACAAGACGGGAGGTCGGAGGGGACATAAAGATCCGAGTCTCTCTCTCTTTACGGCAGCGATTCCGCTGTGACTTAAAGGGCCAGCCGCAACGGAATTTCTCAAAGGGACATCAGAACGTAGGACCTTTTAAAGGGCCAGCAGCAGCACAGTGGCATTTATCTCTATAGAACACGCCCCCAACAAACACACCCTTGAATGGCGAGGCGGGGGCTCGGGGGGTGTGAAACCCACAGCAAACAAGCCTAGACGGCAGCATCTCATGGGGCCATCATGGCAACGTCCAGTCTGGGAGCAATTTGTGACATGAGTTTGGTGGGTCTCAGCTGTACCCCCCTAACAATTTACACCCACAGCTCTCTACCTCTCCTCCCAGCAAAGTGGTCAGGCCAGGAAGCAGCCTTCACGTTCAGCATGGCTGTGTCTACACTGGGCCACTTATTCCGGAAAATCAGCCGCTTTTCCGGAATAAGCTGCGAACTGTCTACACTGGCCCTTGAATTTCCGGAAAAGCAACGATGCTCTACTGTACAAAATCAGCCGCTATTCCGGAAAAACTATTCTGCTCCTGCTCGGGCATAAGTCCTTATTCTGGAACACTGTTCCGGAAAAGGGCCAGTGTAGACAGCCCAGTAGTCTTTTCCAGAAAAAAGCCCCGATCGCGAAAATGGCGATCGGGGCTCTTTTCCGGAAAAGCGCGTCTACATTGGCCACAGACGCTTTTCTGGAAAAAGGGCTTTTCCGGAAAAGCAGCCTGCCAATGTAGACGCTCCTTTTCCAGAAAAACTGAAAACGGAATAGTATTCTGTTTTAAGCAGTTCCGGAAATTCATGCCAGTGTAGACACAACCCATGGGTTTTCACCCATAGCTCATCCTCTGAAGGGCCCCAGTCTAATCAGTCTATCCCCATACACGTCTATCTATCCCTTTCATACCCATCCGTGTATCCCCTTCACACCCATCCATCCATCTAGCTAGCTAATCATGCCCCCTGTCCACAGAGCGGTATCCATGTTAGTCTGTTTCAGCAAAAACAACAAGATGTCCCAAACTGGAATTTATATGCAAATTTGACACCATCAGAATGGGTCTGAATAGCCATTCCTAGTCTCTAACTCATTACGATATCAAGGAGGGGTCCTGTCACACCTTAAAGATTATCCAATTTATTTGGGCATAAGCCTTTGTGGGTTAAAAAAAACCCCACTTTGTCAGATCTATGGCATGGAAATCACAAAGGTAGGAGGGCTATATATATATGTACTAGCACAGCAAAAGAAAAGAGGAGCACTGAGCCTCAGGGGCCGGATCCAGACAAGCCAGGGGCTGCATCTGGCTTCCAGGCTTTAGGTTCCCCACCCTGCTCTATGATGAAGGACAAATGGACACAAATCAGACATCAGAAATGGTAACACACATAAACCTAGGGGAACACTGTAACCTACCTGGCCACTTAATCATAAAGTAGCCATCCTTCTACAAAGGAATTTCACCACCCAATTACAGAGAGAAACTACAGAACTGGAATTCATCTACAACTTTGACACTATAACCCTGGGCTTGAAGAAAGACATTAATTGGTTAAAGCAAAATGCAGGACAATGTAGCACTTTAAAGACTAACAAGATGGTTTATTAGATGATGAGCTTTCGTGGGCCAGACCCACTTCCTCAGATCAAAGCTCATCATCTAATAAACCATCTTGTTAGTCTTTAAAGTGCTACATTGTCCTGCATTTTGCTTCAACTACCCCAGACTAACACGGCTACATTTCTATCACTATTAATTGGTTAACACATTACAAAGCCAATTTCCCCTGCCCTTGACATCCTCGTTTTCACATCAAAAGCTATGAATGGGACACATCCAGCCTATAGTTAGGTGGACTTACTGCCGTGGTGTCCTCACAGGTCTCTGGCTCTGTCGATGATGGTAACCGGAAGACTGCTTGTGTGTGTGTGCTCAATGATGTGGGCCCAATGACCACATCAGACCCCAAGAGGGCCCCCAAACACCACAAACCAGATAAGGATGGAAGGTGCCAGGCCAGGTTTATTGTCGAGCGAAGTACAGTAACAGTTGTCAGTAGACTCTACTGAACCACTATGCACATGTCCTTGCCACAATGGCATGACACAATCAGTGGGAAATTTCCACTGCTCCCCCCCAGTCATACAAAGGCTGTCCCCCCAAGACACCACCTTATATACAGATACAAACAAATCACACCTCACTACTGACATTGTCAGGTTACCACCCTCTGATGCTACTTAGATACCACCCATCACCCTGTACCTCGTGGTTTTATTAGATCATCTCTAGCCATCATTCTGTCATTTTAGACCCTTTCTTGAACCTAAGTCTGTGTCTGTGAGGAGTGGGTACCACAGTCTTTTTTAACAAGCTAGTGATATTCTGTGCGTTCCACTTATGACCAGTACCAATTATTGTTCTGCCCTTGGTTCTATTACCAATTAGTGTTTTGCACTCTTAGCCCTGTTTGTGCCAAGTTTTGTGAGCTGGGGCCTGCCTCTTGCTCACAGTTTAACTTTGCTTTATGTTAGCCATGTTTTGTCCATTGTTAGCTAGGCCTCAGCTCCTCGGGCCAGGCCTGTCCTGCATTGGCTTATGTTTTAAGCCTTCATCATACCACACAGACCGCTTAATTAGCTTCATTAACCCGGGGCCTACAATTGACAGGTACTTCTTTTGCTGTTATGTAGATCTTGGATTCTGTTATTGCCACTCCAATTCAACTGATGAAGTGGGTCTTACCAGGTTACCAGGCGGCTTAAAAAAAAATACCGGATACACTTGATCTCAGATGCGGGGGGCGGGACACCAGCTGGGAGTGGAGGGGAGCGGGGCTGGCTGGGAGGATGTGTGTGAGGGGGAAACCAGCTCGTGGGCAGCAGGGCTGGTGGGGGTGGGGCAGGGGCAGCGGCAGCGGGGCTGGCCGGGGGAGATCGGGGAGCGGAGGGGCAGGGGCAGCGGGGCTGGCTGGGAGAGATGGGGGGGAGACTGGCTGGTAGGAAGCAGGTCTGGCTGGGAGAGGGTTGGGGGGAGTGGAGCTGGCAGGGGGAGATCAGCAGGAGGTGGGGAGAACCAGCCAGTGGGAAGCAGGGCTGGTCAGGAGCAGCAGGGCTGGCTGGGGGGGGGGGGGGGGGACGGGACACTGGCTGATGGGAAGCGCGGCTGGCTGGGAGGGGGTCAGGGGGAGCGGGGCTTGCCAGGGGGGCAAGCTGGGGGAGAGAATCGGCCAGCGGGGAGCGGGACTGACCCTGGCACACACAGATCCCGGGGTGCTGCCTGTCCCACACATGGTCCTGGCGAAGCACAAGTGAGTCCGGCCCCGAGGATTACCTCCCTCCCCCCCAACCCTGCTCCCCCCCCCCCACATAGTTGCGTACTGCCTGGTTGGTAGACACGCTCACGCAGTGTGAGCTCCTAACAATAATACTGATACTCCTAATAATCATAAAACTTACTGAATTAGAAACTACCAGACATTGTATGTGTCTGGTATTTTCTTATTTTTTTTCTTGGACAGAATCCTCAAATACCGGACTGTCTGGTTCAAAACCAGGCACCTGGCAACTTTAGTCTTACCCAAGAAACTCATGATACTGTGTATGTTTGTTAGTCTCTAATGCAGGGCTACTCAATCAGGGTTGCCAAGTGTCCAGTTTTGAACCGGACAGTCCAGTATTTGAGCTTTCTTTTTGGGGAAAAAATTGAGAAAATATAAATGTCTGGTATTTTCTAAATAAGATGGAATGTAGCTTGTGATGTAATGTCAAGCGTGTCCGGTATTTTTGTTGACACCATCTGGCAACCCTAGACCACAATGATACTCTCAGTACATCCCGAGAGCCACAGCCTAAGTGCAGTTGCATATACATGTAAATATATATGCAAATATATACAAATAGCTTCCTTCACACTGACAGGCATGAATACAAAGATTAAGGCAAGATACACCACACACAGGCCCCATTTAAGTCAGTTCTGCTGATATTAACAAAAGGCAATATTTACCCGATTTCCACTCATATGACTGCACTTTTAATGAGCAATGACAATCCAGGAATGTAACTACTAAAACTCATAACAACAGACCATTCTATTGACTCGCCATTGTGAAGCGTGTTCCTAGTGAAGGCCATGTTCAAAAGCTCCAAACGGCACCACGGGCCACAAACAAACAGGGCCGCGTGTTGAGTAGCCGTGCTCTAAGGTGCCATGGGACGACTTGTTGTTTTTAAAGTTACAGACTAACCCAGCTAGCTGCCCAAGACGCCTTGTTTTTTCCTATCCACGGAGTAGCTCATCCCAACTACACAAAGACACCAGGGCTGCGTCTAGACTGGCATGATTTTCCGGAAATGCTTTTAACGGAAAAGTTTTCCGTGAAAAGCATTTTCGGAACAGAGCATCTAGATTGGCACAGATCCTTTTCCACAAAAGCACTTTTTGCAGAAAAGCGTCTGTGCCAATCTAGACGCACTTTTCAGCAAAAAAGCCCCGATGGCCATTTTCGCGAACGGGGCTTTTTTGCGGAAAACAAATCTGAGCTGTCTACACTGGCCCTTTTGCGCAAAAGCTTTGCGCAAAAGGGACTTTCGCCTGAACGGGAGCAGCATAGTATTTCCACCAGAAGCACTGATTTCTTACAGTAGGACGTCAGTGCTTTTGCGGAAATTCAAGCGGCCAGTGTAGACAGCTGGCTAGTTTTTCCGGAAAAGCGGCTGATTTTCCGGAAAAACTGGCCAGTCTAGACACAGCCCAGGGGTCTGGAGCCGTACCAGGCAGAGAGCCAGGCTACTAAAATGAGCAATCTCGCATGGCTGCACTAGGATGAGACCTTTCTTGGATCAGAGTCCCATCATCATTGATGCTGCTGGAAACCCAAGCGCGATGCTTTCTAAGTCACCAGAGAAACTGAGCTCATCCCCTTATGTCTCAACCCCCCGGAAAAACCCTACCTCAATTCCAGCTTCCAAAGACACGCCTAAGGCTTTGGAAGGTGCCCAGACTTCTTGCTGTAAGGTAGTGGTTTGCCCCCTCCCACCACTTCCCTTTTAGCAACATACTACAGGCAGATTGCTGGCAATTCCTGACACCTATTCACTATCCCACGCCCCAAACGCTGGACAGCTGAAGGTAGCGGGAGACCTCACTGGTGCGGTGTACGTAGTTATTAATAACTGAATCACTAGTGATTAGACTAATTTTAGGGCATTACAGACTCTGGGACACTTCTTCAAAAGAGCAGTACAGTTCTTTCCATATGGCGTAAGGGGAACACGTCTGCTTCCAGGCATCTAGTAATTTATTTACTGAAAAGAAATTTTTAGCTAATGAAGGAAGTTCCTAGGAAATCTCTGCTTTCTGTCAACCCATGCCAGGTACCGAGGGCCAGATCCTCAAAGGGCTTTACCTCCCTTGGGCGTTAGCCCCCTGAGTGGCTGGGAGGACGCCAGCGCTCAAACCGTGCGCGTTACCTTCCAGTGGCTGTGTCTACACTGGGCCACTTATTCCGGAAAATCAGCCGCTTTTCCGGAATAAGCTGCGAGCTGTCTACACTGGCCCTTGAATTTCCGGAAAAGCAACGACGCTCTACTGTACAAAATCAGCCGCTATTCCGGAAAAACTATTCTGCTCCCACTCGGGCATAAGTCCTTATTCCGGAACACTGTTCCGGAAAAGGGCCAGTGTAGACAGCCCAGTAGTCTTTTCCGGAAAAAAGCGTCTACATTGGCCACAGACGCTTTTCCGGAAAAGCAGCCTGCCAATGTAGACGCTCCTTTTCTGGAAAAACTGAAAACGGAATAGTATTCCGTTTTAAGCAGTTCCGGAAATTCATGCCAGTGTAGACACAGCCAGTGTGTTTACACTGGCCCTGGAATGTAGCTTTGGAACTCACTTCTGCTTTATCATTCCTTGTGAGGCTCAATTACAGTGGCTTTCAAACTAAGGGTCGCGACCCAATATTGGGGCATATAATGTCAGGCCCTGGATCTCGTTGCTGCAGGGGGCTCAGGAGTGTGGGTGCTAAAGCAGCTTCCTATCTGTCATGGCACTCGTGACTGGCAATAGGCCCGGCTCCTAGGTGAGGGCGGGTGTGGGAGGGGGAGCACAAGAGTGCACAGGGCTCCATGCACTGCTCCTACCCCACGCACTAGCTCCGCACTCCCATTGGCTAGAACCTGCTGCTGGCTCCTTCCTGGGCGCAGCATGGTCTGTGGTGCCAGGACAGGCAGGAAGCCTGCCTTGGCACCAATGTTCCCTCTAATCTTGGCCATCCATGTGCGGATTAATTTTATGTGCACCAAGGCATGTGCAAATGCGCACCACCAACAGAAACACACAACTTAGCCATGAGCGCTCTGCTGATCAGCTGGGCGGCACTGGAATCTCTCCTGAATCTCACAAGCTCCCAGCTTACAGGGAACCCTGCTTAGAACCCCCACTGCACTGCGGACGGGGAGCCGCTCCAAGGAAGCCCCAGCCCTGATCCCCTCCCTCCCCAAAGCTGAAGTTCCATCCTCAGCCCCACCCCGGAGCCCACACTCCAGTCAAATTTGGGTCGTGGGAATCAACAATTTTCTCCAACTGGGTCACAAGAAAAAAAGTTTGAAAGCCGCTGCTCTACTAGACGGGGGATGAAGTGTTAATTCCTATGATTCATCGTTTCCAGCCAGAGTGACCTCCTGGGGTGCATCTGCCCTACAACTGCCCCGAGCCAACTTCTGCTTGAACGAGAACGTTCCTGTCTTGTACAGAGCCTGTGGCGGGTGTCGGCCGTGGCAAACTGTAAAGCTCCCAGCGTGGCTGGTGGTAGAGACCAGAGGCAGAGCCGGGCACCTGTCCCCCAGGGAGGGAGATGCCGCCCTGTAGAAGACCAGCACCTCCATTCCCTGACACCAATCTGCGGCTGTGCACCGGATTTTGGTGGTCTGGCTTCCTTTGCGGCGTGGATCCCTGCCAGCCCGCCTGACACCAGACCACATCCTGTGTGCCCTGCTACCCCCTGCATCTCCTGGGATGCAGAAAGATACCCTGGCTGCTCCGAGGGACGGGGGCAGGGGCGTCCTTAGCCCCAAAGCCCAAGTCCTCAAAGGTGCATAGAGCGAGGTGCCTGAGCACTTCGAAGGGCTTTCCTGCCGGCTGGGTTTCCCATCCTCTAGGCTGCCAGATCTCCTGGCCCACAGAGAAACCAGGGAATCCCCCACCTGTCAGCCCAGGGAGGCAGGAAACTCCATGGTGACTCTATGGGACAGGCTCTGGCTGCCCCCAGAGATGTGTCACCTGATTACAGGCTCAGAGCAACAGGCTGTGTGGGGCTGTGTCAATTCCACCAGCTCTGTGGTAGCCTGTGTCCAGGAGGGATTGCAAGACACCCAGCAGCGGGCGGGAGGGAGGGGGTTAAGGTAGCTGGTCTACAGGGAAAGGGTCCTCCTGACTCTTCCCCCCACAGTAGAGGCCCGGTCCTTGGCTGGAACGGGCAGGTTTATAGCACAGCCAGTGCACCTGTTAAAGGCGTTAATCCCTAGCAGGGAGGGGTCGGCCAAGGCGGTGGCCCGCCGGAGGTCAGATGGGGTCCCTTTGCCGTCCAGCCAACGTGCCGGGCCAGGCTGCCGATCCCACCCCACCTCTCCCTGTGCTAGCCGGGCCTGAGGTCAAGGTCCCGCACTTCGCAAGCCGCAGCACTCCCCCCGCTTTCCCCTCCCCCCCCACGCACACCTGCCGCGATCTCGGCGCCCATTGATAAAAACCCAGAGAGGGAAGTCGCTCTACTATAACATCCCATTTCCCCTTTAGCGCCACGGCCCTGCGGCTGCCCTGGCTGCTGCCGGGGGCCCCAGAATTCAGGGAGCCCCCAGGGGTTCAAGACCTGCCTCGCCCCAATTCTGTCCCTGCCAGGGATCACCAGACCGGCTTCCAAACTGCCCCAAATCCCAGTGTGGGGTTTATTTTCCACGGGACAGGGGGAGGGAAAAGCCGAGGAGAGTCCCCGGGCGAGGGAAAATTCCTGCTTGGCACAGCCCCTGGGCACGGTCCCAGCTGGCATTTCATTCCCTGCCGGGTTTGGGAAAGGCTGGAGCCACGGCCGATGTTGCAACCTGTGGATTTCACAGCCGCGTGTAGTACGGTGATGTGCAATGCGGGATTGCTGCGCGCGGGGGGGGGGGGTGGTTTCGCTGCGCGCCTCACGGAGTTCCCAACAGGCCTGTCAGCCAGCCCCCTTTCCCTCCCCCCCCGCAGGCCGCCACACCTGAGCCGGCTGCGCTGGAGCCTCCTGGGGCACTGCCAGCTGGCAAGGGCTGCCAGGAAACATGCCAAGGCTCCACACAGCAGCCTCCTTGCTGACTAGTCCTTGCTTCCTGCCCCCGCTCCCAGGCCTCCCCGGAGCTTGGCCCAGCCAGCCTGTAACCGCCTGCCGTGGGGGGGGGGGCAGAGGGTGGTTACAGGGGAGGGTGGGGCGAGGGGGTAGCCCTTTGGCAGAGGGGGACAGCCCCACTGCTGGGTGAGTGGGGGTCAGGGTCCACCTCCCCGATCTCAGGGCTGGCACAGTCCCCCTTTCGCCCCCGCCCCCGCGCAGGGGTCGGGCACTCCTGCCAGGGCGGCTGGATTTCTAGGAAGATGGGTGCTTTTCCTCCCACATGTTCCCTCGATGCTCTCGCAGCCTCAGGGGTTCGAGTGCCGCGGGGAAGCCCCCACAGTGCTGGCTGTGGCTGCTTGGCCTGCAATGACACAGGCCACCAAAGAGATGAAGCCACCGCCTGGTAAGGCAGGGGCCTCCCCAGGAGAATTCCTTTCTGGCCAGGAGCCACCCTGGCAGAGAGGGCAGGGGAGGGGCACGCTGAGCCAGGCATGCCCCAGGTTCCCCCACTGTGGCACTGCACGGCTCTCCCTCTTCCCCTGCCGCATGGGTAACCCCATGAGCCAGTGCGAAAGTCAGTGCCCCCCAATTGGCACGAGGTGCCCCCTGCCCTGGCTTTGAGGGGAGCTGCTTGGGAGCACAACAGGCAATGCTCCAGACCGGTGTTCCCTCTCTTTTTTTTAATCCATGTGTGGAATAAATTTTATCCTGTGCACCAAGGCATGTGTGGATGTGCACCATCATTAGGAACACAGGCTGCCAGGCGGCGGGTGCTCTGCTAACCAGCTGGACAGCACCCAAATCGCTCCTAGGTGGTCGCCCTTGTGCTCAGCTTACAGGGAACGCTGCCCCAGGCCCCCACAGCATGGCAGCTGTTATGATTTCCCTTGGCCTGGGGTGGGGGGTGCCAGGCACATGGCAGTGGGTGGCTGAGGGCAAAGCTGGTGCCTGGGGCTGGGGGGCTATGCAGCCACACGCCTGTGTCTGCCACCGGGCTCCTGCCTGGCACTGCTGGGGGCTCCTGCGCTCCTCTCCTCCCTCTTTCCTGTGCCCCTGTGCGCACCCTCAGCCTTTCACACTCCCCCACCCCTCTGTATCCCCTCTTGCGTCCCTGCCCCCGCCCTTCCCCTTCCTGCCCCCCATGTGCCCTTTCACCCCAACCCACCTCTTCCCCCATCCCTCTGTGCTCCCCCTCTGCTCTCTGTGCCCCCTTTTCCTCCCACCCACACAGCCTCTGTGCTTGCCTGCTGCTCCCCCTAGCCATCCCTCCCCCCGCTCCCGGCCCTGAGGCCCCCAAATACCAGGAGTTAGGGGGCTCCCTATGCCGTGCCCGCCCAGGTGCCTGAAGGCAGCTCTGAGGGATGGCCATGTGGCGGGTCCCTGCAGGCAGGAGGCAGAGGGTCCTGGGGAGGGGGCAACGCCCCCCCCATCCTGGCACCCACAGCGGAAGGAAGTGGCTCCTTTCTGTTCTGCCCTCACCCGCCCCTGACAGGCCCGGCCCTGCTGTGTTTCCTCGCCAGGCGGGCACCCGGGATTCCTGGATTGTGACAGGCCTGGAATACCCGGCTCACTGGCGGGGGAGGGGGGGTTGCCACAGGCCCAGGTTCCCCCACTCCCACAGGCACTAAGCCAGCATCCCCCCCAGAGACCCACTGCTCTCTCTCCCTGCCAGCCCCACTTGCCTGTGGGGGGATGAGCCCTACCCTGCACGGCTCCCCATTGCACTGCTAGGTTGCCCCCCCCCCCCCCAGGTGCAGGGCTCCCAGGACAGCCTGGGGGGTCTGAGATGACTCTGGCTGGCCCAACGGAGCCATAGTCCTTGTAGGCCCCCAGCCCGCTGGGACCAGCCCTGTGGCTCCCAGATGCCTCTAGCCAGGGGTGGTGCCTTGGGGCCTCTTGTGGCCAGGGATTTTCATGGGCACCAGGCTGGGGGCCGAGGAGTCTATTAACCTTCCCCAGGACCCTCTGCCTCCTGCCAGCAGGGCCCCGCTGCTTCTCCATCCCCCAGTGATCTGTCCCCTCGGCCCCTGCCCGTCTGTCCCAGGGCCCCGTCCCTTCACCCCTGCCCTCAGACTCTGCCCCTTTGCCCCCTCCCTTCTGGGCCCCCTCGCTTCACCCCCTGGCCTCAGACTCCGCCCCTTTGCCCCCTCCCTTCTGGGCCCCCTCGCTTCACCCCCTGGCCTCAGACTCCGCCCCTTTGCCCCCTCCCTTCTGGGCCCCATCCCTTCACCCCCTGCCCCCAGACTCCACCTCTTTGCTCCCATCCCTTCTGGGCCCCCTCGCTTCCCCCTCTTCCCCCAGACTCTTCCCCTTTGCCCCCTCACTCTACCCCATCCCTTCACCCCCTGCCTCCAGACTCCACCCCTTTGCCTCCATCCCTGCCCCAGACTCCACCCCTTTGCCCCCTCCCTTCATGCTGTCCCCCAGCACCCATACTCCTCCCCCCGCCCCAAGGTCCTTTCCCTTCACCTGCGGCCCCCCTCAGCTTTTCCCCATTCCTCCTTGGTTTGAAATTAAGCTAAGTGCAGGTCTGTGCTGGTGCGATGAGCCCCCTCCCCGGCATGTTTCCCTGTGGGAGAGCCCCCCCAGCTCTGGGAAAGGGTTAACCTGCAGTGAAGTTTGATGCACTGGTGAGAAATTCACTGAAGGGGGGACCCCACAGGGGGACACCCAGAGCCCCCCTGGCTGATCTCTTGGGTTCACCTCCCCCAAACAACAGCTCAATTGCTGATTATGCCAGTGGTCAGGGGAGAACCCAGCAAGCAGGACTCATGGGTTCTGGCTCCAGATCTGGCGGCGGGGGGCAGGTGGGTTTTGGGGTGGAGGGGTCTGGAAGCCAGGACACCTAGGTTCTAGTCCCAGCCATGGCAGGGGAGGGCGGCCCAAGGGCGTTGGGAGCCAGGGCTGGCTCTGGGAGGACAAGCCCAGTGGTATGAAAATACCTTGGGGTTTTCTGGGTTCGGCCAGGGCGCGCCAAGGGGGATTTGGGAGCTGCCCCATGTCGTCCCTTGCTTCCACCCCACGGTGACCAGTGGAGCTGCTGGCGGCAGGGAGATACCACGGGCCGAGGAGCCGGCGGATCCCTGGACCCTGCCCCCCCCCTCCTGGTATCGCTTCTGCTTTCGCGGGGTGGCTTCAATTTCGCAGTAACCGGCCTGGGTGAGTGATGACATCGCGCTCCGCTGGGGCCAGCACTGACACCATCACTCGGGGGTGCTACCTGCTGTCCCGGGGAAACCCCACCTGCCCACTGAGTCACCTGCCGCTGCATAAATACAGCTGGGCCCAGCCCAGCACCCCACACAGCAACCCACGGGGATCTGGCAGCATGCAGAGCAACAGCTGGCACTGGACCGGCGCCCTCCTTTGCTTCCTGGGGCTGCTGGCGGCATCCTGGGGGAGGGTCCTGCCGCCCAGCCCCGACTGGCAGCGTTGCAAGAATTTCTCCAGCCAAGTCAACAAGCTGGCCTGGGACATCAAGGGCCATGTGAGCCTGGTGAGCGGGGCCGGGCAGCTGGGACCGGGGGGAGGTGTGTTACCGGGAGCTGGAGAGCGGGCAGGGGAGCCCCCAGCTGGAGGTGCATGGGGGGCACACCATCTGGGGTCCTGGGTCCCAGCCAGCAGCAGCAGCTGACAACCCTGGGGGGACATAAGTTGGTTGGGGGATCCCCCCTCAGCCTAGTGCTGGCCGACCCCATGGGTATGGGTCTGGGCTGAGAGGCCATGAGGCTGTCATGTGCCCAGGCTGGACCCACAGAAAGGACAGTAGCCCAGGCTATGGGGAGCTGGGAACAATTCCCTGCTCTGTCCCAGGCTGCCGGGGTGATTATAGGTGCTTAGCTATGCCCGTTGCCTCAGTTTCCCCATCCTATACAAGGGGATGAGGTACCAGCCCTGCCTCTGGGGGTGGGGGGTGGTAAAGCCCACAAAGGCTGGGAAGTGCTCTGAGCTCATGGGGAAGGGTTTGATGCCAGCAGGGCAGAGCCAGCTGCTGCCTGGTTAACCCCAGGGCTGTGCATGGACAGCGAGCTAGGAAGGGGATTTCGGCACACGCCGCGGCCAGAGGGGCTGGATGGACAGATGGCTGGAGGGATGGGTGTCCAGACAGACGGCTGTGTGGGACTGCAGGGGAGACGAGTCCAGTGCCGGACGGACAGACAGCTGCAAGGACCCATTTCCCTCCCAGCAGAGGCACTTTGGGGTTGAGACCCTGTTGGGCTCCCCCCCCCCATGGCTCCATGATCCCCCCCCCCCCAGCCCCACCCCAGCAACAGTTCCAGCCATTCACAAGGTGTCTAGAAAAACCCAGCCCATGGGACTACCCCAGTTCTGGGCTGGGCTTTTCCTAGGCTGGGATCACAGGGTCCGAGCCAAGGGGCTGGTACTCCATCCAGAGCCATGGGGTGGGAGCAGGGGCCCGGAGGAGGGCGGAGCAGCCAAATGGGAGCTGGGAGATGGGGGAGGAAGCAAGGGGGACCGGGCTGAGCTGGGGGGTGGGAGGGCCACAGGCAGGAAACTGCCCCCCTGCCAGGCTGACCCAGGGCTGTGCTGCTCCCTGCCCAGCTGTCCCTGGTGGAGGAGAACCCCAGTGAGGACCTGATGCCCCAGATCCGCTGCAGCGACAAGTGCAACCCTGACAAGCTGGGCTCCGAGCAGGTACCAGCCGGACGGGCACCCGGGTGGGGCCAGGGCAGGTGGGGGCGGAGAGCGGGCAGCTGGGGAGGTGGGAGGGGGGCTGAGCACATGGGGGCAGGGGCAGGGCAGTTGGGGGCAGAGCAGATCGGGGTGGGGAAGGGCAGTTGGGGGGTAGGGCAGATGAAGGGCAGTTGGGGGCAGAGCAGATCGGGGTGGGGAAGGGCAGTTGGGGGGTAGGGCAGATGAAGGGCAGTTGGGGGCCGGGCAGAGCGGGGTGGGGAAGGGCAGTTGGGGGACAGATGAGGGCAGGGCCAAGGGGGGCAGGGGGAGAGATGCAGAGTCTCAGCTCCCCCCAAGGACGTACTCCGTGAGCGAAGGGGGTGGGGGGCTGCTGATTCAGGGTCACCCCCCCCCAGCCCCAATCTCCATGGACTCAGGACCAAGCCCGTAGTTGGGGCTGGGGGGGGGTGTTCCAAGAGGGTGGGAGCTGGAACTCCCCCTCTTCCCCCTGCCTCATGCCCCGTTCCCCCCCGCAGAGATGCCTGGACCGGATTCACGAGGCCCTGACCCACTACCGTGCCCTGCTGGGCTCCGAGGTCTTCACCGAGCTCAAGGGCCCCGACGCCCAACTCGTGGCGGCGCTGCGGAGCGCCCTGGCCCAGCTGACCAGCCTCGTTCAGGTGAGGGGGGAGCCTCGTGGGCCAGGGGGAAATAAGCCACAATCCACCCCGTCAGCTCCGGAGAGCGTGACCCTAAGGGGTTCCCCCCAGCCGGGGGGCCGCAGCACCAAGCGTAACCCGCCGCCTCTTTGTCCCGCAGGACGGCAGCTTGGCCCCAGAGCCACCGACGATACCTTCCCAGCAGAGCCAGCCCTGGGAACGGCCCCTGCTCCAGCACCGGATCCTCCAGCAGCTCCGCTCCTTCTCGGCCGTGATGGCGCGGGTCTTCGCCCACGGCGCGGCCACCCGCTAGGCTGGCGCTCGGGCTGCACCTCCCAGCAACCCCAGCCCTCGGCCCCGGGGCTGGCCGGAGAACCCCACCCCTCCCTGTGTATTTATATTTATTGCCCGGCCGGGGGTTATTTATGAGCAGTCGCTGTCTATTTATGCCCCGCCGGGCCGCTATTTATGATATTTAATGGCTCCGCAGCCTCCAGTGCCTATTAAAGGACGTTGATTTGTACAGACCAGGCTCAGTGGTGCGGCGATGGGGGAGTTTAATAACCGGCTGGCACACGGCCCAGAAAGCCAGGCCCGCAGGGTCCGCGCAGGCCTGCCCATCATGGCCCCCAGCCTCCTCCGGCTTCCGTTCTGTGCCGGAGCAAACCTCAGCTCCGGCCAGCCACCTCCGCTTTGTTCTGCTGGTGGGCCGGCCCCCGACTGTCTACCTGGCTGGGCCGGTGCCTTCTGAGACGGCAGTAGGGGAGCTACCAGCCAGCCAGGCAGCACAGGCCTGGCTCTCTGCAAGGAGTAAGCCACCTAGGGACCAATGCAGCACCCCGGGGAAACTGAGGCACCCACCACAGTCATACAAAATACTCTGAACAATTCCCACTTCTCCCCCAGCAGCCTGGGGGAAGAGCACTAACACCAACTGCTGCAGGGGGGGTGGCCCTCCGGCTCCAGCTCAGCCCCACGAACTCCCTTCCCTGGGAGAATACCAGGGACAGGCAGCTGGCAGCCTCTCTTCTCCCCCCCCCCCCCCCCCCGGAGAGGGGGTAGCACGGCTGAGTGGAGGAGGGGGACGGATGGAGGGGCGGGATGCCTTAGTCCCAGCTCTGACCCCCTAGGAATCCAACTCTGGCCCAGCCCCATGGGGGCTGCCTGGTAACACAAGCACAGGCCCCAGCCCAGCTCCCCCCACAAATCCAGGCCCTCTGCCCTAGAGCCAGCCCAGCACATGGGCCTCAAGCCAGGGCCCGAATTCTGGTGGGGGGTGGATGGCAGGCAAGGGGGTGACGTGCTCAGGGTGGCCACCAGAAGGCAACAGGCCCTGGCAGCAGGAGAGTTCTGCCAGCACAAGACCTCCCACACAAGGGGGAGGGACTTATTTTTAGGGGAGCACCATGGAGCCCCCCCGAGCACCACAGGGAGCTGGGGGGGCAGATATATATACACACACACAAGAGAGATTCCCTGTGGCCAGGGACTGTCCCCCCGCCCGTGTCAGCCCAAGAGCTGCAGACGCCCCCCCCCCTAGGACCCCGGGGAGCCGGGGTCCGAGTGTGCACGGCAGCACCCCTCCCCCAGATGGCTGCACCCCGCCCCTGCCAGCACGTGGAGGGGGGACAAGGCACCACCGGCGGGGGGCAAGCCAAGCCCTGGGCCTCGGCCGAGAACACCTCCGCCCCCTACAGGTCAGGCGGGGCTGGGCTAGGCCTTGCCTGCCGTCCAGCTGAGGGCACAGCCAGGGTGGGGGCAGAGCCCCTGAGCTCCAGGCCCCTGTGAGGGCTCAGCCGGGCGAGACATCGTCACTGGAAGTCCGTGGAGTCAACCTGGAGCGGAGGCATGTCGTCAGCCGCCAGGAACAAGGGGGGGCCAGGCAGCTCTGGCGGGGGTGCATCATCTGGCGGAGGCAGGAAGGGGTCTGCAAGAGAAGGGGAGCTGGGCTCAGGGGGCGCCGGGGGCTGCAGAGCCTGGGGAAAAGGAGCTGAGACACCAGGGAGCTGGGGCTCAGGACTGAGGGGTACCTGGAAGGCCTCTGTTACCCCACCTTCTTGGGGCCAACGTCCACCCATTGCCTGGCCCCCCACCCCTAGGCCGGGACCTGGAGACTCACCAGATGAATCGAACCTCATCATGTTCAGCGCTTCCAGCATCTCCAGGTGATTGGTGCCTAGCTCCAGCATTTCCAGATGATTGGCCCCAGGCTCCGGCATCCCCAGGTGACTGGCCTCTAGCTCCAGCATTTCCAGACGATTGGGCCCAGGCTCCGGCATCCCCATGTGACTGGCCTCTAGCTCCAGCATTTCCAGAGGATTGGCCCCAGGCTCCAGCATCCCCAGGTGACTGGCCTCTAGCTCCAGCATTTCCAGAGGATTGGCCCCAGGCTCCAGCATCCCCAGGTGACTGGCCTCTAGCTCCAGCATTTCCAGACGATTGGCCCCAGGCTTCGGCATCTCCTGGTGATTGGCCCCGGGCTCTAGCCCTGGTGCCGCCAAGTAATTGGCCCCGGGCTCCGGTACATCCAGGGCCTCCAGATGATTGGCCCCTGGCTGCTCTGCTGCGGGAGCCTCTAGCCCCACGCCCTCTGGGATCCAGGATTCACTGGGCTGCCTAGAAGGAGAGCAGGCCTGGCTTAGCCGGCACATGACAGGGGGAGAAGCGCTCTTAGGGGAAGGGCACGACCCCACCCATCGCCCAGGCCCAGCGAGAGCCGCTCTGAAGGGCAAGGGGCATTGGAAGGGCTCCATCGCCATGGCGGAGGGTGGGATGGGGTAGCCAGGAGGGACCTGGGGATCTCTTTCAGCCAGGGGGGAAGCCAGGCCAGGGAGGGGCAGGAAACAGGGGTCTCTTCTGAAGCGGCTGGGGCAGGCCAGCACATGGGGACCCCACATCCGGCTCCCTCACCTGGAGGACACTCTGATCAGCCGCCGGTTCAGGTATTTCTTCTGCTCCAGCAGGTCCGCTGGGGAGGGGGAGAGAAGAGCAGGTGTCAGAGAGAGGGGAGCCCCGGCAAGCCCCCCACCCCTGCCACCGAATCTCACCTAGGCCACCAATGGAGTAAGCAGGCCTGGGAGTGTTGCCCCAGGGCTGGGCCGGCAGGGGCTGGGGGGCAGGAGCGAGGGGCCCGGCAGGGCTGGGGGAGCCCGGGGCTGCGGGGCAGGAGCGAGGGGCCCGGCAGGGCTGGGGGAGCCCAGGGCTGGGCTGGCAGGGGCTGGGGGGCAGGAGCGAGGGGCCCGGCAGGGCTGGGGGAGCCCGGGGCTGCGGGGCAGGAGCGAGGGGCCCGGCAGGGCTGGGGGAGCCCAGGGCTGGGCCGGCAGGGGCTGAGGGGCAGGAGCGAGGGGCCCGGCAGGACTGGGGGAGCCCAGGGCTGGGCCAGCAGGGGCTGCGGGGCAGGAGCGAGGGGCCCGGCAGGGGCTGGGGGGCAGGAGCGAGGGGCCCGGCAGGGGCTGGGCCGGCAGGGGCTGCGGGGCAGGAGCGAGGGGCCCGGCAGGGGCTGGGGGGCAGGAGCGAGGGGCCCGGCAGGGCTGGGGGAGCCCGGGGCTGGGCTGACAGGCAGGAGGGCAGCGGCCGGTACCTTCCCTCCTCTCGGTGTAGTACTTCCCGAAGGCCTGGTCCCGGGGCGTGCCAGGGTACAGGAACTTGAGGGGGTTCTCGGGGATGTTCTCCGCAGCCAGCAGCTGGTAGTCGTGGATGATGTCGGGCAGCTGCAGAGACGCCAGCTCCACCTTGGTGTAGGGCTCCACGGAACGGACCTTGGGCTGACCTGGGGTTGGGCACAGCGGAGGGGGAAGGGGGTGTCACTCCCGGCGAGCGCCCCCAGGGATGGGACGGGCTGCATAGCCCCAGGTGGAGAACCCAGCAGTCAGCGCGCCTGCTCCGCCCGCTAGGGAACGCTGCCCCCGTCCCACGCCGAGCGGCGGGGACCCACCTTTCTCCCCGAGCTCCACCCAGCTGCAGGTGATGCCGCCGTCCCGGGTGCTCTCGCTGAAGCGCAGCAGGAAAGTTCCCATCTGCTTCCTCTTCAGCAGCTGCCGCTCCCGCTTGCGGCTCACGAAGCCCATGATGTGCCTGGAGGGGAGGGGAGCCCGGGTGAGCCTCTAGCGGGGCCCCCACCACGCTCCGCCCTGCCAGGTCCACAGCCCCTTTACTGGGGGGGGAGGGGCAAGGGCTCCCCTAGCCCCTCCCCCTTCACTCGACCCCGCCCCCCCAAAGGGGTGACCCCAGGGCAGGGGTGTGGCCAAAGCCAGCTGCAGTTCCGGCATCTGCCCACAGGGGGGAGCAGACATGGCTCCCATCACTCACCCGTCCTTCCAGAGCGGAGCCAGATGGTCCCGGATGAGGTTCAGGATTCCCTCCAGCCAGGTCCAGAAGGAGAAGCTGGGGGGGTCGTCCTGCAGCCGAGAGGGGGTGACAGGCTGAAGGGAGGGTACGAGGAGGGAACGCCGGGGAGGGGACAGATATACTCAGCAGCCACTTACCTTGGAGAACTTGGCCCAGGTCAGTGTGCTGTTGGGGGGGGCTCCCGGCCCTTTAAGTTGGGGGGGGAGAAAAGGGGGTGAGCCTGTGGCAAGGTGAATTCATGCAGCTGCTCTAGGGTCCTTCCCTCTGCAGCCTGGGGGGGGCCAGTGTGGAGTCAGGGGAGGGGGAAAGGTGGGGTAAAGGGAGGAGAAGCAATGCCTCCCCCCGGGGGCAGAGCCAGGAGGGACCCACACACCCTGGCAGACTCTGCCCCTCCTATCCCCACTGCCCACCCACCCCACATGGCAGGCCCCCCCGGATTTGGGGTCTCAGCGCTGCCCAGAGACCCCAGGGATGGGCTACAACTAGGCCAAAGGGGCGCTAGCCAGGTGCCTACCCCTGCCCCTCTCCCCCCACTGCCTTTGGGAGGATGTTACCAAAGAGTTTTTCCGCCAGCATCTGCAGGTGCTCTTTGTCCAGCCCGCGCTCGGTGGCGGCTAAGAACTGCCAGCTCAGCACCTCGCTCAGCTGGGCCCACGGGGCCGCCGGCGGTGCAGAGAAGAACAGCTGGTTCTGCGGGCAGAGAGTGAGGGGACTAGCACGGGGGGCTGGGGCCCGGACGGAGTAGCGTGGGGCCCACACGGGGCCATGGCTCCAAAGATGGGGGGCGGAGCACAGGCCACCTGCACACACACAGTGCCCAGACCCCCCCCCCCCTCCAGCGGCATAGGACAGCCATGCGGGCCCCTCACCTTGGGGTCTGGGCTGAGCATGTTGAACCAGAGCACGGCCGCCCAGGCGCTGGCGAACTGGCTGCTGCTGGAGATGATCACCACGGGCAGGGTGGACGTCTGGGGAGGAGGGGGAGGGGGATGAGAGCAGTCAGCAGGGGAGGGGTGCGCCCCGGAGCGAGGGAGACAACCCCCATAGTCTCCCCCCACCCACCTGCAGCTCCAGCGCCAGCTCCTGGTACTTGTACTTGAGCGTGAGGGTGATCAGGTGCAACTCCTCCGTGACAGCCAGCAGGCCCTGGAACAGAGACGGGGGGGGGGGGGGGGGTCAGCCAGGCCCCTAAACAGTTTCATAGAGGGGGGGACATAACCCAGCAGGGGCAGGGCACCTCCAGGGGCAGCTGTGGGACCCCCCCAGGAGACGAGGCTGTGCCAGCTGCCCCCCATTCTACCCCCTCCCCCCCAGGTCAGGCTGCAGGTGCTCCCCCCCCCCCCCCCCGCAGCAAACCCACCTCATTGGCACCTCTGTTGCCTTTGCCGGCGCCTCCAGCCCTCTGCTCCTTCAGTGTCTGCCAGGGAGCAGGGGAAAGTCAGTGTTCGGCCCCTGCCTGCCCCCACCCAGCCCACAGCAGGGAGGCAATGGGGCTGAACCACCCGCGTGGGGGGGCAGGGCTCCCCTACCCCAGAGGCAGCTCCGCCCCTGCCAAGCCACACAGCAAGCAAGCTGCACCGACGGGGAGAGAACCCAGGCATCCGGGCTCCGCCCCCCCAAGCGGAGGATCCAAGCATCCAGGCTCCCCCCCGCCCGCCCCCATCTCCTCCCTGAGCGGAGGACCCAGGCGTCCAGGCCCTGGCCATACTATGTGACGGAAGTCGCACACCAGCCCGTCCAACTGGGCGTTGTCCTGGAGCAACTTGCTGGTGGAAGTCAGGATGTTGAACTTCCGGAACCTGTGGGAAGGACCAAGGGGGCGGGGCCGTGAGGCAGAGACCCAGGTTCGAGCCCCGAGGCCGGGGAGGGGGCCAGAGACCCCGGTGATGGGCACCCAGTAAGTACTCAGATTTCCTGCTCTCATCCCAGGCCACGTGGCTGCAGCGCTCAGCCACCGGCACCTCAGGTGGAGCAGAACCGGCAATGGGAACAAACTGGATCCAGCCCCCCACCCCCCCCCCACCCCAGGTGGGACGGTAGCTGGCGCCCCCTGGAGGGGGAAGGCCCGTATCCCATCCTCTGCGCCAGCGCTCACCCTTTCAGGCTGGGGGGATCCCTGCAGGAGGAAAAAGACGACACCACCAGTAAATCGACCGCTCGCACGGGAGCCCTGCTCCCCCCACCCTGCCGCCAAGGAGCCCTTGTTCCCTGGGTGTTAGGTTCCTACCCCCACCCCAATCAGAGCTCCCTGTACCCATCCACACCCAGTGGGCTCCCTGCAGGGGGGGTGCGGTAAGGCCTTTATGGGGCAGGAGGCAACTCACTTGTCAATGCTGATTTCCACCTCCAGCTGGTGGCTTCGATCCTGCAGCTTGACCAGGAGCCTGGAGGGGCAGGGGACAGAAGGAGCCCGTCACCCTGGCCACTGGCCTGGAAGGCCACACGGCCCACATGGGAGGGGTAGGTGTGGGGGTGGGCTCTGGGGGCTGAGCATCCCTCCCGCTTTAGCGCCCGCTCCCAATGAGGCTGCCAGAATCATTCCCTCTAATTGTTTCCATCCATGTGTGGAATACATTTTGTTACATGCGCCGAGCCATGTGCACCACCAGTAGAAGCACGCTGCCAGCTGGGGGCAACTGCCCAAGCGCTCACCCTACGGGGAACACTGGGCCCCCTCCTGGCACGGCCAGAACCAGGATCTGCCCCAGGGCCAGGCTGTGGAGCAAGCACCAGCCCTCACAGGATGATAGGGGACAAGGCATTGCAGGCTGGGCGGGAGGAGGCAAGCGAAGCCGGAGTTTCACCTGGCACGGACGGAGAACTTGTTGCTGGTTTTCAGAATCAGGGGCCTCCAGTTGAATAAGGGCATGACGGGCTGGACCTCCACCACAAAGGCACTGGGGGGGGGGGGGGGAGGCATTAGCACCCCAGGGTGCTCCCTAATGCAATTCTATACTCCCAAATCCCATGTAGTCCAGCGACCCCATCCACATCCCTCTGTCCTGAGCCGGTCAGGTCCCTGCACCAAGGAACCCCCTCCCCATGCTCCTATGAGGCAGGCCTCCAACCCCCCCTTCCCCACGCTCCTATGGGCCAGGCCCCAATACCCCTCCCATACGGCTATGGGGCAGCCCAATCCCCAGACCCCAGCCCCCCTCATGCACCACCCGACCCCTTCCCACACTCCTATGAGGAAACCTTCCCCCTCCATGTTCCTAGGTGCAACCTCTGCCCCCCGCCCCCTCCCACTCCTATGGAGCAGCCCCCCCAGTACCTTGCCCCCCCAATCCCCCCACACCTCTTCATGAGGCAGCAGAGCTGCTCCCTCAGCCGGCTGTCCAGCAGGGGCAGCTGCGCCGTGAGCGGGTCGTGCTGGTAGGTCAGTTTGGCGTGTTGCTCGCCCAGCGCCCGCAGCAAGCGCCAGAGCTGGAACAGCACCTCCGCCGCCCCGGTGAACCTGCGGGCAGAGGTGAGCCAAGTGGGGGGGGTCGCTGCCAGCTCACGCCACCCTGGGCGGGCTCCTTGTGGGGTCCAGCCCCGAGTCCTTCCCAGGAGCCTAGAGACCAGGCTCCTGCCCCGGCCATCGACAGGGCGTTTCAGCAGCCCGTTGGGGGCAGCCCCGGGGGACGTGCCCAGAGCGCGGCGGCGGGAGGGACCCGCCGACATTCGTGTGCTCCCCCGGCAAGAACTCGCTCGGTCCCCTTCCCTCTCGGGCAAAGCCGCCGGACCAGAGCAAGGGGCCAGTGGACCCAGGGAAGGGCCCGGCCTCGGGGCCAGGGCGTCATCGGGATACGGAGGCGACAGGCCGGAGAGCCAGGACCGGCTGGGGTTCCCCTCCGATGACACCCGGCCGGGGCCTGGGCTCTGCTCGTGGGGCTGCCGGACTCCACGCCTGCTCTGCCCCGTACCAGGTCTCCAGGAGGCTGAGGCTGGTGTCGCAGGGCGCCCCCAGGCAGGCCTTCCGCTGCCGCTCCTTCCACTCAGCCAGCTCCTCCAGCAGGAAATCCCGCAGCGTCTCGCAGCGGCCCAGCAGCTCCTGCGCCCGGGCCAGCACGTCCTGCCAGAGAGACTGTGTCTGCCGTGACCCCTGGCACCCCACAGGGAGACTGGCCGTGCCCAGCTCCCCGCAGCGCAGCCCAGGGGGAGATGACAGCGCGGGGAAACTGAGGCATGGCCACCCAAGGCCCAGTGGGGAAGGGATGCAGGGGAACTGGTGCCCGGAGGGGGGAGGGGCGACTGCCCCCTCGATGCAGCGGCACCAGGGACCCCCGGAGTCACCTTGCGGCTCCGATCCAGGTTGTTCAGCAGGACTTGCAGTTGTCCCATCTGGCGGGCCAGCTCGGGGCTGGCGGGAGCCCCCTCTGCTGGAGAGACAGCGGCAGCTCGCAGGTGGGGGGTGGGGGCAGGAACAGAACCTGCCCCCTAGCCCCACAGCTGGGGAGGGCCCCCCACCCATCCAGCCCCTTGCAGCACCGCGCCCCCTACAGACCCCCCCCCCCGGGTGCAGCACCGCGCCCCCTACAGACCCCCCCCCGGTGCAGCACCGCGCCCCCTACGACCCCCCCCCGGGTGCAGCACCGCACCCCCTACAGACCCCCCCCCCCCGGGTGCAGCACCGCGCCCCCTACAGACCCCCCCCCCCCCGGTGCAGCACCGCGCCCCCTACAGACCCCCCCCCCGGGTGCAGCACCGCGCCCCCTACAGTCCCCCCCCCCGGGTGCAGCACCGCGCCCCCTACAGTCCCCCCCCGGTGCAGCACCGCGCCCCCTCCAAACCTCTTCCCAGCCATGTACCGCACAGCCCCCCACCAAACCCCTGCCACACAGGGCCCCCTCCCCAGCCCCCTAACAGCTTGCTGGGATACGGGGGGGGGGGCAGCGCTGACTGCAAGGGGGAAGTGTCCCCGGCTGAGCCCCCTCCCCGCCGCAGGAGGCCTTAGCCCCCTAGCACCACATTAGGTAGGGAGGGCGGCGGCGGCTCTGGGGAGGGGTCTCCTTGTCCCCCCACACCCCGCGCCCTCCTGGCGGCTCTGCCCTCCCTCGGGAAACCCGCCTGCACGTGGAGCATGTTGGGGGGAGCAAGCAGAAGACCCCCCCCTCCCCGACTACGCCTACCCCCAGGGTTGCTCAGCCCCCTCTGCTGCCCCATCCCCCCCTCCCCCACTTCACCCTCCCTCCGCCAGCCAGCCGGGCTCCTCACCCGCCATGCGGTGAACCTTATAGCGGAAATCGAAGGTGTCCTGCAGCTCCTCCAGGTGCCGCACGGTGCGATCCAGCTCCTGGCAGGGGGCAAAGGGAACCGGCTATGGGGGCAGGAGAGCCTGGGGTGCACGCTGGGGCCGGGTCCGGGGGACGGAGCCATCTGGCCACATGTTCAGGATGGGCTGGGGGCAGGGCCCCAGGCTCCCTACACACCGGGAAACTGAGGCATTTCCACCTAAGGCCCAGTGGGGAAGGGATGCAGGGGAACCAGCGCCCAGAGGGAGGAGGGGAGGCAGTGCAGCCCCAGGTATCCCCACTGGAGGAGAGGGGTGCAGCCCAGGCTCCCCTGTCCCTCTCCTGCCAGCGTGGGGTGGTCTGGGGAGGGCACCGGGCGAGCTCCAGGCCATACCCACCTGCACCGCTGCCCGGGTCTCCGCCAGGCGCCCTGCAATCTTCTGCTGCCGGTCCGTCTCCATGGGGGCGCTGGACGGTGGCGGAGCTGTCGCCTGCAGGGGACGCACAAGAGATGGGCCCCTGAGCCCCCCAGCCGGAGCCAGGGGGGTGGGCCGGCTACCCAGGAAAGGGGGCTCTCCCCAATACAGCACTAGGGGGCGCGGCGGGAAGCCAGGCTGAGGGGATCACTACTCAGGGAGGGAGGGAGGCAGACTGGGGGGCTCTGGTCTGGCAGGGAGTGGGGGAGGCACTGTGCTGCTGGGGGGGGCACTATGAGCCCAGGGATCGGCCCCTGCCCTGTCTTGCCTGCTGGGCTGCGTGGCCCCTGCTCAGAATGGCCTTCTCCTCCAGCAGCAGGTTGGCGATGACGTTGGCCAGCTCCTCTGGGCGCTCCTGGTACTTGGCCTGGAAGGAAGCCAGAGGCGTTGGGATCGGGGGGGGGGGGGCACAGACACCCTGCCCCACCTCCCCTCCCCCCAGCAGCCCGGCCCCCACCTGCAGGTTGAGCTTGGACTTGCGCAGGTTGTGTTTGAGCACGAAGTCCTCCTGGCGGGTGCCGAAGCGGCTGTACTGGTCGTCCAGCATGGCCAGAAGGGTGTGGAACAGCATGTGGGCCTGGGAGGAGTGGGACTCGGACACAGGGAGCTCGGCTGCCTGGCTCCTGGGGCAGAGACAAGGGCGCACTGCAGGGTCCCCGCCCCCAGACAGCCCCGCGCTGCCGGGAGAGCCCGGGCTGCACCCCACTCCTCCAGCGGGGACCCCTGGGGCTGCACCGTCCCTTTCCTGCCCCTCCCCCTCCAGCGGGGACCCCCGGGGCTGCACTGTCCCTTTCCTGCCCCTCCCCCTCCAGCAGGGACCCCCGGGGCTGCACCGTCCCTTTCCTGCCCCTCCCCCTCCAGCGGGGACCCCCGGGGCTGCACTGTCTCTTTCCTGCCCCTCCCCCTCCAGCGGGGACCCCCGGGGCTGCACTGTCCCTTTCCTGCCCCTCCCCCTCCAGCGGGGACCCCCGGGGCTGCACCGTCTCTTTCCTGCCCCTCCCCCTCCAGCGGGGACCCCCAGGGCTGCACCGTCTCTTTCCTGCCCCTCCCCCTCCAGCAGGGACCCCCGGGGCTGCACCGTCCCTTTCCTGCCCCTCCCCCTCCAGCGGGGACCCCCGGGGCTGCACCGTCTCTTTCCTGCCCCTCCCCCTCCAGCAGGGACCCCCGGGGCTGCACCGTCCCTTTCCTGCCCCTCCCCCTCCAGCGGGGACCCCCGGGGCTGCACTGTCCCTTTCCTGCCGTCCCCCTCCAGCGGGGACCCCCGGGGCTGCACTGTCCCTTTCCTGCCGTCCCCCTCCAGCGGGGACCCCCGGGGCTGCACTGTCTCTTTCCTGCCCCTCCCCCTCCAGCGGGGACCCCCGGGGCTGCACTGTCTCTTTCCTGCCCCTCCCCCTCCAGCGGGGACCCCCGGGGCTGCACCGTCTCTTTCCTGCCCCTCCCCCTCCAGCAGGGACCCCCGGGGCTGCACCGTCCCTTTCCTGCCCCTCCCCCTCCAGCGGGGACCCCCGGGGCTGCACTGTCCCTTTCCTGCCCATCCCCCTCCAGCGGGGACCCCTGGGGCTGCACTGTCCCTTTCCTGCCCATCCCCCTCCAGCGGGGACCCCCGGGGCTGCACCGTCTCTTTCCTGCCCCTCCCCCTCCAGCAGGGACCCCCGGGGCTGCACTGTCCCTTTCCTGCCGTCCCCCTCCAGCGGGGACCCCCAGGGCTGCACTGTCCCTTTCCTGCTGTCCCCCTCCAGCGGGGACCCCCGGGGCTGCACTGTCCCTTTCCTGCCGTCCCCCTCCAGCGGGGACCCCTGGGGCTGCACTGTCCCTTTCCTGCCGTCCCCCTCCAGCAGGGACCCCCGGGGCTGCACTGTCCCTTTCCTGCCCCTCCCCCTCCAGCAGGGACCCCCGGGGCTGCACTGTCCCTTTCCTGCCGTCCCCCTCCAGCGGGGACCCCCGGGGCTGCACTGTCCCTTTCCTGCCGTCCCCCTCCAGCGGGGACCCCCCGGGGCTGCACCGTCCCTTTCCTGCCGTCCCCCTCCAGCGGGGACCCCCGGGGCTGCACCGTCCCTTTCCTGCCCCTCCCCCTCCAGCGGGGACCCCCGGGGCTGCACTGTCCCTTTCCTGCCGTCCCCCTCCAGCGGGGACCCCCGGGGCTGCACTGTCCCTTTCCTGCCCATCCCCCTCCAGCAGGGACCCCCGGGGCTGCACCGTCCCTTTCCTGCCCCTCCCCCTCCAGCGGGGACCCCCGGGGCTGCACTGTCCCTTTCCTGCCGTCCCCCTCCAGCGGGGACCCCCGGGGCTGCACTGTCTCTTTCCTGCCCCTCCCCCTCCAGCGGGGACCCCCGGGGCTGCACTGTCTCTTTCCTGCCCCTCCCCCTCCAGCGGGGACCCCCGGGGCTGCACCGTCTCTTTCCTGCCCCTCCCCCTCCAGCAGGGACCCCCGGGGCTGCACCGTCCCTTTCCTGCCCCTCCCCCTCCAGCGGGGACCCCCGGGGCTGCACCGTCTCTTTCCTGCCCCTCCCCCTCCAGCAGGGACCCCTGGGGCTGCACTGTCCCTTTCCTGCTGTCCCCCTCCAGCGGGGACCCCCGGGGCTGCACCGTCCCTTTCCTGCCCCTCCCCCTCCAGCGGGGACCCCCGGGGCTGCACTGTCCCTTTCCTGCCCCTCCCCCTCCAGCGGGGACCCCCGGGGCTGCACTGTCCCTTTCCTGCCGTCCCCCTCCAGCGGGGACCCCCAGGGCTGCACTGTCCCTTTCCTGCCGTCCCCCTCCAGCGGGGACCCCCAGGGCTGCACTGTCCCTTTCCTGCCGTCCCCCTCCAGCGGGGACCCCCGGGGCTGCACTGTCCCTTTCCTGCCGTCCCCCTCCAGCGGGGACCCCCAGGGCTGCACTGTCCCTTTCCTGCCGTCCCCCTCCAGCGGGGACCCCCAGGGCTGCACTGTCCCTTTCCTGCCGTCCCCCTCCAGCGGGGACCCCCGGGGCTGCACTGTCCCTTTCCTGCCGTCCCCCTCCAGCGGGGACCCCCGGGGCTGCACTGTCCCTTTCCTGCCGTCCCCCTCCAGCGGGGACCCCCGGGGCTGCACTGTCCCTTTCCTGCCGTCCCCCTCCAGCGGGGACCCCCGGGGCTGCACTGTCCCTTTCCTGCCGTCCCCCTCCAGCGGGGACCCCCGGGGCTGCACTGTCCCTTTCCTGCCGTCCCCCTCCAGCGGGGACCCCCGGGGCTGCACTGTCCCTTTCCTGCCCATCCCCCTCCAGCGGGGACCCCCGGGGCTGCACTGTCCCTTTCCTGCCGTCCCCCTCCAGCGGGGACCCCCAGGGCTGCACTGTCCCTTTCCTGCCGTCCCCCTCCAGCGGGGACCCCCAGGGCTGCACTGTCCCTTTCCTGCCGTCCCCCTCCAGCGGGGACCCCCGGGGCTGCACTGTCCCTTTCCTGCCGTCCCCCTCCAGCGGGGACCCCCAGGGCTGCACTGTCCCTTTCCTGCCGTCCCCCTCCAGCGGGGACCCCTGGGGCTGCACTGTCCCTTTCCTGCCGTCCCCCTCCAGCGGGGACCCCCGGGGCTGCACTGTCCCTTTCCTGCCGTCCCCCTCCAGCGGGGACCCCTGGGGCTGCACTGTCCCTTTCCTGCCGTCCCCCTCCAGCGGGGACCCCTGGGGCTGCACTGTCCCTTTCCTGCCCCTCCCCCTCCAGCGGGGACCCCCGGGGCTGCACTGTCCCTTTCCTGCCCGTCCCCCTCCAGCGGGGACCCCCGGGGCTGCACTGTCCCTTTCCTGCCCATCCCCCTCCAGCAGGGACCCCCGGGGCTGCACTGTCCCTTTCCTGCCGTCCCCCTCCAGCGGGGACCCCTGGGGCTGCACTGTCCCTTTCCTGCCCGTCCCCCTCCAGCGGGGATCCCCGGGGCTGCACTGTCCCTTTCCTGCCCGTCCCCCTCCAGCGGGGACCCCCAGGGCTGCACCGTCCCTTTCCTGCCCGTCCCCCTCCAGCAGGGACCCCCGGGGCTGCACTGTCCCTTTCCTGCCCGTCCCCCTCCAGCGGGGACCCCCGGGGCTGCACCGTCCCTTTCCTGCCCGTCCCCCTCCAGCAGGGACCCCTGGGGCTGCACTGTCCCTTTCCTGCCCGTCTCCCTCCAGCGGGGACCCCCGGGGCTGCACTGTCCCTTTCCTGCCCATCCCCCTCCAGCAGGGACCCCCGGGGCTGCACTGTCCCTTTCCTGCCCCTCCCCCTCCAGCGGGGACCCCCGGGGCTGCACTGTCCCTTTCCTGCCGTCCCCCTCCAGCGGGGACCCCCAGGGCTGCACCGTCCCTTTCCTGCCGTCCCCCTCCAGCGGGGACCCCCAGGGCTGCACCGTCCCTTTCCTGCCCCTCCCCCTCCAGCAGGGACCCCCGGGGCTGCACCGTCCCTTTCCTGCCCCTCCCCCTCCAGCAGGGACCCCCAGGGCTGCACTGTCCCTTTCCTGCCGTCCCCCTCCAGCAGGGACCCCCGGGGCTGCACCGTCCCTTTCCTGCCCATCCCCCTCCAGCAGGGACCCCCGGGGCTGCACCGTCCCTTTCCTGCCGTCCCCCTCCAGCGGGGACCCCCAGGGCTGCACTGTCCCTTTCCTGCCGTCCCCCTCCAGCAGGGACCCCCGGGGCTGCACTGTCCCTTTCCTGCCGTCCCCCTCCAGCGGGGACCCCCAGGGCTGCACCGTCCCTTTCCTGCCGTCCCCCTCCAGCAGGGACCCCCGGGGCTGCACCGTCCCTTTCCTGCCGTCCCCCTCCAGCGGGGACCCCCAGGGCTGCACTGTCCCTTTCCTGCCCCTCCCCCTCCAGCGGGGACCCCCGGGGCTGCACTGTCCCTTTCCTGCCCGTCCCCCTCCAGCGGGGATCCCCGGGGCTGCACTGTCCCTTTCCTGCCCGTCCCCCTCCAGCGGGGATCCCCGGGGCTGCACTGTCCCTTTCCTGCCGTCCCCCTCCAGCGGGGACCCCCAGGGCTGCACTGTCCCTTTCCTGCCCCTCCCCCTCCAGCGGGGACCCCCAGGGCTGCACTGTCCCTTTCCTGCCCATCCCCCTCCAGCGGGGACCCCCGGGGCTGCACTGTCCCTTTCCTGCCCGTCCCCCTCCAGCGGGGACCCCCGGGGCTGCACTGTCCCTTTCCTGCTGTCCCCCTCCAGCAGGGACCCCCGGGGCTGCACTGTCCCTTTCCTGACCCCCGGGGCATGCCAGCAGAGGTGCCTGAGGGTCGCATCTCTTCTCCTGCTCCCCCTTCCCGCAGGGCTGCCTGTGGGGGTGTCGCTCCCCTCCCCCACACCAGACCACCCCCGGTTCAATCTGAGACGTTCCCAGCGCTTGCCGTGGGTCCCAGCTGCCGACTCTGCCCCCCCCCATTAACCCTTCCCTCGCTGGCCGTTACCAGTTCTGGTCTTCGAGCCAGGGCGCCAGGTACTGCCGCACCTCCATGGGCAGGTGGTCGTCCGAGTACAGCTGGTGCACCTGATCCAGGTAGGCCTTCTCCAGCTGCTGCACCTCCTGCCACTGAGCCATGCTGGGGGCCGTGCCAGCCCCCCTCTGGGGAGCAAACCCAGGCAGCAGGTGAGTGGGGGCCAGGGGCTGGGACAGCAGCCTCCCCCTCCTGGGGCACAAGGAGCCTGCGTTCGGGGATGGGTCGGTCCCAGCTCTGCAGCCACCGCTGGGAAGGGAAACAGCCGCTGCCTCGAACCCGGCTCCCCCAGGGCCTCAGCAGCACAGAGCAGGGTCACTCCACACGGGGCAGCTGCCCCAGGCTCGGCTGTGTGGAGAGGGGCTGCTGAATGGCACTGGAGGACCGTTCCCTGTGCCCCCCCCCCCCCCAACATTCATAGCTCATGCTAGCAACTGGCTTTCTTTTGGGTAAGAATCCAGCCCTTGGCTCCCTCAGCCCTGCCAGTGCCCCTCACTCCTGCCCCCCAGCCCTGCCAGTGCCCCTCACTCCTGCCCCACAGCCCTGCCAGTGCCCCTCACTCCTGCCCCCACAGCCCCTGCCCCCCCAGCCCTGCCAGTGCCCCTCACTCCTGCCCCCACAGCCCCTGCCCCCACAGCCCTGCCAGTGCCCCTCACTCCTGCCCCCACAGCCCCTGCCCCCACAGCCCTGCCAGCGCCCCTCACTCCTGCCCCCGCCCCTCACTCCTGCCCCCCACAGCCCTGCCGGTGCCCCTCACTCCTGCCCCCCACAGCCCTGCCAGTGCCCCTCACTCCTGCCCCCCAGCCCTGCCAGTGCCCCTCACTCCTGCCCCCCACAGCCCTGCCAGTACCCCTCACTCCTGCCCCCCAGCCCTGCCAGTGCCCCTCACTCCTGCCCCCCAGCCCTGCCAGTGCCCCTCACTCCTGCCCCCCCAGCCCCCTGCCCCCACAGCCCTGCCAGTGCCCCTCACTCCTGCCCCACAGCCCCTGCCCCCACAGCCCTGCCAGCGCCCCTCACTCCTGACCCCCAGCCCTGCCAGCGCCCCTCACTCCTGACCCCCAGCCCTGCCAGCGCCTCTCACTCCTGCCCCACTGTCCCTGCCCCCACAGCCCTGCCAGTGCCCCTCACTCCTGCCCCACAGCCCCTGCCCCCCACAGCTCCTGCCCCCCACAGCCCCTGCCAGTGTCCCTCACTCCTGCCCCACAGCCCCTGCTCCCCCAGCACTGCCAGTGCCCCTCACTCCTACCCCACAGCCTCTGCCCCCCCAGCCCCTGCCCCTCACTCCTGCCCCACAGCCCCTGCCAGTCCAGCCCGGCATAAAGGGAACCCACCAGGAAGTCAAAGCTGAGGAAAGATGTAGCAGCAGTTGTCAGAGCACAGATGCCCCCCTAGGTCATTTAGGACAGTTTCCAGCCTCCGCCCGCTATGGCCACAGGGGCCTAGCGGCTGGAAGCCCCCCCCCCGCAAGCCTGCATCCCTCCATGGGAGCGTCTGCAAGCTGGACAAAGCAGCAGCCTGTGGATGTGAAACTAGGAGAGGAGACTCAACCGCAGACACAAACCACAGGCCCCAAGCCGCAGGGCCCCGCACGAGGGCCGTAAGCTGGGGGGCAAAGCTGGGCTGCTTTAGGGGTGCCAGGAAATGAGCCCTCCGGTTCCTGCAAAGCCCTCACCCCGTCTCACTGGGCTCCGGGGGCCTCTGCAGAGCCGCTCGCTCTGGGGAAGGTCTTTAAGGGCAGGAACTGCACAAATCCTTGGGAGGAGCCGGGGCCCTTCAGCTAAAAGGGGGAGCCGAGGGGGGGCCCAAGGCTGGGCGTTGGGAGCGAGGGGCACTGGCGGAGCTGAGGGGAGCCCAGGGGCTGTGGGGCACAGTCAAAGCTGAGCGCCACACATTGAACACCCCCTAGTTCCGCCTTTGAACTTCCGCGCCACCCTCCCTGGCACCCAGCCACTTGACACCATCAGCGCGTGAAGCCATTTCCAAACATGCCCCCCCACCCAGGCCCGAGTCCTGCTCCCAGCTGCAAAAGCAATTTGCTCTCCTGTCAACCCCCGAGGGAAGGGAGATGGGGGGGGGGGGGCGTGCCAGGGCCTGGCTAGACCAGGGCTCAGGTGAGGCACCAGGTGCCCTGCCGTCAAAGCCTGTCACCCACGGCTGAGTGCAACCCACGTCCTCTCCTCTGCATGTCCCCAGCCCTCCCTCCTGGCTCGGCTCCGGCGGGGTTGGGGCTAACCCCTTCAGGGTGGGCTGAGGAGGGATTCGGTGCACCCGAGGGCAGAAAGGGCCAGGCCAGGCGGTTTCTGGCCTCACCCAGGGGCTCGGGTGATCAGACTCCTGACCGGGCTCCCCAGGGGGAAGCCAGGAAGTCAACTGCAGCTTGCATCACATGCAGAGAGGGGCGGTGTCTGCCCCACAGAGCACGTTCCCTGGGCCGGGCCTTACCTGCCAAGGGGCTGCAAGTGCCAACCACTGCCCAGAGCTGCACCCCCGCCATGACAGCCCTGCCCCCTGCTCCACAGGGTTCATGGAGGGAGGGGTGGGGCTAACACTGGTTGGGAGACTCCTGCCCCAGGGGGCAGGGCACCATGACAGCCAGCCCCGAACCGCCAATACCAGCCCCACTCCATCCAGAACCCCCAGTACCAGCCCCACCCCCCACATAAAGGGGGCACTGTGAGGAGGTAAAAAGGGCTTACACTGCTACTTAACAACTCATCAGCTGGCAGCGACAGCAGCCCCCGGACACCCCTCCACTGCCCCCAGCCCCGTCCCCAGAACCCCCCAGTGCCGCCTTTACCCCTTGAGCCCCCAGCCTCTCCACTGCCCCCTGCACCCAGCCCCAGCTCTAACCACTAGAGCCCCCAGCCCCTCCACTGCCCCCTGCACCCAGCCCCAGCTCTAACCACTAGAGCCCCCAGCCCCTCCACTGCCCCCTGCACCCAGCCCCAGCTCTAACCACTAGAGCCCCCAGCCCCTCCACTGCCCCCTGCACCCAGCCCCAGCTCTAACCACTAGAGCCCCCAGCCCCCCCACTGCCCCCTGCACCCAGCCCCAGCTCTAACCACTAGAGCCCCCAGCCCCCCCACTGCCCCCTGCACCCAGCCCCAGAGCCCCCAGTGCCAGCTCTAACCACTACAGCCCCCAGCCCCTCCACTGCCCCCTGCACCCAGCCCCAGCTCTAACCACTAGAGAACCCAGCCCCAGATTCCCCAGTGCCAGCTCTAACCCCTAGAGCCCCCAGCCCCCCCACTGCCCCCTGCACCCAGCCCCAGAGCCCCCAGTGCCAGCTCTAACCACTACAGCCCCCAGCCCCCTAGTAGCCCCCATCCCAGTGCCTGCCCCGCCCCCCTCACCTGGCTCCGAGGCTGCCCGGCTCGCTGGTGTTCTAAGCCTGCCGTGCCGGCCTCCGCGCGACCCTCCCACCGCGCAGCGACCCGCTCTTCCTCCTCCGGGAGGAGACCCCGCCCCTGCCCGACGCCGGTTGGCTGAGAGGCGGGGCAGGACACGCCTCCCTCCATCAGCGGCGGCGGGAGGGGAGGCGCTAAGCGGAAGACCGGAGCCCGGGGCCGAAGCCAGCCTACTGAATTCCCAGAAATGATGTAACAGGGGAGAAAGAGGCGGGGCCTCGGAAAGGGGGCGGAGCTATACTAAGAGAGTGAATGAGGGGCGGGGCCCGCAGAGTGGGGCGGCTTCGCCCACTCTCCCCACTGGGGAGCCCAGGCCCCAGCGGGGGGGCCAATCCAACACCCCAAGCCAAGCCCCCCAGTGCCGGCCCCTCCACTGCCCCCCTGCATCGCGTCCCCAGAGCCCCCCAGTGCCGGCCCCTCCGCTGCCCCCCTGCATCGCGTCCCCAGAGCCCCCCGGTTCCAGCCCCTCCGCTGCCCCCCTGCATCGCGTCCCCAGAGCCCCCCAGTGCCGGCCCCTCCGCTGCCCCCCTGCATCGCGTCCCCAGAGCCCCCCAGTGCCGGCCCCTCCGCTGCCCCCCTGCATCGCGTCCCCAGAGCCCCCCAGTGCCGGCCCCTCCGCTGCCCCCCTGCATCGCGTCCCCAGAGCCCCCCAGTGCCGGCCCCTCCGCTGCCCCCCTGCATCGCGTCCCCAGAGCCCCCCCGTGCCGGCCCCTCCGCTGCCCCCTGCATCCCGTCCCCAGAGCCCCCCGGTGCCGGCCCCTCCGCTGCCCCCCTGCATCCCGTCCCCAGAGCCCCCCCGTGCCGGCCCCTCCGCTGCCCCCCTGCATCCCGTCCCCAGAGCCCCCCCGTGCTGGCCCCTCCGCTGCCCCCCTGCATCCCGTCCCCAGAGCCCCCCAGTGCCGGCCCCTCCGCTGCCCCCCTGCATCCCGTCCCCAGAGCCCCCCCGTGCCGGCCCCTCCGCTGCCCCCCTGCATCCCGTCCCCAGAGCCCCCCCGTGCTGGCCCCTCCGCTGCCCCCCTGCATCCCGTCCCCAGAGCCCCCCAGTGCCGGCCCCTCCGCTGCCCCCCTGCATCCCGTCCCCAGAGCCCCCCAGTGCCGGCCCCTCCGCTGCCCCCCTGCATCGCGTCCCCAGAGCCCCCCAGTGCCGACCCCTCCGCTGCCCCCCTGCATCGTGTCCCCAGAGCCCGTCGGTGCCGGCCCCTCCGCTGCCCCCCTGCATCCAGTCCCCAGAGCCCCCCAGTGCCAGCCCTAACCCCTAGAGCCTCCAGCCCCTCCACTGCCCCCCTGCTGAGGGACATCCCCCTTCTCTCATCACCCTGCCAGGGGTTAGTAGTCCCTGCCCGGGGCTCTCCCTGGCCCTGCAGAGGAGGGGCAGGCATGGTCTTTGGGCAATGAATCAGCTCCTGCAGTACCAGCAGTGTCGTCCCCCCCCCGCCCCAGGGACATGCGAGGATGCAGCCCAGCCAAAGGGGGATGCCAGGCCCAGCCCCGCATGGCCCTATGCAGAGCTGCAGGGGCTCCTCTCTGCCCAGGCTGGTGCTGCACGGTTCTCTAATCTTCCTCCCCCTCCTGGGCCAGGCCCCAGCCCACGCTGCTCATGGGAGGGTGACGCGGCTCCGGGGAGCAGCTGGGTTCCTCCGCCTGGGGATGGGTCTCTCCAATAATCCGTCATTGCAGCTGGGCAGATGTTTCCACCCTAGCCAGCTGGCCCCAGAGCCCAGGCACTGCGCTGGTGTGAGTAGTGGGGTGTGCTGTACACGCTCTGCGTGGGTGTCCCCGTCCCCCAGCACCCTGACACCTGGGCTAGGTAGTGGAACCTGAAACAAAGCAAAGGGTGCGGCTGCCGGGGGGCTGAGTTGCTGGAGGTTTGGGCAGGCTTGGCAGAGGGAAGCATGAAGGAAGCAGACTAAATCCAGGGCCTGTGAACCCCTTTCCCCCGAGAGGACGAGGCTCTGCCCTGGCTCCTGTGTCAGTGTCGAGCCTGCGCTGCCCTGTATCTCTGGGAAGCAAATCAACCTTCTGTTCTGCAGCTTGGCTGAGTCTCACATCCGGCTGCAGACAGGGGTGCAGGGTCGGGGGCTCCCCGACGCGGCGCCGCACCTTGGTCCTGGGCACACTGCAGGGGCCAGGGTTTGCTCACAGGGGCAGGGAGCTGGCGCTCTCTCCAGGGCCCCTGCCGTGTAGCTTCGGCTCTCAACGCACTTGTCAAAAGGCTGGGGACTGATAAATGCACCCAAGTCAAGACCAGAACCCAGGTGGCCTCGTACCCTGCTGTGACCACTAGCCCACGCTTTCCCGGTTGGTAACAAACTGCGTTAGCCAGGACGAGGCTGGGCCCGGCAGGCCACATGACTGGGGGAAATTTGCTCAGCCGGCACCTTTGAGCCCTGCTGATCTTTATAGACACTTGGCAGCTGGCTGTCTGGGTCAGGCTAACCCTGGCGGGAGGTCATAAGCCCTTTGTCAATTTCATGCACAGGCGCCCATGCTGAGCTGGCAGGCACATGGTGGGGGTAGGGCCTTCCCACCTCCCCTGAGGCCAGACTCCAGCCCCAATGCCTGCTGTGGCTGAGACAGCAGGCCAGCAGGACTGGGTTGAGACCCAGCATACTCGCTGCATGTAGGAGGGTGCAATTGGCTAGGCCTGAAGCTGGGCTGGCTATAAGGCAGCTCCCCTCCATGCCCCCCCCCGCCAGCTGCCCCCATCACAGACACCGGCACTAGGATCAAAGCACGGGGCGTGCTCAGGTTTATTCACACTCGCCGCGTTCCCAGTGGGAAGGAGGTGGCTACCCTGAAGGGGCCAGAGAAGCTCGTGGGCAGGGGTTCAGCCGGCGCCACCTGCCGGAAGTAGCTGATCAGAGACCGCACGCCCACTTTGAATGCTGGCCTCAGCCCCAAGGCCGCCCCCACGGCCATGGGGCTCCCCATCCCGCCCGTCAGCCCCAAGAGGGCGTCGTAGCCCAGATCCATGGCGGCCTCGAGGCCGCGGTCCTGGGCCAGCTCGGTGCAGTTCCGGAAGGCGTAGTACATGCTGGTGCCCACGTTGTAGTACGTGCTGACCACGGGCACCCACTGCAGCACACTGTGGACCTTCTGCTCCCGTGCGTTGCCGCAGGCTGCCACGGTCCCGCGCCGGCTCCTCCCGGCCCGGCTGCAGCGGTGAAGCCAGGCCGGGGCCCCGCGGCCCGGCAGGGAGTAGGCGCCGTGCCGGTCGATCACGGAGAAAGCGGTGCCATTGGGCGCCACGCCGGCACAGGCAGCCCCCAGCTGGCGGCAGGCGGCGGCGGCGGCAGGGAAGGTGGCATGGGTGCTGGCCACTGGGCCCAGCAGCAGGGAGTCGAGCCGAGCCAGCCCTGAGCAGCGCTGGGGGTCCACGCCTGCCAGCTGATCCACATTGAAGAGCAAGGCGGCCCGGCCTCTCCCGCCCTGCTTGGGGGCTCCGGGCAGGCTCGCTACCCCCAGGAGCAGAGCGTTGGCATCGTCCGTCCCCACTGCCTCGTAGAGCTGCAGCACCAGCGCCTCGGCCTGGTGGGGGCAGCCAGCTCCTTGGAGGGAGAGGGCCAAGGCTGCGCTGGCGAGGCTCCAGGGCAGCGGTGGGAGCTCGGAGAAACCCTCTAGGGCTGCGGGCAGCAAGTCGGGGCAGGAGACACCCCTCCTTGGGAGCCCCGGCTGGGGAAGCTGCAATGGGAGGGAGCCAAGCAAGGCCCTGGCCCCAGCCCGCTGGGCGCTGGGGAAGGGGGAGACAGCCAGGCCTGGGGGCTTGAGGATCCCAGCGGCGCCTCCCGGGCGAGTTGTGGGGGGCAGCAAGTGCCCCTCGAGCTCAGGGCCCAGCAGGAGCAGGCAGAAGCAGAGAAGTGACTGGTGCATGGCGGGCAGGTCCTTCGGGGGGCAGCGCAGACCCTGCTGAAGGGGACACGTCACAGACACAAGAATTCAGAGCCCCTCCCTGCCACCCAGGATCTGCTGCTATTGCCACAGCTGGGGGCGGGGACCAATCTTTGTCCTCTGGAGCACGGCAGCATGGCCAGCCATGCCCCAGCTGCACAGGGCTGGGCTAGGAGGGGGACTGGAACGGGGGTCACTGCAGAGCGGTAGGGGGGCAGCGTGGCCTAATGGACAGGACACAGCATTGGGATGCCGGAGGTCCCTGTCTTGCTCCCAGCTCTGCCCTTGGCCTGCCGGGCTCTGTGCCTCAGTTTCCCCATCTCTACCACGCCCTGAGATCCGCAGACAGGAAGTGTGACCGGAGCAGCTGGGACCGTTCTGGCAGGGACGCCAGCCTGGCACGAGCAGGTGGCTGCAGGTTGGGAGCAAGGGCGCCGACAAACCCCCAAGCCTCTGGAGCCCAAAGGGGGCCCCCCCGGAGCTGGGCACGGGGAGGTGGCCCCTCCACACAGATGGGTTCTGGGAGCAAAACAGGCCCCTCCTTTCCTATGCAGTTAGAAGCAGCTGCACTGAACCGGGTGGCAGGGTGCACCCCCCCCCCAAGGAACCAGTGAGGCCGGTAGGCACCAATTGGGCCATTCCCCCAGGGCACTGGGCTGCCTGAGTCGGAAAAGAGCCCCCCCCCCCCCGACCGCTCACCAACATCAGCATCCCAGGGGAGGGCAGGGAGCAAATTCCCACCCTCGATTCAGCCCAAGGACCCACACAGCATAGAGCTTCCATCCCCCCCAGGAAATAGGGCATTCCCCCCCCCCCCCACTGCCAGGGAATTGCACTCCGGGGAGGGGGGGGGAAGAATCATGCAATAGCAGCCCCCCCCCCAGTGAGAGAGCCACCCCATCGGGTTTTGGCACCTGACGCTCGTGCAAAGGCCTAGTGTAAACGTGCCCCCTCCCCGTGCGAGAGCAAACCGCGGCAGCAGCGGCGTTAGGGCTTCTGCTCACCTGGGGACAGATGAGACCAGGAGCTCCTGGGTGCGGGGAGGGATGGTAGGATGCCTGGCCCGCCCGGCCCCTCTTATAGCCTGCCGGGGGGAGGTCACTAGGCTAGGGGCCCCCTTATCAGGCAGCCGATCAGCCCACCGGTCCCTGCTCCCTTCTCTCCGGGGCGGGCGCAGGAGCCTCGGGCTGGGGGGCCAGCCCCTCATGGGGCAGGCAGCGGGGGAGGTGGGGACTGGGAGGGAGGGGAGGGCAGCGAGATGCGGGTGAAGCTGGCCCAGGCCCCCCTCCTCAGGCCAGCTCTGGTGCAGGAGGCAGTGCGGGGGAGGGCAGAGCCAACCCCCAGCCTGGGGCTGCCACAGGGAGGGGCGCTCAGAACCCCCCATTGCAACAGGGAGATAAGGGAGCAGGTTCAGCCCATTTTATTTTGGCCTTTGCCCATTCGCAATGACACAGCAAACAAGGGGGGGGGGGGCGACTCCTGCTGGAAACTAAACGAGGAAGGGGGCTGGGGTGCAGGCCCCACGCAGGGAACAACCCGGGAAGGGGGGCGTTAAGGCCTCTGGGGGCGCAGCGAGGCACCAGCAGAACTAACCTCCCTCTGCTGAGCACACCAAGGCACAGCTGCTCCAGCCCCACTGATCCAGCCCCACTGCTCCAGCAGGGGCCCCTCCTGGCTGGCTGACAGGCCCCAGCAGATCCACCATCCAGCCCCAGGCATCATGGCACCTCCTGGGGGGGAGGGGGGGTTCCCACGCTCAATCCACTGGGATTTGGGGGGGGGGGGGCAGAGGGGTCTGTGTCCTGCTGGGTGGACACTGGGGCATCTGGGCCTGGCCAGGACAGAGGGGCTGGGCCTGGGTCTCCCCTCCCCCAAGATGCCCCCTTCCCACGTGAGGCTGCAGCCCCCAGGCAGGCCACTTCCCGGTGACTCCCTTGGGGGAGGCAGCCACACGAGGGGCAAGAAACAATTCAGCCTTGGGCCCCAGAACCCAATTCCCAGGGGTCCCCCCACCCTGGGGCTTTGATCCCTCGGAGGGGGAGGGGGAAGGGTCAGCCCTCAATGCCAGGGGGACGGGGGCTGCCTGGCTCCATAGTGCCCCCTGCTGCCTGGCTCCAGCCCCCCCAGCCTAGCTGCCAAGCAGCGAGTGGAGGAGTCAGTGTCCAAGGCAGGGCCAGGCCTGCCCAGAGCAGCCGGCAGGGGTGCTGGAGGCTCCGGTCCGGCCCCTTTAATCCTCTTCCTCCTCCTCAATGCGCAGGCGCTTCCTGCGGCTGGGGGGCCGCGCCCCCTCCCCGTCCGAATCTGGGGCCGGCCGAGCTGGCGCTGCCACTGAAAGGTAGAATGAAGGAGGGAGCTCAGGCCAGGCACCCAGCCACGTGCCCCTCCCTCACCCTGCTCCCCCCTTCTCTGCCCCCTGGCCAGCCCCCTCCCCCCAGAGCGCCCCAGCTTAGACAGTGACTATTCGCCCCCTGCCCTCCAGACCAGGAGGCACCTGGGGCCCCTCCTGGCTTGGCCCCCCAGCAGATGTTACCAGCCCCATCCGCAGGGAGGGAGCCAAGCAGGGAAAAGGGGGGGGGGGGGGGAGTGGAACAGCCAGGCGGCAGGGAGGCTCAGAGACCTGGGCTGTCGGGGTCATCGTCGTCGTCGCTGAGGATCACGCGGCTCCTCTTGGGGCCCGGCGGCGAGCGGCCTGGACTGTCCCTGCAGTGAGAGGGGGCGGGATTAGGGAGGGCTCGGGCACCCGCCCCAGCCCAGCCCTACACCGAGACGGGGTGTCATTACTCTGCCAGAGATGGGGAAACCGAGGCACAGGCAGGCAGGACCTGCTGGAGGCCACTGGGCCGAGTGGCAGGGACAACAGAACCCAGGAGTCCTGGCTCCCAGCCCTGCGGGCCCCACCCCCCTCCCAGAGCCAGGGAGAGAACCAGGAGGCCGGGGGTGGGGGGGGTTCAAACACCCCTGACTCTCACCTCTCTGGCTCAGACCCTGGGGCTGCCGGTGGCTGCTCCAGCACAGGAATTTCCTCCTCTGAAACGGGACAAGAAAGCGTCAGCGCAGGGGGGAGGGAGCACAGGGGGCACGACCCGCAGCCCCCACCCGCTGGGGCAGAGCCAGCCCCCCCCATCACTCACCCGGCGAGGCCCCTCTCTTCCTCCTGGCCAGCTGCAAGCGCTGCAGGGCCCGGCTGCTCTGCTCCTCCCTGGAGCCTGCTCCCTGTGCGGAGCCTCCCCCCACCTCGGGCTCCGCCGGGGCCATGGAGGCGGCCGCGCGCCGGAGCTGCTCGGGGCTCAGCTTGGCCGGGATGCGCCAGAAGGATTCCTGCGGGAGGGGGGGTTGGGGGGTCCCATAACATGACAGTTAGTACCAGGCACGGACAGCAGGGGGCGCTCGGGTCCCAGGCCCCGCAACTTGGCCCTGCCCCCCCCTCCCTGCCCGGCACACTCCAGTCCCTGCTCAATGCACTGGAATCCCCCCCCCAGCCCCAAAATCATCCCCCCCAGGTTTGTTACCTGCTCGTTAGCTGGGGCCCGAACCCCGACCTTCCGCAGCAGCTTCCGGAACCCCTCGTTTTCCATGGCGTCCTCGTTCTCCTCCGAGAGCGGCACCAGGGGCACGGGCTGGGCGGTGCCTGGAGGCAGAGGGGCCGGGGGGGGTAAGTGCTGAGACACACACAGACCCCCCCCCCAGACAGAAGCCATGGCCCCAAGCAACATCTCACCCTTGGCCGTATTGGGGAGCCCCCATTCACCCCAGGTGAGAGCAGGCCCCATTCACAAGCCCCCTCCATGGCACTCTGCCCCCCCCCCCCAGCGGGGCAGGGCCCTGCCCAATGCCAGCTGCCACCCCAGCACTGCTCCCCCCCCCCCCCCCCCCGTACTAACCATCCTCTTCCCGGTCCTCGGCCGCTCGGTTCAGGCAGCTCTGAAGCCACAGCAAGGGGACAGCCAGGCCTGCGGGCACAGGGGGTGCGTGTGTGAGAGATGCCCCTGGGGGGGGGGGGGGGAGCACAACACACTACAATTCACAAGCCTTGGCCCAGAGCTCACAGGGGAGCCACTTTAAGGAGCCGTGGGGCTGAATCGCTGGGGCTCGGGGGCCAGCGTAGACACAGGCTTTAAATCGGAGCCAGCTGGCCTTCGCTGCCTCCAACAGAGGCCCCAGCCAAGCAGCAGGTCCCATGCCCTGCCCCACAGCTCCCCAGGCCAGCAGTGCAGCGTCCCCCCCCACTGCCCCTGGGGGAGCAAGCCCTCTCCTCACCTGCCTGCCTCAGGCAGCACGCCAGGCCCTGCACGTCCTGCTCCGGCACCATCCGGTTCTCGCCCCCTTGCTCCCGGCATCCCTCGGCAGCCCTGCCGCCAGCGCCTCCTTCCTCCCAGGCCTCCCCCTCCTCCCCCTCGCTGTCGCTCTCCTCGTCCTCCGCAGAGTCCTCCTGGCCGGCTGCGCCCCACGGGGACCTGTCCTCGCCCTGGAAGGGATCAGAGACCGGTAGAGTCACAGGCCAAGGAGGGGCGGGGGTGTCCCGCCCAGGCTGGGAGGGGACTGGGCATAAGAGGGCAGCTAGTCCAGACTCATAGCTGGGCCTGATCGTAAAAGGAGCAGGCTCCAGTAGGCTAGAGCCTGGGGGATGGGGGCTAGGACTCCCGGGTTCTATTCCCCAGCTTTGCCACTGACTCAGCACGTGCAGCACGCCCCGCCCACCACTCTGTGCCTCAGTTTCCCCATGTAGAGCCAGGGTTTACACCGTGCTTGGGATGCGGAGCACAGAGCAAGCTGCTCAGCTGAGGACAGAACCACCCCACCCCCCCTGCAGGGCAAGGGGGTGTCCCCGGAGCCCCCCACCCCTGTGGGGCCAGCCCCACCGACACGCCTCCCGCACAACCGGGAGGGGAACGATTCCCACGTGGCCAGAAGGGCGCAGAGAGCTGGGCGCAAGGGGGGAGCCAGTATTGGGGCTGGGAGGGGTTTCCCCTCCCCCGTGCCGGCCCCAGCCCCCCCTGCCTCCAGGGTCCTACCACATCAGGCAGGCCGGGCTTCCTCTTGCGTTTCTTGTACAGCTCCTTGCGCTCTGCCACCAGCCCCAGGCTCAGCAGCTTCTCCACCACACGGGCTTTGGAGCGCTTGGCCGTGAGGTGCCTCATGATGTTCCCCAGGATGTCTGTGGGGGCGGAGAGGGTCTGCGTCAGGCCGGGGGGGAGGGTCCTTCTATTACACGGGGCGCAGGGATACGAGGATAACAAGTCCCGGCTGATCAGAGGTCCCCGGATCACTCCGCCCCCCCCAGCTCACCGTCTGCGTCCCGGAACTCCTCAAACAGCCGCTGCAGCTCCAGCTCCTGCTCCTCCGTCCACAGTACGAGGCGCGTCCCCTTCCTGGGCCGGAACACGGGGGCTCAGGGGTGCGGGCAGCAGCCCCGGCGCCCCCCAAGGATCACACTGCACCTCCAGAGTGCAACAAGCTACTGCCCCCCCCCCCTAACTTCCCCGGTCACAGAGCATCAGTGACGGAGCCGAGAATGGAACCCAGGAGTCCTGGCTCCCAGTCCCGCCCCCATCCGGGGATTTACTGGCTGTGACGTAGTGGGGGGGGGCTGTCTGCTCTGTCACCCGGAGTCGCCCTGCACCCACTGACTCACCCACCTGTGGATTGGCCCAGACACCTCGTCCCAGCATGAGCAGATAACACTGCTCTTCCCAGGGAATAAGGGATCTTTCGGAAAAGGCTTTATTTTCCGAAAGATCCCCGTCTAGACTGGCGCTTTTTTCCGGCAAAGCTCCGAGCTGGAAAAAAGCGGCAGCCATTTTTATGCAAATGAAGCGGCGGGGGGGGATTTAAATCCCCGCTTCATTTGCAATTGCGATGTGTCTGATTTGCAGTCTAGACACAGCCGAAGGTGCTGGGTGCTGAGGGGGGCGATGGACCCCCTAACCCAAGGGGGCTGAGGCATCCTGGCCCTGACTCCTGTAACCGCATCACGTCTATGCTGGGCTGTATCCCGGAGAAGCAATTAACCCTCCATTCGACTGGCTGGCGGAGCCTGTTCTCGCTGCCACGGGGGCGCAGGATCGGGGGAACCCCGACCCGCCGTCACACTGGCGCTGCCGGAGTCCCCGTGTCGGGGTTGGGCACGGACCTCAGGGCTCCCTGCTCCCCATGACCGGCTCATCCTGCAGCCCCGCCGCCCAGCCCCCCACCGTTCAGCGCACCCACCTCTCCCGGGGGAAATCCCTCCTGCTCTCCGCCAGCCCCAGTTGCACCAGCTGCTTGACGACCTGCTTCCGGGTCCGGCTGGGCAGGTGCGTGAGGATGCTGCCCACCACGTCGGCGCCTGCGGGGAGGCCGGGGTGCTGTTAGGAGAACCACCCGCCAACCCCCGCAGCAGAGCTGGGAGCCTGGGACGGAGCACACCCCCCAACTCGCCCCCTGCACCCTCAGCCTCCTACACGGGCTGCCTTGGCACGTGCCTGACACGCTGCAGTCACTGTGGGGTGGCTGGCAGCACCCCAGGGCAACCCCCCCAGTCTGGACTGTGCCCTGGTATGTCCCAGAGCCCTTGTACAGATGGGGAAACTGAGGCACGGGGAAGGGTGGAGAAGCTCAGAGTCCAACTGGTGAAATCAGGATAGAACCTAGGAGCACCGAGTGCCTGTTCCAACCACTAGGCCCCACTCCCCTCCCGGAGCTGGGAGACACCCCAAGAGCCTTGGCTCTAGCCTGTTGCTCTAAGGCCCTCCCCGGCACAGCCTCCCTGACCCCTGCGGCCCTGGCGGGGCGTTAGAGCAGCCGGTACCTTCCACTCCCTTGTATTTCAGGTACAGCTCCTGCAGCTCCTCTTCCTCCTGCTGAGTCCACTTGGAGGCCCTGCGGGCCCCAGCACTGGGGGAAGCAGAGACCCGGTAAGGTGCTGCCAGCGTCAGAGACTCTCCCCTCCCTGCTGGGACCCCAGGGCTCGCCACCCGCCTGGCCCTAGGCCTGCAAACCCGCCTTAAAGGGAGTGCCCAGGGCCCCTCTCCCCAAGAGCCACCCCCGGGCGCAGGGGCGGCTGGGGATCAGGGCACGCTGTCCCAGGGCCCGGCCTCACCCCTCTCCTTCCCGCAGCGAGCTGTAGCCCTCTGTCATCTCCCGCACGGTGGCCGTGCTCTTCCAGAACAGCAGCTCCACGTAGGCCTTCTTGTTGGTGGCTGCCAGGGCAAAGAACTTGCCCAGGATGTATTTGGCGAAGATCACCAGCTCCTGGGGAGGGAGGAAGGGCGGGGGGTAAGATTAGAGGCTTCACAACCCCATAAGCCTCCACCCCAGCACCAAACTGGAGTCCTTCTGGTCAGAGCACATGAGCCTGGAACGCTTGAGCCAACAGAGCAGCTTCACCGGGATAGCAGTAGTAGTAGGGCTGTTATCTGCACAGCTGGAGCAGGTGTGAATGAGAGAGGAGGATGACGCACGGCATCGTGGGTATTCTCGGCTTCCCCGGGGCCAGCAGGGAGCTGAGCTTAGCCCAGAGCAACCCAAAGCTGCTCTACCACACAGGGACGCTCGGACGTTCGAGCCTCCTCTCCCCGGCGCCGGCCCTCCCTCCTGGCGAGGTGGCGAAGGGCCAGCCCTGCGCGGGGGCGGCTCCCTCACCTTGTAGGCGGCGGCCGAGGGGTCGCTGAGCAGGCGCTGAAAGAGGCAGAAGACAGAGAGCTGGAAGAGCAGCGCCTCCATCTTGAGGTCATAGGCGATGCGATGCAGCATCTTGGCCACGCAGTGGTTGGTGTGGGCGCTGTTCTGACGGTAGCTCCGGAGCAGCAGGACGTAGGCCTTGACCACACTGGTGCTGGCGAACCTACCCCCCCAACCCACAGTGGGTGAGCAAAGGATCATGGGACAGGTCCGCGGAGGGCCAAGACCCCTTCCCCACACCCAGAGGCTCAGCCTCCAGGAGGTAGGGACCAGCAGAGCCCATACAACGTCCCCCCACCCGCTTCCGTAGCCGCAAAGACGAGCCGCGGATACCTGCGGACTTGCAGGGCTCTATGGGAAACTGAGGCAAGGCCACAGAGTGCCAGGAGTCCTGCCCCCCGCTTTCCAACTGCCGCGCTTTAGCCGCCTTCCTTCCCCTCAGCATCTCATCCCCCGCCCCGAACACCTCTGCATCCCCCTGCACCCCCCTGAGCCCTGCCACCCCAGGATCTGGGGCCCCTCACATTCCACGCAGGAGCCCAGCCGGGGAGAGCGTGCCCCAGGCCTGCTGGCCCGACCCCCACGGCCCCCCTCACCGTTTCAGGTAATCCAGGAAGCTAAACTCTTTTTCCGACACCTGGACAGACGCCAGCTCTTCCTCCTCCTCGTCTTCCTCCCCCTCCTCCTCCTCCCCCGGCTCCTCGACCTCAAGCGCCGCTTGCCCTGCGAGTCCCAGACACCAGGATGACGGGGACGCGGTGCCACCAGGCCCAGGAGGCCTCCAGAGGCGCCGCCTCCTTACCCCGGGACTGCCCGCCCATCCCTGCCTCACACACAGCCCGGACCCTGGGGGTGAACTGGCTCTGGGAACACAGGGCTCCTGGGCAAGCGGGGCGGGGACAGGGCCACAGGTCTGGAAGGAAACCAGGCTGCGGAGACTGGGGGGGGGGGGTGATGGGAGAGGAGCCCCCACCCCATGACACCCCTCCCCCCAGCGAGGATACTCACGAGGGAGGGGAGCAAAGAGAATCTGTCTCAGCAGCTGGGTCTCCTCCTCCACGGCCGCCTGCGGGGAGCCAAACACGTCCCCTTCGGGCCACACCTCCCTGGGCAGGGGAGGCAGACAGGTCAGGGGGTTCCCGCTGCCCCCCTGGCTCCAGCCGAGCGTGGGCGCAGCGCCCCGGGAGCCGGCCCCTTCCAGCCGTCGGGGCTGGGCCAGTACCTGGCAGAGCGGAGCAGGGCGAGGGCGGCGGGCGCCCGGCGGTCCAGCAGGCTGTCCTGGATGCGTACCATGGCCTCCGCTCGCTGCTCCTCCACCGGGGTCTCCGAGGCCGCGTCGAAGGGGACCGCGTCTTCCGGGAGGGGCTCGGCCCCCTGGCAGGGAAGGAGGAGGCAGCCGGGGTGATTCAGCGCCCGGCAGGCAGGGCCAGAGCCAGCCCTGCCCAGGGAGGGATCACAGAACAGCCCCCCCCCCCACTGAACCAGCCCCCCACCTTGCGGGGCTTACATCAGTGGGGGTAGCAGGCCCCTCCCACCTGGGTCTTGGCCCACCCCAACCTTGGGGACAGCTGCCTTTCCCCAGACACCCCCCCCAGAGGTGCCCCCCCAAAGTGACACAAGGCCACGCCCCTGGCCACGCCCAAGTCAGGCTGGGCAGGGTCCCTCCCTCCCCTGGGCAAACCGACAGCGCCAAAGGGGGGCAGCCCCGACCCGGCAGGGACCCCCAGCGCTGCCTCCCCTACCTGGGCGCAGGTGTCCAGCTGCTCCTGCAGGCCGGCCCACAGCTCCTCCAGCTCCTGCGGGGTGTGGGGCGGCGCGGGGGGGCCTGCCCGGCCAGCTCGGGGCTGCTTCTTCTTCCGCACCCTTTTGCTCTGCAGGAAGGGGATGGCACGGTGAGAGGCAGCTGGGCAGGACCCCCCCCCCCCCAAAGGGCCGGCACCCCAGGGCCCTGAACCCCCCCCTCCCGAGGCACATGGGGATGGTGGGAAGCAGAGAATCCGGCGCCCCCTGCTGGCCACCAAGAGGGACTGTCAGGAAAAGCAAAAAGGGGCAAGTTTGGCCCAATGTCAGATCAGAGGCACCTCCCCCTGTCTGCAGGCGGGGGGGGGGGGGGGGGGGGGGGAGGGGAAGAAGTGGGTGCCCCCCCCCCCCCCCCCCCCCCCCCCCCCCCCCCCCCCCCCCCCCCCCCCCCCCCCCCCCCCCCCAAACACATCCCTCCCACACACCTCCTCCCTGCCCAGCCCAGCTACCTGCACCACCAGGTTGCTCCGGCCCCGGCAGAAGGCCTCCAGCATCTTGAGGAAGAGGTGGGTGGTCTCCACCAGGTCCCGCAGGAAGGAGCGGGGCTGGCGGCTCTCGTCAAACTTGCGGAAGAGGGCGAGGAAGAGCTCCCGGTACTCCATCAGGTAGAAGATGTTATCTGGGGGGGAGGGGGGGAGCATGGGGAGGGCTCAGAGCAAGCGAGCCCCCCGGCCGGGCCAGCACCTACCAGGCAAGAGGCTGACACAGCACTGCGGGGTGGGGGGACTGGGCCCTTTCCGGTCCTAGGGCAGCCATGAAGGGGGGCCTCGGTGCCAAGGGGCTGGGAGCCCCCATTAAAAGCAGCCCCCCACACACAGCTGGCCCCAGGAGACACTCCCCCCCCCCCACACTCACTCTTAATGATTTTGCTGCTGTCCCGCACGGCCTCATCCGGGGAGCGATCCATCTCCTGCACCGTGGTCAGCAGCTCCCGGTAGGCCTTCAGGGCCAGGTGCATTCTGGGTACAGAGCAGAGGCAGGTCAGGGGAGCCCTCTTGGCCAGCAGCACCTGGCATCTCCCCCACCCCGGAGGGAGGGTAACATGGCAAGTGAGAGGCAGCGGGGGAAGGGAATCAACCCAGGAACCCTGGCTCCCAGCCCCCTTCTCTAACCCAATAGACCCCCCCCTCTAGTTCTGGGAGAGGTCCTAGCTCCTAGTTCTCTCACTAGACACCCCCCCCCCCGGGATAAAATCTGGCTCCCAGCCTTCCTAGCTCTGACCACTAGCCCCCACTCCCTGCCCGGCTGCACGGAGCCATTCTGCTCTCAGTCAACGCCCCCAGGAAAGGGCGGCTGGGCCCCCCTGCTCACCGCCTGGCCCACGACGTGGCCTCCTTCTTGTCCAGGAGCATGGCCTCGTAGTAGGTGGTGAGGTTCTGCTCGATGAAGTGGAAGGCGCGGACGCTGAGCGTCTCCGAGACCAGCTCGGGCCGGAAGCGCTGGCTGCGGTTGAAGGCCATGAAGAAGGCCATGGCCCACAGGTAGTAGGTCTCATCGTGCTGCTGGCCTCTCTCCCGGAGCAGCTGGTCCTGGGGAGCACACGGAGGTTGGGGGGGGGCCATTGGGGACCCTCCTGCCCCGCCCCTGAGGAACTGAGGGGCTTGGAGCCCCGGGAAGCTGGCCAGCCGGGGGCGCCCCGCCCCACACTCACCTTCACCAGGCACATGAGGCGGTTGTAGCAGCTCTCCAGGAAGTCCCCGCAGAACTCCCGCAGGAAGAGGCGGACGTTGAGGGCCGAGCGCCGGCGCGGCTCTGCCTCACGGGCCGGCTGCCGGCGCTTGGGCACCCGCCGCGCCTCCTTGCCCAGGTCGTGGCTGTAGTGCTTCAGCTGCGGGGGGGGGGGAATGGGCAGGCGCCAGTGTGAGCAGAGTAACCAGAACCCAGCCCGTAACCAGCCCCACGGGGGAACCCCGGCAGCCTGGCAGGGCAGGTGCTGACTCCGGTGCCTCCGTGGTGGGACCTACCGAGCCCGGCTAACACGCGAGACCCGCTCTCCTCAACCCCAGGGGCAGCGGCCGGGCACGGGGGATCCAAGCAGCCTCGGGCCACGACGGAGCAGCCACGCTGCTGTCAGAACGTCTCTGGGGCCTTGCTCCTTCCTCAGCCCCCCACCCCCAACATACAAGGAGCTCCCCTCCCCTGTTACAAGCCAGACGGACGGGGGGAGGGCCAGACACTTACATTGTGCAGCCCCTTGTGGAACACCAGGTCCCTGTCGCCGAGGGATTTCAGCCCCTGGACCACATAGGAGCCGCCGAACCGGGAGTGCCTGGGGGGGAGAGGGGCTGGAGTGAGCCAGGCCGCCGGAGTCGTCACTGCCGGGCAGGGGGAGGGATCGTGCTGCAGCCCCCCACATGCCAAAGGGCAGCAGCGTCCAGCACATAGGAGCAGGGTGCCCTCTGAACTGAGGGGCATGGGAAGGGTGGGCACCAGAGCAGCTCCCCACAGCTCAGCACCCCTCAACACTGACCCCAGCTCCTGCCAGTCCTGCTGGGCTCCCACAGCCCTGCTGGTGCCCCTCACTCCCAGCCCACAGCCTCTGCCAACCCAGCTCTGGGCTCCCTCCTCCCCCCAGCTCTGCTGGTCCCCCTGAAACCAACCCCCAGCCGCCTGCAGAGACGGTGCATCGTGGAGATCTATACGGTGTAGAAAGCCCCAAATCCTTGGGGCCAGGCTGTTTTCAAGCCTACTTCTCTGAGGGGAGGGGGCCAGTTCTTCCCCCAGCCCCTGGGGTGGCTCAGACCCCTGGAGCGAGGAGTCAGCCGCAGCCCCTGGCTCACCTGCTCCCTCGCTGGAGCACCCGGCTCTTCCTCTCCGCCATCTCCCTCTGCCGCAGCAGCTCCAGCTCCCGCATGTCTGCTGCCTGCTCCTTGGCCAGGCGGGACTGCCCCACGGCCGCCAGCTGCTCCGGATCCTGCTGGGACAGGGAGCCAGTGACTTCCCCTGCGGTGCCTCCAATGGGGGCCTGGGAGACTACATATCCCAGCAGGCCCTGCTCCACAAGGGAGTGAGGGGCCTGTGTGCAGGCTGAAGGATCTGAGCCCTACCAAGATGGCCTGTGGAGAGGGGTGTTGAGGCCAGCTGCTCCACGATGGACTTCTTGGAGAGATGCCAATGCAGCCCCTCTGGAGCACAAAGGCATCTTCCCCCCGGCCCTTGGTACGACCCACTGCTGTACATTGCACCCCCGCCCACACATGCATGAATCCAGCCAGCTCCTGCCCCTGCCCCTGCCCCTGCCCCTGCCGCCCGCCCAGGCTCACCTGGTCCCTGAACATGAGCGAGACGATTTCCAGCACGTGCAGGCCCCACTGCTGCTCGGCCGGCGAGCTGGCCAGGAACTTGAGCAGGTCGTCCGTGCCGCTGATGTGCATGGCCCAGAGCACCCGGTCGTGGGTGCTGGCATCGTCGTCCACACTCTGGGGAGGGGGGAGGTGAACGTGGGGCCTCCCCTGGCTACTGCTCGGAGCATGCAAGAGCAGAGCCTGGCTTCTTCCTGGGTCTTCCCCCCCACCCCCCTGCGGGCACCGCACCCCAGCTGTGGGCGATCCCAGAACTCGCTACCTGCCCCCCCCCCTTCGCCACAGGGAGCGAGACCAGAACCGGGTGCGCGCGAGGACAACTCTCCCCCCGCCCCAGCTGCTCTCAATGTCAGCCCCCCCCTACCCCCTTCCCCTGCCGGGGCTCCCCTCGGCCACACCTGGCAAGGAGACGGAAACCTCCTCCCGCTCCCATTACCTTCTCCTCCTCGGGGTCCGTGGGGATATGGAGCACGTTGCGCACCAGCAGCAGGAGTCTCTCGATCAGCAAGTTGTCCTCCTCCTGCCTCTGCTCCCAGTCCTGGCAGGCAGGCCGGGGAGGTGCAATGAGAGGGCGCCCGTCTAAGGGAACGCCACGCAGCCCCCCGGGAGTCCTGCTGCCTCCCAGTTCCGCTCGGCCCCCGGGGCAGGCTTGGGACCCATTCCCCATGGGAATCCCGCCTCCCCCAGGCCTATGGGAATCAGGCACCTGGCTCACGTGACAATTTACTGGGTGCAAAACTCCCTTTGCAGCCTCTTCTCCCCAGGGCCATCCCTGGGCATAGGCAAATTTCCAGGTGCTCTCCCCAGCAGCTGCATGTGCTTGTCTGCTTAAGCATGGCCCCCCCCATCACCTACGCTGCAGCCTGCCTGGTTCCTCTCTGCCCGCCCCAGCTGCTCTCTCCTCTCCCTGCAGCTAGGGAGGGCTCCCTCCTGCGGCGGGGAGCGCAACCCTCAGCCTCTGCAGCTTTGCTCTGCCCTCCTGCCCCTGGGAAGCTCCTGAGGGCAACTAGAAGCCAGGCGGGGAGGGGAAACCCTGGCAGTGACAGTGCAGGGGGAGGGAGGGGAGCCTTGAGCCCCAGCAGACGCCATGTGAGGAGCAGTCTTGTTCACCCAGGGCCCCACGAAGCACAGGACAGCCCTGCCTCCCCGCTGGCCAGGTCTGCGCTCACCAGCTGCAGCAGGTCGTAGAGCTTCTCGCTGAGCGTCCCAAACACCTTCTCGCTGGCGAAAGCCTGGGGGCAGAAGGCAGAAGCGGCATGAGGGCAAAGGGAGGTGTGGCCCTGGGGGGGGGGGGGGAGCAGTCCCAGGAGGGTGCTGGCTGATGCAAAGCCAGCAGGGGGCGTCCAAGAGCAGGCAGGCCTCGTACCCCCCCCCCCCACCAGCTCCAAGGCGGCCAGCTCTGGGGGGGAGCGAACGGGCAAGGGACAGAGAGGGGCACTTACAGGTCCAGGCCCCTGGATGTGGAATTCCCAGGCGGTCCCAACCCCAGAGCCCCCCGCTCCACCCGCTGGCACAACAGGGGCATCCAGGGCTGGAAAGACCCCGGGTTTCTGACATGCCCCACCCCGCATTTCCCTCCAACCCATTCAGCCCTGAATCAGACTGTGACAGGTGGCTGCTTTTAACCCCCAGCCCCATTACCCCAGGACCCCAGGGGGGGGGGGGGCGGCCTCACCTCTTTGTAGGCCTGCAGGTAGGACACCACCTGCAGGAAGCAGTGCCGGGAGCTGGGGTCGTGCGGGACTTTGCCAAAGCACAGCAGAGCCGGCTGGGTCAGGTTCACCATCAGCCTGGGCAGGGGAAAGACACAGACCTGGCACGGTGCCAACCTCTCCCCAGGGTGCAGTCCCCCACCTCACAGGGGACCCAGAAAGACACCCCTCCAACCTGCCCCCCCCAGTGGTGAGTGGGCCATCCCTAGCGACCCAGGAGCTTGCTACAGCCTTGGACCGCTAGCCAGGGTCCCAGGTCTAATCCAGGTCAGCCACCCAGAGATGGGGAGGGGTGTTTCCCCTCCTAGCCTTCTGTACTCCCCACCACCGGAGAGACGGAGCCAAGCTCAAGGGCTCAGCATCCAGAACAGGGACCCAGGCAACGATCCCATGTTGGGGGACCGAGTGTCCCAGACTGTGGAACTACCCGCCACTGGATCTGAAACGTGCCTGCATCTGCCTCCTCTGATAGGAGCCCAGAGCAGCATGGACGTGGGCGCTATGAAACACTTTCCCTTGGAGGGCTGCCAGCCCCGTGGCTTAATGCCTGGTTCCCACGGGGGGGGGGGGGGGTACCTGATGACGGCGTCGAAGAGCAGCTTGTCCTGCGGGTACTGAGTGATGATGGGCAGCAGGTCGTTCTGCAAGATCTGGGCAGCGCCCAGCTGCTGGCGGACGTCCCGCGTCTCGTCCTCATAGCGCAGGTAGCGGATCAGGTCCTTCACGCTCTCTGGGGGGCGGGGGAAGCAAGGGGAGTGAGTCCCACCAGCACCCGGTCCAGCGTCTGTCCCACCCAGGCCGAGGCAGAGCCCTGACTCAAGCAGCCGGACCCCGTCACCCCAGAGCTGAGTGCATCCAAGGAGACCACGTAGTGGTGGGGGGGGCGAAGCCACTTCGAACCCCCCCTCGGGCTGGGGGCTGCCCCCTCGGGAGATGGCAGACCAGGGTGAGCCAGGAGTCCCTTTCAAGGAGGCTCTCAAGCACCCAGTGATACCAGGGGGTCAGTCAGCACCCCCACTTCCTGGGTACCTCCCCCCCGACCCCACCGGTGCCAGAGCCCTCCTGGCTGTACCCAAGCAGTCCGGTTCCTTGTGGTAGACGTCCCCCTCCAGGTAGCCCAGGGCGCTGCACGTTGCCAGGAGTTCACAGTTCATCATGTACAAGTCCATAAATTCCGGCCCGGCCAGAAAAGGGAGAGCGAAACCTGCAAGGACAGAGCAAGTGAGCCCCCCGTGTCCCCGGATGGGAACCGCCAGCCCCAGTACCAAGGCCCGAGCCCTGCGCCGCCAGGAAGGAGCAGGGAACAGGGAATCGTTAGCCTTCCACGACCAAGTGGGGAAACTGAGGCAAAGCAAAATTAAGAGACATACCCAAGGTCTTGCAGCAACCCACGAGCATGGCTAGGGGGAGAACTCAGCAGTCCCCATCCCCTGCCTAACCTGTCCTGAGTGGGGACAGAACCCAGGAGTCCTGGCTGCCAGTCCCCTCCTCCAGCGCTAACCACTAGACCCCACTCTTCTCCCTGAGCTGCAGGCAGAACCCAGGAGTCCTGGCTACCAGGCTCCCCACAGCTCTAACCACTAGACCTCAGTCCCTGAGAATCCAGCAGGGAGTACAGACCCAACTCCAGACGGCTGTGCAAGCAGGTGCTGGGGAGCTGCCGAGAGCGAGAATGAGAGGTGAGTATGGGGGGGGGGAGCCAAGGCACCAGCCTGTGACACCCCTCTCTGGGGCGGAGCCTCGGCCCCATGGCCCCCACTGCCGCCCGGGGCGTTGTCATGGAAGCGGCAGGCTGCCCTGGAGACCAGGCCGAAAGCAGCCGGCTCAGGTGACCTGGCAGATGGAGACACCGGACCCATGGTGGTGGGGGGGGGGGGGGGATTGATGCCCACCCGAACAGCAAGGCTCCTGCTGGTTACCACGCTGACAGCAGCACCGGGGCCAGCCTCTTACCTGCCCCACGAGCACCTCCAGTTTCCCTACCTCCTGCCCCACACTGGGGGCCAGAAACGCCCCCCCCCCCCCCGCCAAGATCTAACTGTCCCTACAGACATGACAGGCTGAGCCCAGTCAGGTCACTACCGAAAGGGCCCTGCCCCGGCGCATGGCACCCGCCAGCCCCCCCACCCAGCTGTCGGGGCAGCCCATTCCCTTCCCCCGCAGGGCACTGCCCTGACCCCCAAGAGAGACTGACTCGCCCAAGGGAAGAGCCCAGGAGTCCTGCCTTTCGAACAGGCCAATTCAAAGCTGCCAGCCGGAAAGGCTATTCCCTGCCCCCACCCCAAAGCTGGGGAGCCTGCGGAACTCTCTGCCACAGGAAATCAAGCACCGAGCCAGGCTTCCAAAAACCAGCCAGAGCTGTGGCCAGGCTGGAAATATTCCTGCTCCCAGGGCACGGCCCGCCCCTGTGGCAGGGTTCCTTGCGCCTGCCCCCACAGGAGACGGCCTGCCCAGGGCTGGTTTACAGCCATCACCGCGTCCCCTTGCTGAGCCCCGGGCGGCCCAGACAACAGGGGAGCCGGAGCTGGAAGGAGAAGCACACAGCCAAGCCCTCCCCCCAGGGGAGCAGCCCCACTTCGCTCCCATACAGGTGAGAGCCCCTCTGGGTGCGAGGCAACCGGAGGCTGAGCTGGGGGACCAGCGGAAAAACTGCCTGGGCCAAAGCAGAGTCTGCACCCAGATCCCCCCCCCCCTCACTTCCCTGCCTCCAGCCCAGCCAGCTCCCCTGTTCCCGCCCCGGCCCACACTCACAGAACCGGCTGATCCAGGCACTCTGCACTCGCCTGCACCCCCACCCGCCCCACCGATCCTGGAAAATTCACGCTCTGCTGCTGGCGCCCGCCCTAAAAAGGCCCTTCGCTTCCCCTCCCTCCCCAACACACCGGCACCCGCCCCCCGGGAGCCGGCACATCACATAACTGGCTTATGCAACTGCTCCACTTCCCCGGAGCACGGCCAGGCGCTAACCCACTTCCCAGCCCTGTCTCCAGGGGCGGCAGGCCGCTCGAAAGCAGGTCACCGTGTCGGGGAGGGGAGCCGCCCCTGCCCCGTGGCCACAGACACCGCGGGCACCCCATGCCAGGGCCGGGTCGTGGCCCGAAGAGCCAGGCAAGAGGCCCCGGGGGCAGCATGGAGAGGGGCAAACCGGCTGGCTCCTGCTTTAGGGAGCTGGAGTGATTGGGAGAAGGTCCAGGAGAGCAGAGGTGGGAAGAGAACCCAGGAATCCTGGCTCTCACCCCCTCCCCCCAGCCACTAGACCTGCCCCCCTCCCCACTGGCATAACCCCGTGGGGCAGCGACAGATAAGAGCAGCCCTCTCCTATGGCCAAGGGCTGGGTGACGATCACCAACCCCCTCCCGCAGTCTGAGTCCCAGCCAGCCACCCCCTGCCCCTGCTACCAGCCTGCCCCGGGCACTTCCCTGGCCTGGAACACACACCCCAGCTCATGGCTGACACCTTCCGAGAGCCGTGGCGTCCTGCCCTCCCTGCCAGCGCCTCCAGCTCTTCCAGTGAAGGGTGAGGCTGGCACCAGGACCCTTCCCTGCAGAGCCTCACCGATCCCCCTGTTTGGAAGGCCAGCCTCAGTTTCCCCTGAGGGGGTGAGGACAATTCCTAGGGACCTGACCCGACATTTCTAGTGGAGGAAAAGCAAAGGCCCAGGGGGCTCTAATGCCTCACTTGCCTCAGTTTCTACTCCCCCACTTTGCCAATTACGCCTCACCGCAGCGGAGGCTCCCGGCCCACCCACAATCAGGTGAGCAGGAGATCACGGTGACAGCCAACACCTCTCAGCGAGGCAGCGTTGTGCAAGGGACCCGGCTGGGCAGCAGGCTCTCCGCACACCCCGCCCCAGCTCCTAGCAACAGCCGAGCGAGGAGGCTGAAATAAATGGGTCACGAGGCGCGGCGTGAGGCTCCCCGGCCTGCGGATCACACGAGGCACTGGAGCCCGGGGCCGCGGACGTCACTGCCACACGTGGGTCCAGCTGCACGGCGCCTGGCCTGCACAGTCCCCCCCGGCTTATGAATCTGTTTCTCCCCAGCCACGTGAGACAGTGCGAGGGGGCAGGTCGGCTCCTATCTGGGGCCCCCTCTCTGTTGCTCCCCCCCCAATCTCCTCCCCAGCCAGTTCCCTTTGCCACGAGGAGGTTTTGCACCTGTTCAAAGCAGGTTGGTAAAACGGGTGCCTGCCACCTGAAGGATGCTCTGGTTCCATCTAAACTAGGGATGTGAAGGACGAGTTGACTAGTCGCTTCCCCCCACCTTGCTGCCTCTATCAGGTAGAGGCAGCGGGGGGGGCGGGAGGAGGAGGAGAAGAGGGCAGTACTTCAATGCAGCAGTGCCGCACGGAGCCTGGGATCAGCTGGGGACCCTGGGCTCCATGTGGTGCGGCCACTTGGAATGCCGCAAGGAGCCCGGCGTGAAGCTCCTCGTGGCATTTCAAAGCGGCAGCGCCGCACGGAGCTCGGGAGTCCCCAGCTGACCCCGGGCTTCCGCGCTTTCGCCTTTGAAGTGTAGCAACAGCCCGAGGGCCGTTGCTACACTTCAAAGACGGAGGCGCCCTCTCGGCGAATCGAAAAGTCGATGCAAAAACGCATCGACTCTTCAATTCGTCAACTACCCGATACGTAACATCCTTCGTATAAACCCTCTGGGGGACGCGTCAGCAGGGGGGCAAACTTCAGTTTAAAATGTTCATCTGTTCAACTAGGTGTTGACTGTTCAGCTGGAAAACTGGCCAGCAGTGCAACGCGGTGGGCCCGGCCGGGCCAGAGCAGCCCCCCCCCCACCCGATAACCGGTTACCTCTTTACATCCCTATGCCTCTGCCAAACCGAGATGGGAAAGCCCAGGCCCCATTTCAACGGAACTGGTGTCAAAAGAGCGGTTTCCACGGCGACAGCATCCCCATGCAGCCAGGCCCCCGCCCTTAGGGGGAGCGCCTCGCCGGGGAGCCATGCCTGAGGACACGGAGAGCGGGACCGTCTCCTAGTCGCACCCCAACCTGGATGGGAGGAAGGAACTGCCCCCAGCAGCCCCATGTCTTTCCACTAGGGGCTCCCTTGCAGCAGCTCAAGGCGCTGACCCCTTAATTTCGGGGGAGAGGGGCACTTTCAACCATCCTCCACCTTCCCAGACCAGCCTTGCCAGGGTGGGGTGCAGGAGAAGAGTCAACTAACTCCATGTATTTACTCCCCCTCCAGCATGACGAGGCTGTGGCCAGAGAGGGGGAGTTAGTACCAGGGGACAGAGCCAGCCAGGAACCCGCTGCCTCCAGTCCAGACAGAACCAGCGCGGGTAGATCATGTCCCACCTGCCTCCCAGCCTCTGGAATTTGCTGCCAGGAGCTGTCAAGGAGCCCAGAATTGACTGGCCTCTGGCACAGGGATCCTTTGCCTAGGAGGAGGCAGGAGAGCAAGACAGGTCGTAGGGGCCCCGCGGAGCTGGGTGGCGAGTGGATCAGGCCGGGAGGATAGCAGCGTCTCGCTACAGCTCACGTAAATGTTGACATGACAAAGGCTGCGACTGATTCCCGTGGGGGGGGGGGTCGTGACCAGTTCTAGTGACTCCCGTGGCCACACAGGCCAGAGGCCTGCGAGACCGGCCGCTCTCTCGTGTCTCCTCGTGGATCCCCCCCCGCCTGCTTCGTGCCCTGGGAGCACATGACACCGCTGGTGAGCGTTGCCCAGCCGGCACGGGGTGCACCCAGCTCACGAGCGGCGTGGGCACGGAGAGGTGGATGAGACACGCCCCATGGAGCTCAGCCCTCAGGTTCCCAGGCAGGGAGAAGGGAACCTGAGCGACCAGCTGAACACGCTCTGCGTTTGCACCCTCCATGGGCCCTGGGCCCCAGAGATCCCAGCTCCTCTAAGGGCCCCGGGGGCGGCCGGCTACATCCCCAGGAAACGGATGGAAAACCGGGGGCAGGGGGAAATCGCAACCTAGGGGTGAGCTATTGCTGGGGACCCTAAGCCATCCCCATCACTTCAGGGCAAGGGGGGCTTCTCCAGCTGCAGGGCCTGGCTGCCAGTCTACCCCCCCCCCCACACACACATTACCCTGGAGTACAGGGTGCGAAGGCGAGAAAAGCCAGCCCCACCCACCCACTGTACATTGGAGAAGCAGGCAGCACTGCACCCCCACCCCGGGCACCAGCAGGCAGCCACCTCTGCGGGGTGGAGGGCAGCTGGTGGGGGGAGGATAAAGGAACACAGCCCAGTTCTCACCCCCTGCGCCTCGTGATCCAAATACACAAACCCTGGTTCCCCCCCAGAAATCTGCCCCCCTATTTCTGCATAGACCCCCCCACAATAACCCCTACAAAATAACCCAGCACCGCCTTTCCCATAGAACCCCCAAGCCTAAAGACCCCCCCCCAGCTCACCCCCCCCGACCCCGGGTCCCCCAAGCCCCAGCTCGCCCCCCCCCGAGCCCGGGCCCCCCAAGCCCCAGCTCGCCCCCCCCGAGCCCGGGCCCCCCCCAAGCCCCAGCTCGCCCCCCCCCGAGCCCGGGCCCCCCAAGCCCCAGCTTGCCCCCCCCCCCGAGCCCGGGCCCCCCCCAAGCCCCAGCTCGCCCTCCCCCCGAGCCCGGGCCCCCCAAGCCCCAGCTCCCCCCCCCCGACCCCGGGCCCCCCGAGCCCCAGCTCGCCCCCCCGACCCCGGGCCCCCCCGAGCCCCAGCTCGCCCCCCCCCCCCGACCCCGGGCCCCCCGAGCCCCAGCTCGCCCCCCCGACCCCGGGCCCCCCGAGCCCCAGCTCGCCCCCCCGACCCCGGGCCCCCCGAGCCCCAGCTCCCCCCCCCCCGACCCCGGGCCCCCCCGAGCCCCAGCTCGCCCCCCCCCGACCCCGGGCCCCCCCAAGCCCCAGCTCGCCCCCCCAAGCCCCAGCTCGCCCCCCCCCGACCCCGGGCCCCCCAAGCCCCAGCTCGCCCCTCCCGACCCCGGGCCCCCCCGAGCCCCAGCTCGCCCCCCCCCGACCCCGGGCCCCCCCGAGCCCCAGCTCGCCCCCCAAGCCCCAGCTCGCCCCCCCCCCGACCCCGGGCCCCCCCGAGCCCCAGCTCCCCCCCCCCGACCCCGGGCCCCCCGAGCCCCAGCTCGCCCCCCCCGACCCCGGGCCCCCCCGAGCCCCAGCTCGCCCCCCCCCCGACCCCGGGCCCCCCCGAGCCCCAGCTCCCCCCCCCCGACCCCGGGCCCCCCCAATCCCCAGCTCGCCCCCCCCCCCCCGACCCCGGGCCCCCCCAATCCCCAGCTCGCCCCTCCCGACCCCGGGCCCCCCAAGCCCCAGCTCGCCCCCCCGACCCCCCCCCCCCAGCCCCAGCTCGCCCCTCCCGACCCCGGGCCCCCCCGAGCCCCAGCTCGCCCCTCCCGACCCCGGGCCCCCCCAAGCTCCAGCTCGCCCCCCCCCCCCCGACCCCGGGCCCCCCCAAGCCCCAGCTCGCCCCCCCGACCCCGGGCCCCCCCCCGCCCCAGCTCGCCCCCCCCCCGACCCCGGGCCCCCCCCAGCCCCAGCTCGCCCCCCCCCCCCGAGCCCGGGCCCCCCAAGCCCCAGCTCGCCCCCCCCCCCGACCCCGGGCCCCCCAAGCCCCAGCTCGCCCCCCCCCCCGACCCCGGGCCCCCCCAGCCCCAGCTCGCCCCCCCCCCGACCCCGGGCCCCCCCCGCCCCAGCTCGCCCCCCTACCCGATCCGGGGCTTCGCCGGCCGCGCCGAGCCTCCAATGGCGCCGAAATCCCGCCAGGCCTTAAAAGGGCAACAGCCTCCCTCCGCCTCCCCCCCCCCATGTGCAAAGCGAAACTGCGAGCTCCGCCCTACTTCCGGGGGGAGAAGGGGAGAGTGTGTCCCCACCCCATGAGGGAAACTGAGGCACGGGCAGATGGGCTGCATGTCAGAGCCTGGGAAAGAACATAGGAGGGCTGGCTCCCCCACCCCCACCCCGAGCCACTGGATCCCCTCCCCTGCTAGATAGAAGGGACCCAGGAGTCCTGCCCGTCCAGGGAGGGGCTCTGGATGTCCCTATTACTGTATTTTGTGAGGTGGGGACCGCAACATCGGGATAATTCCATCGCCCCTTTTAAGAGTCGCGCACAGACCCGATCCATCCCTTCCTTCCTACTGCTCAGCATGATGGAGCGAACCACCCCAGGAGGGGGGAGGGGATGCACACCCCTACCCCGGGAATGGGTTGTTCCAGAGCCCCATGGGCGTGGGAGTGTACTAGGTGGAGGGTGCGTGTGCAAGGGGAGATGATTGTGCACGGAGAAAAATGTGCGCGCATGGTCTTTTATCGGGGGAAATGAGTGTGCAAGAGGATGTGAGTGCAAATATAAGGATGTGGAGCAGTGCAAGAAGAGATGACTGTGCAAGGAGAAAGCTGTTTTACTTGGGGAAAAGTGTGCAAATGGTACGTGCAGCAATGGGTGAGTGCAAGATGAGGCGAGTGTGTGAATAGAAGGGTGTGTAAGTGTCTTTACTGTGAAGATAAGCGTGTAAGTGGTGTGTGCTGGGACAAAGGATTGTGCAAGGGGAGATGGATATGCAATGAGGAGAATGAGTGTGCAAGGGGGTTTACTGGGACAGGAGAGTGTGCGAAGATGAACTCCAGAAAGGGAGAAGAGTTTGTATGGGGGCAAGCTGGGAGAGGTAAGTGTGCAAGGAGAGTTTGCCAGAAAGGGTAAGATTTACTTCTGAGGGAAGTCAGCTCAAAAAAAAAATTAAAATTCTGTACACAATAGTTTAAAATGCGACATTTTATTTATCAAGAAATAAATTTGGAGCCTCCAGTGTGCCAGCGACAGGCAAGTGTGCAAGAGGAGTTGTGTGCAAGGAGAAAGGTCACTGGCTGCACGGAGGTGGGAGCTCATCCTGCTGCCCCCCTCCCTCCCAGATGCAGATGCTCTGCCCCAGGTGCATGAAGATAGCAAACTAGGACAGAGTCTTGCCCACACACCCAGCCATGGTCCCCAATCACAGTGTGGGCAGCAGGCTCAGCCAAGCAGGATCCGAGGTGTGGGGGGTCCAGGCGGGGGGTGAGACGGTTCTGTGTGGGATAATCTGGGTTCATGGGACTCAGCGAGGGATCCCTGGGGGGATCTAGATGCACAGGGGTTTATGGGGGGGTTCCAGGTGCAAGAGGAATGGGGTTCTGCAGAGGGGTCCAGGTGATGGTGTTTGGGTCTCAGCGGGGTGGGGGTCTGCATATGGGGGACTCAGCAGGAGAGTCTGGATGCTGAGGGTCTAGGGTTCCGAGTGCAGTTGGTTGGGGCTCAGTGGAGAGGGGAGGTTATGGGAGGCTCATCTGGACGGCCCAGGTGCTGTGAGGATGGGGTTCATCAGAGTGGAGGTTTGTGCAGGGTGGAGGTGTAGTCTGGGTGCAGGGAGGAGGGGTCCAGATGCAGGGGGTGGCTGGGGGGGAGGGGCTGGCTACAGGGTGACTCCAGATGGAGGGGATGAAGGTCAGTTAGGTGAGGAGGTTGGGGAGAGGGTCTTGGTGTGGGATAGCTGGATGCATGGGGGCTTGGGCAAACAGGGGAGCAGCTCCCTGTACAGTTGCCCCTCTTGCAGCTGAAGAGCAATGGAGGCAGGAAGCCAGGACAGTTGTGTGGAGCAGAGGGCAGAGATCCTGTAGCTGGGGAAGGTTTTGGGGGTGGGTCTGACCTGGCCTAGCTGCTCCTTGCAGGGGAAGAGCTACCTTCCATCCCCTGCCCCCAGCCCAGCTGGGCTAGCAGCTGAGCCCTGCACAAGGTAGGTGCCACAGGCAAGGGTGTGTCCAGCCCTGTTCCTTGGGCTGATTTACCTCTCTGCTAGCTTCCCTATCAAAAAAGGCACTTTTCTCTGGGGCAGCAAAGAAATCTGTGGGGGACATGAATTCTGCTCATGCACCGTGGTGCAGAAGTCCCCCAGGAGTAACCCAATTAACTATCTATAGTATTAATCTGCCCCCCCCCCCCTGCATCCTGTCTGTGTCTCTGGTATCTTTAAGCCATTGCTCATTGCAAATGGCTTTGTAAAGAGAGGCAGGGCTGTTGTGCTGGACGTGGAACCAAGGCCCAAGGTTTTTAGGGACCTGATTCCCATTTGGCTGGTGTGAAACCCAAAGGGAAGGTGATTGGAGGAGAGGGGGCAGAGGGACCCCCAGTAGCCCGGGCGAGGGGGAGCTGTTGGCCTTTCCACACTGCAGTTTTATTGGGGGGTGGGATTCCAGTTCACTCTTTTCTATTTAAGGAAACGGAACACGCACAAGCCCCAAGGAGCCCAGCACCCCAGAACGGTCCCTTCTGCCCCAGTGAGCTTGGCCAGTTTTGGGGTGGACAGGTGGGGACGCCCCGGGATGGAACGCGTCAAGCCCACTGCCCCTCCCCCCACATCCAGTCTTGTGCAGGGAGGGGCAGCTGTAGCCCTAGGGTGCTCTGAACACCCCCAGCCATGCTATTGCAGAGCCCCAGGTACAGACGCTACCAGCCGCCCCGATTCCAGAGGGGCTGACCGACCCAGGGCCTCTTTCTGGAACTTCTCTGGCTTCACACCCGTCAAAGCCGGATCCGGCCCCAGTGCCACTGGGATGTGCAGCCCTTCCCCAGCTGGCCTTGCAGGGCCCTGAGCCTGCCTGGCATTGACGCCAGCTCCGGGGGGCAGCGTTCTCAGGGCCGAGGTGCCCCCGGCCTTTGACCACCCCAGCCCCGTAGCCCAGCACGAAGCAGCCAGGCCGGCAGCATGTTCAGGATCACGCCAGGGCCCAGCAATGCTCCATCCAGCCTCCTGTCCTGCCTCTGCCAGTGGTCAGTGCCAGCGGGGCGATTCTGCCGGATCTGTGCCTCGTCAGCCAGAGCCTGGTCAGAGCAGAGCACGAGGGGGAAGGGGGAGGGTGTCAGCAGCTCTCTTGGCTACTAGCCACAGACCGGCTGTTCCTCCGTGAACGTGCCTTGTTCCTTCCAATGCTTTGCCCCAGCGTGTGTTCCCGCCTGGGGCACCATGCAGCCCAAGGGAACCCTGGTCTCTTGTCTCCAGTCAGCCACCTCTGCCTCCTCCCCGCACTACGGGGAGCTGCAGCCTTGGCGCCAGGGGCCGGCGAGGCGCGGGCCCCTCTCCAAGGCCTTCGAGCCAGTGGGCCTGGGTGAAAGGTGTGACAGGGAAGACAAAGCACACGGGAGGCAGCTGGGTGTGAGCAGAGGGGCGGGTGCCCATGGAAAGCGGGCAGAGCTGGGCATGGGGAGACAGAAGGCTAGGACCTGAGAAACTAATTCAGCCCCGGGCGCTGAGGCCGGACCCTGTGACCTGAGACCAGACCCCACAGGGACGTGTCCCACCTGTGCTTAAAAACCTCCAGTGGAGGGCGGGGACCCCCCAGCCTCTCTCGGAGAGCCAGATCCTTTCCCTCGTATGGACCCTAGCTACAGGCGAAGCCCTTTGCTTGTAGTCCTGTTTTCGGTGGACATGGTGGAGAGAGGGTTGCCAGGTGTCCGGTTTTTGCCCAGACAATTCAGTATTTTGGCTTTCGGTCTGGTTAAAAAAAACCCGGTATTTTCTGATTTCCTTAGACGAATGGCTGGCGGCTTCTGCCAGGGTGGGGGGAGAGGGTGAGGAGTGCAGTAATTTAAAGGCGCAGTGACTTTTTTTTTTTTTGCTTAACAAGTTTGGTCTCCCCCTTTTTTTTTTTTTTTTGCTCAGCCAATTTTTCCTACCTGTTCAGGATTTTTGGTGAAGGTATCTGGCAACCCTAGGTGGAGAGCCCCGTGCGCAGAACAGCCCATAAACGTGTCTGCTCCCCCCTCAGCTGACTGCTCTCCAGAGGACACCCAATTTGGGTTGTTGCTGTCTGCTGTCTTGTACTGTCGTTCCTCCCGTGCCATGGCTGAGTACAGCGGGCCCATGTCCTCCTACGGGCTGCAGCCGACACTCCAGCTCCAGCCCCTTGAGTGAGTTGCTTCTTCAGTCGCTGCCTCCAGCCACAGGCTCATCTTCAACATGGGACCCCCGGTTGGGCGCCATCCATTCGACCTTGAGGGTGGCTTGAACCCCAGCGCTGCTCTTCAAAGCACCCTCCCTCACTCCCGGCTTCCTGCTCCTCAAGGCCGTCTTGGAAATACCGACCCCCGGCCCCTCCCCTTGCTAACTGCGCTCGGCGGACGGGCTTTGAGCATCTCCCTACGGCAGCTCTGTCTCGACCACATCCCCCTAATTTGCTCAGGAGAAGATATTTCACGTCTGCTTCCCCCCCCCCAGCCCACTCGGCCTGTTGCTCCTACAGGGTTGGGCTTCTTGTACTGTCGCTCCTGCAGGTTTCTTCCCTTGTGCAAGCTGCAGGGAGGTGTGGCGGCTTGGGAGAACCAGCAGGGCTGGGGCAGCTGTGGGCAGTGAGAGGGGCGGGGCCTTCCTCCAGCACCTTTCCCATCAGGCTTTTGCAGACACACACCCTGTGGGGCCGGGACGTAGCCTTAATCACCAGTTACAAAGCGGGGAAACTGAGGCATCCAAAAGGGAAGGGGAACAGAACCCAACCGGTTCAGACAGCTGAACACTTAAAGGGACAGTATATGCTTTTAATGCCACTTGTGACAAGCTAGGATCTGAGCCCCATTGCCTCCCCACCGGCAGGGACTGAGCCCCCCTCTCCCCGATCGTTCCCCTTTAACAGGCGGGGACTGCAAAATGGGAGTGGGGAAAGTGGGGAAGAGCTGGGAGTCGGTCTCTGCAGCTTCCAAGTCTATGCTCAGCCTGAAGGTTTCTCCCCAAACACTGCTGAACAAAGGTTCCCAGCCCAAGGCAGGGCAGGGTCCTTATCCCTGCTGACAGAGGGGGAAACTGAGGCACGGGAGGGGCCTGACTTGCCCAAGGGCAAAGACAGAGCTGGGAGAGAACCCAAGAGTGCTGGTTCCCAGCCCAATTAACCCACAAGACCCTGCTCCCTTCCCTCATCTGAGAACAGACCCCAGCCTGCCTGCTCTAACCGCTAGGCCATGCTGCCTCCAAAGTGGGAGGAGATGGGGGGGGCGGGAGAAGAATTCTGCTCACAGACAGGACTGATACAGAAGGAAGGGGGCAGGTAAGGAGAAAGGGGTAGGGCATAGATTTAGTTTGACGCTTTCCTTGGCCCGGCCTGGTCTAGCAGGCCCATGTGCACACAAAAGCACCCACACACCGGGGCCTTTCTGGAGCTTGGGAGCAGTTCGGGGGGGGGGGTGCCCCCACCCCAAGTACAATTATTGCCAAGGTTTTATCACAGCAAAAAAAAAAAAAATCATGAAATTAAAAACAAAACAAAGAGATACCAGATCCCGCCCTGCCCGGGCCCCCATCCGAGAGAGAGCACAGCCTATTCCGTCCGTCCGTCTCCCCTCCGCTGCGATTCAGAGCAACAGTCCAGATCCGGGAGCCAGGCTTTGCCGCTGGGTCTGTCCCCGCCCCGGGGACGTGTCTGGGGGCGCTGCCCGGGCTCCTTTTTATAGCGCCTGCGTTTTCAGCTCCACGGGCTCCCCGGGGGGCTCCGGGGAGGCCTGGCCGTCCGCCGCCGGCTCCCCTTTGAGGATGGCCAGCCGCTCGGCCAGGCCCCGCATGCGGGGGCAGAGGATAAAGTCATAGATGAGTCCACCCAGAGTGGCGCCTAGGACAGGACCGACCCAGTACACCTGGAGGAGGAGGCACAATGGGCACGGGGGTTAGGCAGGGACGTGGGGGGTTCATCCGTCCCCGAACAACCGGTCTCCTCCATCCTGCTTTGACTCCCTGACCTTGGCTCTGCCACTGCTGGTGTGCCATGGAACACAGCCTCAATTGCCCTGGCGTTCGCTCCGACCCCTGGAGCAGACCCCATGGGCGGTGGCTGGACTGAGGGCTGGGAGAGGCAAGCCTCCAGCCCCCCCTCCAGTCCTCTGAGGTCCCATGGGAACCAAGCAGCCCCCCCCCCACCCCACTGTAAAGGCAGGCCACCCCTCCAACAGCAGGTGGCACGTGGCTCTAGACCAGTGTTTCTTAAACTGTGTTCCACGGCACATCAGTGTGGCACGAGGCAGTCGGAAGTGTGCCGCGGAGAACAGAGTTCAAAATGGCCACCCTTAAAGGGGCAGGAGACCTTTTTTTTTTTCTCACTAACTTCCCCCCCCGACCCTTTTTTTTCCCCTTGGTGTTCCTTGGTCTTAAAATTATTGTTTGGCGTTCCTCGGTCTTAAAAACTTTAAGAAACCCTGCTCTAGACTCCCTCCTGCCCCCCCCCCACTGGCACCCTGGGAGCACTGGGGGAGGATGGTGCATGGTGCCCAGTATTCCCCCAGGTGGTCAGTGCATGGGGAAAGGGTAGGGAGGTCGGGCGCCTTCCCCAGAGCATAGGGATGGGGGTGGGGTGTAGGTGGGGCTGGACTGGCAGTTTGGGAAGGCTCCCCGCTTCTAATACCCACCACCCGTGCCCCTGGGTCATCATGTCTTGGTTCATAGCTGAAATTCATGGCAATGGAGGTAGGGGAGATTCACGCCCCCCTGCTCTAAAATTCCACTTGAGCAGGTGGAAGGAGAGACAAGACAGAGGGGTGAGCTGTTCTGAGTCCCTGCAGCAGGGGGCAGTGCAGCACACTATAATGCAGCCACCTCTGGGGTGGGACATGGCAGCTGTTAACGCATGACAGTGTAAAGTAAGAAGGGTTGGACCCTCAGGGTGGGGCATTTAGGGAAGCAAGCCAGGAGACTAGGGGCCGCTGATGGTGGGTGTGGACCCAAAACAGTGTGGCTTCATGGAGCAGCGCGCCCTGCCCTGCCGCCCCCTCCTTACCCAGTGGTTGGAGAAGTTGCGGGTGATGACAGCAGGGGCGAAGGATCGCGCGGGGTTCATGCTGGCTCCTGTGTAGTATATCTGCAAGAGAGGCGGCGGGGGGGAAGGGGTGAGGTTCCCAGTGGATCCTGCCCCCCCCCCCATGCTGTGACTTGCCCCAAGGTAGGAGCAGGAGCATGGAGCAGCCATGGGAGGGGTAGCGGGTGCCCCATTGCAGGGGCTGTTAGGTCACTTAGGGTGCCACCTGCAGGGCCCCCCCATAAGGTTCTCTAGCCCACCTCTCTATAGTCACAGCCGTTTCTACTCCCCCCTCCCCGTCTGTCTGTGATGAATCTTGTACCTCGGAGCCCCCGCAGTGTGTGTGAGGGGGAACCAAAGCCCAGCCCAGGTCATAGGATAGCTCCTCCCCCCAGCCATAGGGAGTTGGGGGGGGGGAATGGGAGAAGTTTATGCAAATAAGACAAGGCATGGTAATTCCATATGCTAATTAGGGCATTGCCTCATTTACATCAAGCCAGGAGTCTCCACTCTGCAGCCATGAAGTGGGATGAGGCCGGGCTGCCCCCAGGTATAATCAGAGCTGGCCTGGCAGGGAGCTGGGACAGGCCCCCGGAGCAGGGATCCCGGCTGTGCCGAGCCCCCAGCTCCAAGGGGTGCCCAGAAGCTGGCCGGCGAGGCGTTACCCCAAAGAGGTGTCCCAGGGCGAGGGAGAAGCCGATGGCCAGCGCCACGGAGCCCATGCGCCCGTTGTGGCGATCATCATATGCAGCGAAGATGCAGAGGACGAACTGCAGCGTCAGGAAGATCTCGATGGTCGTGGCCTGGGCCAGGGTCACGCCGGGCTGGATCTGTGGGGGGGGGGATCCAGATGGGATCAGCAGCAGCTGGCACCCCCGGTCCCAGCCGGCGAGGGAGGCAACCTCCCCATGTAACCCCAGCTTACGGCTCTCCTCCCGGCTCCCCTCCGCTGCAGCCCAGGTTTCTGCTCCCAGCGCCCAGGCATGTCCCCCGAGCTGAGCTCCCTGCAGCGACCTGGGGGGCCACAGGGTCCCCAGCCCTCAAGCAAGCAGAGGCCAGTGTCTCATGGACGGTGCAGGGTGGCAGGGGAGAACCCGGCCTCGGGGGGGGATAGACCCCACAGGAGATAGGTCCTCGAGGCCCGCGCTGGCCCAGCCATAGGGTGGGGGAAAGTTCTAGTGACAAATCCATTTCACTGGCACCATCGTGCTATGCACCACAGGCTACACAGGGCTCCCCAAAGACACAGCTCAGATCCGGCTGTGCTAAGGGGAATCTCCGCCATGGATCAGCTGTGCAGGGGCTAGGACACGCTGCAGAGCAGTTCCACTGCTGATCCAGAAAAGGGCAGCATAAGTGTGTTACACACACACACCATTGTATACTCTCTCTCTCTCTCTCTCTCACACACACACACACACACACACACACACTCACACTCACTCACTCACAGAGTCACCTGAGCCCTGGACTTCCAGGCAGCCCCACTAGCTCCCCCTGAAAAAGCAGCTCCGTCTGGTGCTAGAGGCAGCAGGCCCTGACCAGGAGCTGAGCCGCTCTGCGGTTTGCTGAAGGCACCAGGTGGGAACTGCATCTGATCAGAGAGCTGCTGCTTTATGAGAGCTATTCGGGGAGCTGCTGGAAACTGCAGCCAGGTCCGTGCACCGGCTGCCGGCGTTTGGAGCAGCAGAGCAAGGCTCCTGGGGAAACTGAGGCACAGAGGGACAGCGGTGGGACAGTGCCAGCGTGGCTCCCAGCTGTTCTGCCAGATGGCGGGACTCTAGGGCAGGCTCGTGAAGCAGAGGAACTCTACGACTCTTAGGGCAGCATCACGCCACTGGCTTCCTGCCCAGGAGTTTCCCGATGGCTGAGGTCGGCCCTGAAGTGGGAAGAAGCCCCACAGCTGGGAAGGAGTCTCCCTGCCCCTCATGGTCTGCCATGTGCGTGGCTGCCTGTACGCCTTCATGCTGCCTGGATGTCTGGACACGGGGCCGTCGGGGATTTGCCTGGCCAGGATGGTAAACCCAGGGGCACCAGCCGGCCTTGGAGACAGCTCCCCTGCCCTCAGGGGTCCTCCCTGCCACGGAGCGCATCCCCCACCTCCCCCGGCCCGCGCGCCCCAAATCGCTCCCTGCTTTCGGCCACCCTCACCTCTAGGCTCCTCTCCCAAAGCCGGATGGAACCCAGGAGTCCTGACGGCCAGCACCCCGCCCCTCCGGCGCTAGCCACTACACCCCACTCCCCGCCCCGAGCCAGGGCCGGAACCAGGGCTCCTTACACCCAGTTCCCCTCCCCCGCTCTCGCCACTGCACTTCACTCCCTCCCCCCGAACCCTGGAGTCTTAACACTGCCGGCTCCCCCCAAGCCAGGCCCTTTCAGAGACTCCGGTGCTGGCTCCTGGGGAGCCCTTTGGGGTGACAGGGCCCAGAGGCACCTGGGGGCTCTTTCCTCCACCCTGGCCCCACGGCTGGTGGCACAGGCAGGTCCGGGTGGGGATGGGACATGGCTGCATCCGACTGGACTGGGGGCTGGGGCTGCGCCCCATAAACCAACCACCTCTTAATGGGGCATCATGACAGGACCCTTGTTCTCCCAGGACACGGGGTCCCTCTCACCTCCATTCCCCACCCATTTCCTGCTCCTCCCCCTGCCCAGCCACCCTGAAACACCCAGCCCCCCCCCCACACCTTAGGGAGCACTGCACCCCGTCTCCTGAACCCCTTCCCTGAGGGGCATTCCAGCCCCCCCCCCCGGTTACCGTGTTGAGCGCCAGGTTGCCGCGGATGGCGGTCGGCGTGACCCCGTAGAGCACGGCCGCCCCGGCCACCCCGCCCAGCACCTGGGCCACCACGTAGAAGACGGCGCGGAGCAGGGAGAGCTGGGCGCCCACCAGGAAGGCGAAGGTGACGGCCGGGTTGAAGTGGGCCCCGCTGACGTGGCCCAGCGTTTGCACCAGGGTGGCCGCCGCCAGCCCGAAGGCCAGGGCCACCTGCAGCACGTTGAGGGGCCCGGCCCCCCAGCGCAGCGAGGCCCCCATCCCGAAGAAGACGTAGATCATGGTGGCGAAGAACTCGGCGAAGACGGCCCTCCAAAAGGAGGAGGAGCGCACCTCCCACATGGCCGAGGGCGCGGGCTGGGCCGGGCGCCTGCCAACTGACTGCCCCCACCAGCTCTGGCTGCTTTCTCCAGGGGACGCCCAGCCTGGGGGGTTTATATGGGGCTGGTGGCCCAGCCCAGGAGGTGGGATCCGGGACTCTTAACTGCTTCATTGCTGCAGCGGTGATGGGCCACGCTCGGCTCCCCCGGCTGCCTGCCCTGATGCCAAGAGGGAAGGGGGGGTCAGGGGATCGAGCTCCTGTTGTGATGCCTTTTGGGGACCCGTCCTCTGCCCCCCCACCCACCAGACAACCCCTCCCACCCCAGGACTGTGCCCCTCAAGCCGCCTCTCCTATCCTGCCTTATCCGTGGTGTCCAGTCTTGGGGGACTCAGCGGGGGGGGGGGGGGGGGGGGGGAGGCAGATGCCAGGCCAAGATGGGGGAGGCTGTAATGCCCACTGGGCTAAAGGGGACTGGGATCTCTGGAGCAGCACTGGGGGAGCACAGACCCTCCTGGGATTTCTGGGGGCCGCTGGCTCTTTGTCTCTGATCCCCAACCCGGGGCACCAGACCAACGTCTCTACCACGTGAGGAAAAACCAACTTTCAACCTGCCGCCCCCCTGGACTGGGCAGCACAGTGGCTGCCAGGGCCGTGGCATGGGGCGGGGGGTGGGCAAGCTTCCTCATGCAGCTCTGCAGCTGGGCTCCCCCCCAGCTCTGCTGATGCCCCCCCATGCTGATCCACAGCCCCCGTGCTACTCCTGTCCTCCCCATCTACACCTGCTTTCTTCCCCCCTGCCCGGGGCCATGCGTGTTTCCTGCCCGCCCCACGCCATGTCTCGGGGCTCGTGCCCCAAGTGCCGGCTGGGGGCCCCACATCAGCATCCGGGGGGACCAAATTCACTTTTTTGCTCTTGTCTGTTCTGAAAATATTTCCTGCCAAAAACCCCAAGGGCTGCCCCTGCTCTGGTGACCCCCGGGTGGGGCTCTAGCTACCCTCTGGGCATGACTTGGGCTAGCCGTACCCCCGCAGCACCCAGTGCCCGCGGTACTGCCAGGGCTGGGTTCTGGCAAGGAGCCAGGCGACTCGGGTCCCTTTGAGTGGAGGGGCCAGGGCAGGGAGCCTGACCCCAACAGGCACCAGAACCCCTCCAACAGAGATCAAACCACTTTCCCATATGGACCACCCGCGGATCAGTCCCCCAGGGGTGGCAGGATCAGGCCCGCGCTGTGCCCCTCCCACCCCCAGGATTTTGTCTCTCCAGCACTTTGCAGCCCATTCAATGGGCCCAGTTGTTTGCCAGGAAGGTTTACTCAGCGCTAGCTTAACAGGCGCTAATTCCCCCAAGCCGCAGGGGATTAGCGGGGCCGTGCCATTGGGCGGGCGAGAATCTGCCAGGCCTGCAAGCGGCCAGGATAATGGGTTTGCTTCGCTCAGCACCGAGCGCCCAGCTGGGTGGGACCCGGGGGGAGGGAGAAATGGGAAACAACCCGCCCTCCCTGCACCCGCTTTGCTCTAGTTGGGGGGGGGCTGACTTTTGAATGTGGGAGGGGGAAGTCGGAGGGGGGCGTATTGGTGTGTGTGGCTGAACATCCCCTCAAAAACGTGGTGGTCACAGCCCACAGGGTTCTTCTCATTATGTGGCAGGTGGGACACTGAGGCACACAGAGCAAGGAAGTGACTTGCCCAAGGTCACATGCAGTGAGTCTGTGGCAGAGCCAGGACCAGAAGCCAGGAGTCCTCATTCCTAGCCCCCTGCTTTAACCATTAGCCCCTCCCCCTAGGGACAGAACCTAGGAGTCCTGCTCCCCGCACCCCCACTCAAGCCCTTTGGCCCCTGCTCCGGTGCCAGCTGACATCCAAGATCTATGTGAGACTCCCCAGCGATGGTTGCCATGGTTACCGGGCTTCTTACACCCCCCCCACCAGAACCCCCCCTGGATCCACCCTGCTTCCCTGGCAGGTCCAGCTGGGCCCAGCCCTGCAGCTCCGGGCCCTGACGCAGTGACCAGGCTGCTGTTTGCCCAAAGCCGGCTTTAATAAGAGCACTAGGAACAGCGTGGGAGAAAGGGGGTTAAACCCACCGACGGGCCACGCCCAGGGCGGTCGTCCCTGGGGCCCTGCCACCCTGCATGTGCCAGCCAGATTCCCCCCAACGGGCCAACCTGGCTGGCATGCCCCCTCCTGCCCCACTCCAGGCCTTTCCCTGGCCTGGCAGCCGCTCCTAAACCCCAAGGAGTCGCTGAAGGGCAGCCCATCCCGAGCCATCTGCCCCCAGCCCGGCCCTCCAGTCTCGCCCTGGTGCCCGGCCAGCGTGCCGTGCCCGGCTCTGATCACCGAGCAGCTCCGACGGTTTCAGCTGCTGGGCACGGGACCCCCGCCTGGCGAGCCCTCTGCCTCCCCATAGGGTTGCCAGATAGTTTATCCAAAAATACCAAACACTTCCCTCCCCCCCCCCCCCCCCCCCGCCCAAAAAAAACCACCAGGAAAAAATTCTGTTGCGCAAAAAAAAAGGGGGAGACCAAAGTTATTGAGCAAAAACAAAGGGCGCTGCGCCTTCACTCCCCCATCCCCGCCAGACGCGGCAGGAGAAAATTGTCCCCACTGGGCTTCCGTCCGATGGACCCAAATAACGGACAGTCCAGGTGAAAACTGGACACCTGGCAACCCTACTTCCCCATCACCCCGGCCCAGGGCGCTCCAGGCAGCACCGCCCGAGTGGGGCGGCTGGCTTGGTGCAGTCACCTGTGGGGGGCGGGGGTGGGAGCAGTGCTGCTGTAGCTGGGGTGGTGCATGGCTGCAGGGGGTGTGGGTGGGAGGGGTCCAGAGCTACAAGCAAACCCAGCCCGTGGAGTGGGGCCATGAAACCAGAGGCTGTGGGGGTGGCCGTGGGAGCGCCCTGTGTAGCACTCAGCCTGGCCCCAGCTGCTTTGGGGCCGCCCCACTGGGCTGGCGCAGCGCCCCAGCGACGGCAAAGGCACTGGGCCGTGCAGGGCCGCAGGGTGCTCAGCCAGGGCCAGGCCAGACGACTCCGGGAGCAGCTGCCCACCTACAGGTATGGGCGGACGGTCCGACTCCAGAGGAGCCGGTGAGTTTCATGCCAGCACGAGGGCCAAGGGCGTGGCTGAGCCATAGCCATCCCCACCCAACACTGCGGACCATGGCACGGTGCCAGCAGGGGTGGCGTGTGCCTGGGGACCCTCCCCAGGAATCAGGGGAGCAGCAGCACCATTTTGCGAGGGGGAAATGGAGGCACACACACGACACCAGCAGTGGCACGCTAGTGGCATTGCTGGGGACAGAGCCCAGGAGTCCTGGCTCCCAGCTTCCCCTCTCCCCACTAACCACTAGACCCCACTCCCCTCCCAGAGCAGGGGATGGAACCCAGGAGTCCTGGCTCCCAGCCCCCACACGCTAACCACTAGACCCCACTCCCCTCCCAGAGCAGGGGACGGAACCCAGGAGTCCTGGCTCCCAGCCCCCACACGCTAACCACTAGACCCCACTCCCCTCCCAGAGCTGGGGATGGAACCCAGGAGTCCTGACTCCCAGCCCCCCCCCACACGCTAACCACTAGACCGCACTCCCCTCCCAGAGCTGGGGATGGAACCCAGGAGTCCTGACTCCCAGCCCCCCCCCCCACGCTAACCACTAGACCGCACTCCCCTCCCAGAGCTGGGGATGGAACCCAGGCATTCTGACCCTCCACTCTATTCACAGACTGGCTGGCCCTGTTCCTCTGAGCCCTGAGACAGAGCTTTGGCAGGGTGGCTGTGATCTGAACTGACATTTATCTCGCCTGCTCTCTGCCCCACCGATGGATGGGGGGGAGCTGACACTAGAGCTGGGGGGGCAGGTGGGGTCATGGGGTCTGGATCACAGCAGTGGCAGTTTCCAAAGGAGGCTGGCAGGTCCGGAGGGGTCGGGGGGGAGAGGCCAGGCCTACTCAGCACTGCTCCCCCTGGGGGGGTGGCTTGGCACGGGCAGCGCCCGGGGGGGCAGTGGAGAGGGAGGAGCGGGACACGCTGGCAGTCTCCACAATGTCGATGTCCCGGCAGGTCAGGCAGGCCACCAGCTTCTCCCGGGAGGCGCTGGAGGCGAAGAGGAACTCGTAGGAGAGGCCGGCCAGCACCGCGCCCAGCGAGGGGCCCATCCAGTACACCTGGGGGGGGGCAGGGTCAGACAGGGTCAGTGAGGGGCCCATCCAGTACACCTGGGGGGGGGCAGGGTCAGACAGGGTCAGTGTGGGGCCCATCCAGTACACCTGGGGGGGGGCAGGGTCAGACAGGGTCAGTGTGGGGCCCATTCAGTGCACCTGGGGGGGCAGGGTCAGACAGGGTCAGTGCGGGGCCCATCCAGTACACCTGGGGGGGGGGGGGCAGGGTCAGACAGGGTCAGTGTGGGGCCCATCCAGTACACCTGGGGGGGCAGGGTCAGACAGGGTCAGTGTGGGGCCCATCCAGTACACCGGGGGGGGGGGCAGGGTCAGACAGGGTCAGTGAGGGGCCCATCTAGTACACCTGGGGGGGCAGGGTCAGACAGGGTCAGTGTGGGGCCCATCCAGTACACCGGGGGGGGGGGGCAGGGTCAGACAGGGTCAGTGAGGGGCCCATTCAGTACACCTGGGGGGGGGCAGGGTCAGACAGGGCCAGCGAGGGGCCCATCCAGTGCACCTGGGGGGGCAGGGTCAGACTGGGTCAGTGTGGGGCCCATCCAGTGCACCTGGGGGGGGCAGGGGCAGACAGGGTCAGTGTGGGGCCCATCCAGTGCACCTGGGGGGGGGGCAGGGTTAGACAGGGTCAGTGTGGGGCCCATCCAGTACACCCGGGGGGGCAGGGTCAGACAGGGTCAGTGCGGGGCCCATTCAGTGCACTTGGGGGGGGGCAGGGTCAGACAGGGCCAGCGAGGGGCCCATCCAGTGCACCCGGGGGGGCAGGGTCAGACAGGGTCAGTGTGGGGCCCATCCAGTACACCCGGGGGGGCAGGGTCAGACAGGGCCAGCGAGGGGCCCATCCAGTACACCCGGGGGGGCAGGGTCAGACAGGGTCAGTGCGGGGCCCATCCAGTACACCTGGGGGGGGGCAGGGTCAGACAGGGTCAGTGTGGGGCCCATCCAGTACACCCGGGGGGGCAGGGTCAGACAGGGCCAGCGAGGGGCCCATCCAGTACACCCGGGGGGGCAGGGTCAGACAGGGTCAGTGCGGGGCCCATTCAGTGCACTTGGGGGGGGGCAGGGTCAGACAGGGCCAGTGAGGGGCCCATCCAGTACACCTGGGGGGGGCAGGGGCAGACAGGGCCAGCGAGGGGCCCATCCAGTACACCCGGGGGGGCAGGGTCAGACAGGGCCAGCGAGGGGCCCATCCAGTGCACCCGGGGGGGGCAGGGTCAGACAGGGCCAGTGAGGGGCCCATCCAGTGCACCCGGGGGGGGCAGGGTCAGACAGGGCCAGTGAGGGGCCCATCCAGTGCACCCGGGGGGGGCAGGGTCAGACAGGGCCAGTGAGGGGCCCATCCAGTGCACCCGGGGGGGGCAGGGTCAGACAGGGCCAGTGAGGGGTCCATTGCAGGGTACTCGACTGTGAGCCATGGACCCAAGGTGGCTTTTACTGGCTGTGGCAGCCCCCTCCGCCCCCCCCTCCCGCTGCCCTCTCCGTGCGCCCCAGGCTGGCTCACCCAGTGATGGTCCCAGATGCCCGTCACGACGGCCGGGCCCAGCGATCTGGCTGGGTTCATGCTGCCCCCGGAGAACGTCCCCTGCAGAGACAGCAGGGGTTGGGGGGTGAACAGACCCGGCACCGGCCATGGGGCGGGCGGGAGAGCATGAGTTGCGAAGGGCTGCTCCCTGGCGGGTCAGCTCTGGGGACCCTGGGCCAGGAAGAGGGGGAGCCCTGTAGAACCTGGGCTGGGGGGTCGGCCCTGCGGAGCCCAGCCAGGAGGAGTGGGGGGCAGCCTCGGGGGAGCCTAGGCCAGTGGGAGAGGGGTCGCCCCTAGGGCTCCTTTTCTTGGGGAGGGGCTGGCCTGGCTCATTCCATCTGGGCGGGAGGAGGTGTGGGGGGCCCAGCACGGGCGGGGGCTCCTCTTACCGCGGCCAGGGCTCCGGCAGTCACGGAGAAACCGATGGCCAGGCTGCCCGGCTGGCCCGTCCCCCGGCGCCGCTGGTCCTCCACAGCGAAGATGGTGAAAGCCAGCTGGAAGGTAGAGAAGGCCTCCATGGCCAGCGCCTGCCCGGCGTTCCCCTCGCTGCTCACCTGCCCCCCAGGGACGAGACGGGGCGGCTCACACCCGGCGCCAGACCGGCCATAGGGAGAACCGGGGGGCTGCGGACCTGCCCGTGGAGGGGGGCTGGGGCCGCCCGGCTGGTGGGGCTGGAGGCACCATGGTGCGCTCACACCTGGGGGACTTAGGGGCTCTGGGGGTGTCTTGGCAAACCAGCAGTGGGAGTTGGGGGTTCCCGCTGCGCTGGGGGGACAGTGAAGAGGGGTCAGATCTGGGGTTCACTGCCAGTGGGGGCCGAGGTGGCAATGCCGGGGGGGCCAGGGTGGCACTGCCAGTGGAGGCCGGGGGGGGGGCCTCTGCCAGTGGGGGCCAGGGTGGTACTGCCAGTGGGGGCCGGGGGGGCGCTGCCAGTGGGGGCCAGGGTGGTACTGCCAGTGGGGGCCAGGGTGGTACTGCCAGTGGGGGCTTGGGCAGCAATTCTTGGGAGGCCGGGGGGGCAATGCCAGTGGGAGCCGGGGGGGCATTGCCAGTGGGGGCCAGGGTGGTACTGCCAGTGGGGACCGGGGGGGGCGCTGCCAGTGGGGGCTGGGGCGGCAATGCCGGGGGGCCGGCGGGGCAATGCCAGTGGAGGCCGGGGGCCACTGCCAGTGGGGACCGGGGGGGGCGCTGCCAGTGGGGACCGGGGGGGGCGCTGCCAGTGGGGGCACACACGTGAGCCAGGCTGACCCAGGGACCGGTGACCCAGGGCCACGGCGGCTGGGCTCGGACACTCACCCTGGTGACGAGGTGGCTGGCGGCTGCGGTGGGCAGCACCAGGCACACGGCGGCCGAGGCCAGGAGGGCGCCCAGGCACTGGGCCAGGAGGTAGGCGGCTCCGCGCAGGGCATCCAGCTTGCGGGTGCAGAGGAAGGCCAGGGTGAGGGCCGGGTTGGCCTGGGCCCCGCTGACCTCGCCGAAGCACTGAGCCAGCCCCACGGCCGCCAGCCCAGCCGTCAGGGCCGGCTGCAGCGCGGGAGGGGCCACCGTGTGCCCAGGGCCGCCAGGGCAGGAGGCGCCTAGCACCAGCCAGACGAAGATCAGGGTGCCCGCTGCCTCTGCCAGCAGAGAGCGCCAGAACCGCCGGCTCTGCAGCTCCTGCGGGGAGCGGGGGACACAGTCAGGGACCAAACCGAGGTGGGGGAGACCATGGCAACAGATGTAGGGGTGTCTGGAGCCATGGCCACAGGCAGGAGGTCTGGAACCATCGCTGCAGAGGGCAGGCTGGGGTGGGGGAAGAGTAGGTCAGGGGCAGCAGATCAGACCCCCCCGAAACACCCTCCCGCCAGGCACCCGGAACAGACACCTTTTGCAGAGCTCGGTCGCCTGGGGAGCCCGCGGCACATGGGTCCTAGTGGTATCAGGGAGGGGCTGGTTTCACACAGTGAATCCCACCGCAGGAGGGTAGGATTGGTTACTGGGGACCCTCCTCCCCCATGCATGGTTCTAACAAAGCCGGGACTGAGTATAGAGAAGGGTAGAGAGAGCAGAGCGGAGGAGGGGGAGAAGTAAGAAAGAAAGAAAGAAAGAAAGAAAGAAAGAAAGAAAGAAAGAAAGAAAGAAAGAAAGAAAGAAAGAAAGAAAGCCTGTTCCTCGATGAATGCAGTTGGTTGGATGGATGGATGGACGGACAGATGGCTAGACAGATGCTGGTGGGCAGCTGAGGATGGTGGGACAGACGTGGGTGGATGAGTGGGTATGGAGGATAGATGGACTGATGGACGTGGTTGCGTGGCTGTGTTTGGAGGGATGCTGGGGTATAGTTACAGACAGACAGATGTATGTGAGTGGATGGATGGAGAGATTGACAGGTGCACGCAGGTGGGTGGATCTGGACCGATGGAGAGATTCGGGTGAGTGGGTGGATATATCTAGATGGACAGATGAGTGAATGCGGATAGACGGATGCCAACAGGTGGGTGGATATGGACAGATGGACACAGAAGTTGAATATGGACGGACGCAGGTGAGTGGGTGGATATGGACGGACAGAGATGGAGGGCAGATATGGATGGGTTGATATGGACGGATGGACACGGAGGGCAGATATGGAGGGCGGATATGGACAGATGGACATGGAGGGCGGACATGGACGGACGGACACGGGGGGGGCAGATACGGACAGGAGGATATGGATGGACAGACATGGAGAGTGGATATGGACGGACGGACATGGGGAGCAGATATGGACAGGAGGATATTGACAGACGGACATGGAGGGCGGATATGGCCGGCCGGCCACAGAGGGTGGGTATGGACGGCAGTACGCATGGTTGGGCAGGGAGTTCAAGGACCTGCCTCCCAAACTTCCCAGCCCCCCTGGCAGGGGCTGGCTCAGCTGCCGCGGGGGGCCCTTACCTCCCTGATGGGCATGCTGCCCGGCTGGCTCCCGAGGGCTCTGCTCTGGCAGAGGCAGGGTGCTGCACTGCTCTCCCTCCTGGGCTCTTCAGACCCCCTCCGCTCCCCCCCCCCCCACCGCCAGGCTCCTCTTAAAGGTACAGCAGCCGCCGGCTTTGGGCTAGGGGCCCGAGGGGCTTCCGGGCAGAGTCTAGAGGGGGCCCGCTGGGCAGAGGGGGCAGCAACACGTTCCCAGGGACACCTGCTAATGGGGGCTCCCCAGTCTCTTTAACTGAACCTACAACAACCAAACTCCCTCCATGCCACTCTCCTACCCCACAGGCCCCTGCTGTTGCAGCCCTGGCCTCCTCCGCTCCTCCGGCTGCCGATGCCCCTCATCCCCCTACGCCCCCCGCTCTGCTGATGCACCTCACTCTCGACCTGCAGCCCCCACCCACCGCCCCGGGCTCCTCCTGAGTAGAAACTGCCTCCGTTTCTCTATTGGGAGTCCAGGGGGTGCTGGAGGCTGGGATGGGCAGAGTTGAGAGAGCTGGGGTCTAGGACAGGCAGGGCTGGGATCTGGGATGAGCAGGGATGAGGATGCTGGGGGCTGAGATGGTCAGGGCTGGGATGCACAGGGCTGGGGGGGGCTGTGGCGGGCAGGGCTGGGGGCACTGTGGCAGGCAGGGCTGGGGGGCTAGGATGGACAGGGCTGGGGGGGCTGTGGTGGGCAGGGCTGGGGGGCTAGGATGGACAGGGCTGGGGGGGCTGTGGTGGGCAGGGCTGGGGGGCTAGGATGGACAGGGCTGGGGGGGCTGTGGCGGGCAGGGCTGGGGGGCTAGTATGGACAGGGCTGGGGGGGCTGTGGTGGGCAGGGCTGGGGGGCTAGGATGGACAGGACTGGGGGGGCTCTGGTGGGCAGGGCTGGGGGGCTAGGATGGACAGGGCTGGGGGGGCTGTGGTGGGCAGGGCTGGGGGGCTAAGATGGACAGGGCTGGGGGGGCTCTGGTGGGCAGGGCTGGGGGGCTAGGATAGACAGGGCTGGGGGCTGTGGCGGGCAGGGCTGGGGGGCTAGTATGGACAGGGCTGGGGGGCTAGTATGGACAGGGCTGGGGGGGGGCTGTGGTGGGCAGGGCTGGGGGGGGCTGTGGCGGGCAGGGCTGGGGGGCTAGGATGGACAGGGCTGGGGGGGGCTGTGGCGGGCAGGGTTGCGATTTGGGATGAGCAGGGATGAGGATGCTGGGGGCTGAGACGGGCAGAGCTGGCGGAGGGGGGGGGGGCAGAATTAATCTGACTCCCAACCTGAAAGGAGGGGAGGAGCTGGTGCCTCAGGTGCCTGGAGACCAGCGGGTGTCATGGCAACATGCCCCTTTGAATCTCAGAGGCCTGTCTGAAGAGGGTTGTCGGGAAGACCATTGTTCGGGGCTGGGCGTCTCCCACCTACTGGAGATGAAAGGACCCAGAGGCTACCACAGCGCCAGTGGCCCTGGCGAGCACGGGGAGACACACGGGGAAGAGTCCAAAGGGGCGCTGCGCACGTGGGCTTGTGGATGAACATGTATCTGTGCTCAACTGTCCTGTTTTTCACACAGGGAAACTGAGGCACAGCACAGGGGGAAGAGATTCCTCTTGGTATAGGTGGGCTGGAACCCAGGTGTCCAGCCTCCCGTCCAGCAGACCACATAAGATGCAGGAGGGGGACAGGGCTGGGCCGCCCGGACTGCAAACCCCCTTAGCCCGCAGGACCCGTCCCTGGAGCATTCCCTCTGTGAGGCACCCCAGACGTTGCCAGCTCAGCAGAGCCTCCCCCCGTGCCCCCAGACCTCCAGCTGCAGTCAGCGGGGTTTTAGAGCCACAGCCCCTGGCTCAGCAAAAGCCAGGGGCGCGGAGGCCCCGGGCTGACCCCAGTGCCGTGCGTGGGGGCTGTGTTTTCTGTCATTCTCTGCCCAGCCCCTGCTGACTTGCTGCAAAGAGCCAGAACAATCAGCGCCCTCAATAGCTGAAACAAAGTCCCCCCCACCCCTCTGTTGGGACTCCAGGCCTCCCCCGCCCTCCACAGCCAGCCCGGCCCGCAGCCCTGTCAGGCCCCATCAGCATCAAACCCAGCCAGGGACAGTCCAGCTCTGCTCACTCCTGTGCCTGCCCTGGGGGGTCTCACTGTGCCGGGTCCCTGCCCGCCCCAGGCAGCTCATGGTGCCCCAGTCGTTGGCATCTCCAGCCTCCGTCCATCCCTGCACACACCCTGGTGCCCACCAGACCCAGGCACTATTGGCCAGAGGTTCAAAGAGTCCCCCCCGCAGGAAACGATGGAGACGCTCCTGAGCGAGGGGCAGGGCGAAGCCTCCTTGCTGCTGCCCCAACGCACTTCTCTTCAGCACCCACGGGGGGCTGACAACCCCCCGCCTTTCTCTGCCCCCATCCCTGGCATTGCTCCCCATGTGGCAACACCTGGGTCTGTGCTGGGGGAGGCGTTGTTTGCATTGTCCTGTCTCCCTGGCTCTCCTCCCAGCTTTGGGAGCCATGGGGCGAGGCTTCTCTGAGACCCACAAGCCCTGGGGCAGGGCAAACCAGCATCATGTGCCCCCCACCCCATGCCATAAACCCGGGGTGTGGAACCTCAGGCCCAGAGGCTGGATGTGGCCCCCCAGATTGCCAGGATCCGGCCCCGAGGCTCAGGGCTGCCCCCCAGCAGTGGGGAGCCCGTGCTCCCGCCCCCAGCCAGTCAGGGGCACCCACCGCTCGGTTCCAGGGGTCACGCCATTTGGGGCAGGCAGAGCGCAGGGGAACGGCAAGTGGATGGGCAGCGCTCTCCCCAGGAGCAGAGGGAGGGCGATAGAGGGGGGCCCAGGCCTGGAACAGAACTAGGCCGACCTGGCTCCAGGCTCCTTGCGGGGTTTCCATCCTCTTGTAACTGAAATATGAGGGGCCTGGGAAAACACTGAGCCCGATTCTTGCATGGCCGGGCGCTCCAGCCGTCTTGGGCAGTTGTCTGTCCTCATGCTGATTCTCACACACACAAAACGCTGCGGCGTTCCTGAAACCTGGGGGGATGATTCCCTACACCTGGACCATTCAAATCACTGTATATGGTGTGACGACGCGTCGGGGCTCCCCCGACTCCTGCACCCCCGTAGTGGCACAAACAGACTCCGCCAGCCAGAAGGATTGAGGGAGTTTATTGCTTCTCCAAGGATGCAGCACAGTACAGATGTCATCTAGTATCCCCCAGGCCTAGGATGCCTCGGCCCCCCCTTGAGATGGGGGAGACTGGGCCCCTAACTCCCAGCCCCCTTGCTCAGGCTGCTTCCTCCATGATTCCAGACAGAAACTGCCCCACTTCCAGCCCTGCCCCCAGCCAGGGGCTGCCCTCCGCCTTCCTCCCTTTGTTCCTCTCCCTGCGAGGTAACCAGTAGATCAGGTTACTTACCTGACCCATCAACTACTCTGTTGGGCCGTGGTACAGACAGCAGCCAGTGGGGGTCACCCACAGCCCAAGGCTAGCAACCAGCAAGGTACCAACTCTACATCTCATATGGAGAATGGAGGGGACAGAGGTGTTGCTAGGGAGGGGAGGGGGGCGCTCTGCGTGAAAAACGCCAGTCACCACTTTAGAGATGATAGAAATGTAGCCGTGTTAGTCTGATGAAACAAAAACCAGCACTTTAAAGACTAACAAGATGGTTTATTTGGTGATGAGCTTTCGTGGGCCAGACCCACTTCCTCAGATCATGTCAGTAACTCAAGCACAGGACCCTGAATGCAGATGGTTCAATGGAGTAACTAACTGCACCCCAGCAGAGATGCTGGCGGGGGGGTCCGAAACAGGCCACAGCATCAAACCGGAGGACAAGCGACTTCCTCCATAAGCACCAGGAAGTAATGGAGTCCTGCTAACCCCAACTGTACAGAACTTCTGAGTGGGGCTCACCAAAACCCATGAGATTGGCTTTCAGATCCCGAGATTATGCACAAATAATAGCTCGGATGTTATTTTGATTTGCCGCCTGCTTTTTGAGCCTTTGGAGTGCCCTAGGGTCACGTTTGGAAGCTTTCTCCACAGCCACGAGGGCGAGAAATGTACGTGTTCTGTAAGAACAACGACTCAAATCATCACAGATCCACTCAACTGACTCCAGAAGCTCGAGCTTTAAGGAAAAGAATAACGATCACAAGACTCATGACAAAACCACGAGAGCGGGCCCACTGGACTGGACGGTGGTGTTCTTCAGGGGGCGGGCTCTGATTTGGGAGATGTATGTGGAGATTTCCTGCTGCTGGTAGTAAATCATCATTAGCGTTTCTAAAAGTTACAGGCTACGTCTACACTGCGCATTGTTGTGCAAAAAGATATGCAAATGAGGCGCGGCGATGAATATTGCCGTGCCTCATTTGCATATCTACTTGAGCAACAATGCACAGTGTAGACAAGCCTGTACAGATGTTGAAAAATTGAGAGGCTGCAGAGAGGACACCCACCTGCCCACCTCGACCAATCAGAGCTTTCCCGGGGGAGTAGACAGACTCCTCACTGCTGCTGGAAACAATGCCTGACACTACAGTGAGAGATTTAAGGACCAAACTGTTTTGCTGGTCAGAGAGAAGATGGAGGGTGAGCTGATTACAGCGTGCAACCACCTTCGTGGGGAGATAACACCAGACATCTCATGGAGACGGCCTGGCAGAACAAGAACCAATAGCGAGTAGCTGAAAATAGACAAATGCACATTAGAATGCAACAGGCACATCTTTTTTGTTTTTGTTTTTTTTAAAGCAAGGAGGGTGGTAAAGCATTGGAACAAATTACCAAGGGCCTTCAGATTCCAGCCGCCTGCCTTTCTGGAAGGTGCTTTAGCCAAACTCAAATGATTTGGGCTGAACCCCGGGGGGAACTAGATGAAAACGCTGGCCTGTGTTGTGCATTTCATGCTGCCTTTGCCCTGGTCTTGCAGGAGGTCTGGGAAGATGGAGAATCAGGCACGAAATACAGAGCATAGCAAATCGGTTCACTCCGGTTGATATCTGCCGAGGCGGATCTCTCCAACGCTTGCGGGGTTCGGCAATTGTAGCTCCCGTGACAAAAATCTCTGGGGGTTTTGCTCATATCACAGGGGGTCTGAATGAAAAGCAGCAGCCAGTGGCACATGGGGTGAAGGCTGCCTCCAGGCTAACACAGGGCTGCAGGTTCAGCGCCGGTCCCCCAACTCCTGGGCTTTCCCTCCTCATGAGACCCAGGTGGGGAGGGGGAGTAGCAGGGCTGGGCACTGCCATCTTGGATGGTCACTGCTTCTGCTGGGGCCAGGGAGGTGTCCTCTGGGATGACCTTTGACCTCACGGGACAAAAGAGGCAGGGCAAATCCCTGAGCCAGAGTCCAGCGTGGGTGCTGGTGGAAGGCTTGCCCTGGGGCTCAGACGCCTTGGTTCCATCCTGGCTGGGGGGTTAAAACAAGGGATACTGGGGAGGGGAATGGGGTCAAGTAGTTAGAATGGGGGAGGGACTGGAGGGACTGTCTGCAGCATCAACATCACCACCCGCTTGCTGTGTGACCCTGGGTAAGCCACTTCCCCGCCCCAAGCCTCTGTTTCCCCTCCCAGCCTTTGTCATACATTGTGCTGCATGTCAGGAGCTTTCTCTCAGCCTGGGGGCGAACGGTGCCCAGCACAATGGATTCTGTTCTACTCCGGTTCTTCGTCAGCCCAGAGAGAGGATGAGGGCTGTATAAATTCCTAACTACACTTACATTAGACCGAATCATCTCTGGACTGAGAGGAAAGAGGGGCCAGTTATTAGAGCCCCAGTTTGGGTCATGGAAAACCCAGGCTCTGCTGCAGAGCCCTTGTGCAGTCTGGGCAGGTCGTTCAGCCTGTGCCTCAGTTTCCCCTTCTATACAATGGTGAGAATGGCCCCGCCTCACCTCCCCAGGATGTTGCAAGGCTCAGAATGTTAAAGTGCTCAGATACGTGGTGATGGAGTCCAGGTGACCTTAGCCAGTGAGATTCTTGCCAGGGAAGGGCCTGTGTCTCGAGGGGGGGGTGCAGCGCCTGGCGCTGCGGGGGCCTCCGAGTGCTGCTGTCGTGCCCAGTTGTTCCTCACGGCGCAGCTAACGTGGCTGCCGAGAAACATGGGGACGTTGTTATTGATTGTAACAGGTGCTGAATGGCACTTCCCCCGGGGCCTTCAGATCACAGGGCACTGGGCTAACAGCTGTGCCCTGCCCCCGGCCACCGCCGGTCAGGGCTCTGAGTGCCAGGCTGGCCCGGCTGAGCAGAGTTGCCGAGTGAGAAAAGGGGGAGCCCTAGAACTAGACCCCAGGCGTCTGCCCCCCCTAACACCACTTCCCTCCCCCCAGGATGGACCCAGGTGTCCAGCCTCCCCCTCCCCCATCACTCCCCCCCCATGGACCCAGGTGTCCAGCCTCCCCCTCCCCCATCACTCCCCCCCATGGACCCAGGTGTCCAGCCTCCCCCTCCCCCATCACTCCCCCCCCATGGACCCAGGTGTCCAGCCTCCCCCTCCCCCATCACTCCCCCCCCATGGACCCAGGTGTCCAGCCTCCCCCTCCCCCATCACTCCCCCCCCATGGACCCAGGTGTCCAGCCTCCCCCTCCCCCATCACTCCCCCCCATGGACCCAGGTGTCCAGCCTCCCCCTCCCCCATCACTCCCCCCCATGGACCCAGGTGTCCAGCCTCCCCCTCCCCCATCACTCCCCCCCATGGACCCAGGTGTCCAGCCTCCCCCTCCCCCATCACTCCCCCCCCATGGACCCAGGTGTCCAGCCTCCCCCTCCCCCATCACTCCCCCCCCATGGACCCAGGTGTCCAGCCTCCTCCTCCCCCATCACTCCCCCCCCATGGACCCAGGTGTCCAGCCTCCCCCTCCCCCATCACTCCCCCCCCATGGACCCAGGTGTCCAGCCTCCCCCTCCCCCATCACTCCCCCCCCATGGACCCAGGTGTCCAGCCTCCTCCCCCCCATCACTCCCCCCCATGGACCCAGGTGTCCAGCCTCCCCCCCCCATCACCCCCCCCCCATGGACCCAGGTGTCCAGCCTCCCCCTCCCCCATCACTCCCCCCCCATGGACCCAGGTGTCCAGCCTCCCCCTCCCCCATCACTCCCCCCCATGGACCCAGGTGTCCAGCCTCCCCCTCCCCCATCACTCCCCCCCCATGGACCCAGGTGTCCAGCCTCCCCCTCCCCCATCACTCCCCCCCCATGGACCCAGGTGTCCAGCCTCCCCCTCCCCCATCACTCCCCCCCCATGGACCCAGGTGTCCAGCCTCCCCCTCCCCCATCACTCCCCCCCCCATGGACCCAGGTGTCCAGCCTCCTCCTCCCCATCACTCCCCCCCCATGGACCCAGGTGTCCAGCCTCCTCCTCCCCATCACTCCCCCCCCATGGACCCAGGTGTCCAGCCTCCTCCTCCCCCATCACTCCCCCCCCATGGACCCAGGTGTCCAGCCTCCCTCCTCCCCCCCATCACTCCCCCCCCCATGGACCCAGGTGTCCAGCCTCCCCCTCCCCCATCACTCCCCCCCCATGGACCCAGGTGTCCAGCCTCCCCCTCCCCCATCACTCACCCCCCCCCTCCCCCATCACTCCCCCCCCATGGACCCAGGTGTCCAGCCTCCCCCTCCCCCATCACTCCCCCCCCATGGACCCAGGTGTCCAGCCTCCCCCTCCCCCATCACTCCCCCCCCCCCATGGACCCAGGTGTCCAGCCTCCTCCTCCCCCATCACTCCCCCCCCATGGACCCAGGTGTCCAGCCTCCCCCATCACTCCCCCCCCCATGGACCCAGGTGTCCAGCCTCCCCCTCCCCCATCACTCCCCCCCCCCATGGACCCAGGTGTCCAGCCTCCTCCTCCCCATCACTCCCCCCCCATGGACCCAGGTGTCCAGCCTCCCCCTCCCCCATCACTCACGCCCCATGGACCCAGGTGTCCAGCCTCCCCCTCCCCCATCACTCCCCCCCCATGGACCCAGGTGTCCAGCCTCCCCCTCCCCCATCACTCCCCCCCCATGGACCCAGGTGTCCAGCCTCCCCCTCCCCCATCACGCACGCCCCCCTCCCACCCAGGCCTTGCTCGAGCCCCAAGCTGGAATCTGGCTCAGGGCCCTGCCCCGCCCCTTTTGTCGCATGGGGTCAAAGGTCAGGCCTTGGCGCCGCTTCCTCGGCCGCTGCGCAAAGCCGGCCCCTTGTCCAAGATGGCGGCGCCCAGCTCTGCTACTTCCGCCCGGGTCACGTGAGGAGCGAGCGCCCGCCGAGGGGATGGTTCCCACGTGACCGGCGACTCCAAGATGGCGGCGCCCATGCTGAGCGCGCTGCGGCGGCCCGGATGGGGCCTGCGCGGGGCCGGGCGGGGCTGCGCGAGCGGCGCCCCCCGCAGAGGTAGGCAGCGGCCGGGGCCCCGCCCCCATGGGCCGCCTGGCGCTGCCCCCCCCAGCTGGCCGGGGCTGGGCCTGGCCCTGGCCGGGGGTGTCGGCCTGACGCTGCCCCCCCCATGGGTCTGGGCTGGGCCTGCTCCTCTGGGGGGCAGGGCCTGGGGCATGACGTCACTTCCTGAAGCTGCCCTATCCTTGCCCCCCCCCCCCCCCTCGGCCTGGGGCCCGGTCCTCGCTCTCTGGCCCTTTCGGCGTCCTGCCAGTCCCGCGATCGGTCCCGTCGGGCAGCGCCCCCCCCCCCCGGGCTGCTCCGCCCCCCCCCCCCCCCCCCCCGGCCTGACCTTTCCTCCACTTCTCCGGCGTCCCGCTTCCTGGCTGCTCGCTTGGCTCCCTCTGTGGAAAACATTCGTGCAGGGGCGGCTGCTCTTAAAGGGACGTGGCGCTCAGCCCCACGGTTAAGCTTTGTTTCTGGGATGCTGCGTGATTTCCATTGCACAGGCTGCTGGCAGGGCGCAGGGCTCCCCTCACCAGAAGCTGGGTTCTTTTGATTTGTCTCCTGCTTTAGGATTTACAATTCACGGTGTCGTCGTCCCCCCCCCCCCCCCCCCCCAAAGTCTGCACATTTACTCTCTGGGTTTTTGCTAGGACACCACTGCCCTTCTGGAAATCAGCTTGCTCCAGTAGTGAAGGCATATAGCTACTTTTTTTTGGGGGGGGGAGGGGGTTCTTGACTCATGATGACTTTGCAAGTGTTGGCAATGCTGCAATCCTTAATGCACTTATCCTTGACTAGCCCCTGTGGGGGGGGGGGGGCTGCTATTAACCTCATTCTACTGATATGCAGCAGTAGAGAGAGTTTTAACTGGGACCTGCCTGTAAGGCTGGACTCTCAGAGCAGGGTCTGCCTCTTAACTACATCTGAGAAGTGCATGGCACAAAAGGGTCCTAAATTCAGGTATGACTCTGTGAATGTTGGGTGTTAGCAAAACAGGAAAGGACCCTGAGATATAATTTGTATCTTGTGTGCCCCTTTAAACCAACAATCTACCTGCCCTACCAACCCACTAATATGAATAATCTTGGTTCTAGTCACCCTGAAGTGGAAGAATTTGCTGTTGTAGAGGGTTATCTCTTAAAGTGCCTCCTTGTTGTTTTTCCTTTCCCCCCAGACATCAGTTTCAAACTAGACGAGCAAACGGCTCACAGCAGCCTGGATCTCTTCAAAAAAGACACGGGCGTCATTTACCGCATGCTGGGAATCGACCCCACCAAAGTCCCCCAGAACCCCGAGCGATTCCGGGAGTGGGCGGTGGTGCTGGGGGACACTGCCGTGTCCCGCGGCCAGCACTACTGGGAAGTGACGGTCAAGCGCTCGCAGCAGTTCCGCATTGGCGTGGCTGATGTGGATGTCTCCAGGGACGGGTGCATTGGGCATGACGATCGCTCTTGGGTGTTTGTGTACGCCCACCGTAGGTGGCACACCATGCTGGCCAACGAAACCACCCCCATCAGCAACATCAGCAACCCCGAGCGCATGGGGTTGCTGCTGGACTACGAGGGCAGGAAACTCAGTCTGGTGGATGCGGGCAAGCTGGCGATAATCCATACCCTGGCTGCAGAGTTCCAGGGGCCTGTGGTGCCTGCCTTTGCTCTCTGGGATGGGGAGCTGCTAACTCATTCTGGGCTGGAAGTGCCTAAAGATCTCCGGAACAGTTAACAGTCAGTGGCCTGGATGTCTGGACACGTCCTCCCATTGGGGGGACACCCTTCAACAATGTTTCAGTGTGAGGCAAAGAAAGGGATTTGGTCGGTCTCAGCCTGTCCAGCCTGGGGGGGACTCTCCAGGCAGCACTGCTTTCTGGGAAGCAACAGTCCCCTCTCAGCCCCAGCTAGGAACCCACTTCAGGTCTTCTGCTTGGCCAAAGCAGGCTCCTCAGGCCAAGATTCTGCTTGGTTCGTATTGGCTCAATCCTGTTCTCCCTGGGGATCAGCAGCCCTGGGCTTGTTTTCCCTTCTCCATCTCAGCTAGTGCTCTGGAGTGTGGTGGCCTTCTTCCGCGCCCGTGCCAGACACCCTGTTGGTCCCTGCCCTTGTCCTCACCTAGCCCCCCCCGGCTGGCAGATTTGCACTTGACATGAGGCATTGCTGGAGGGAGAGAAGCATCACCGTCATCTCCTCCTGGCTCAGGGACAGCAGGACAGTTGAGCGTAGTAGCTGTCCTGCACCTGGGTGGCTGCACCCGAACCCAGCTGGAACTCTACACGCACTTCACCTCCTGTGTGAACAAACGAGGCCGTCACCCTTTCCGCAAGTGTTTTATAATATGCAGCACGAGCACCAGCTCCCTCCTCACCCACAGAGTCCCCCCAAGCTCTGGTCCCTTGCTCTGCTATCTACCGCTACCCAGCAGGGCAGTCCCCTGGGATCGGCAAGCAAACGAATCCTGGCACCCTGCTTGGTGCAGCCACACAGCTGCTCCTAGTGCAGGGGAGGATCCAGGCAGGAGCAACATGTTTGGGCAGGGATGTTAGGCCTGTAGCTCTCCTCCCAGCCTGCTTGGTCGGCTTCGCTGGGGAGGGGGAAGACACACCAACTCAGCCCTCACGGCAGACCTTTGCTAGCTACGAGTGTTGGTGGCCGGGGGGGGTCTCACGCTCCCTTCCCCTCTAATAAACCAGTGAATCTTCAGCACGGCCTGTTCCCACTCTCTGTGCCGATGCGGCATGCTGTGAGGGGGCTAATAGGGAAAATGGGCGCTCCCTAATTGGCACCCAAACCTGGCTGGGTTGTTCTGGCTGGGAAACCTGCAGCGTGGCTGGGCTGCAGAGCAACAGCAGCACCAGAGGCGCGTGAGGTGAAGGGGGGGGGGCACTCTGGACATGGGGGGCAGGAATCTGTTTAGAATCTGTCCTGCCAGTCTACTCCTTGCCAGGGAGACTGTGCAGTGAAGGGAAGCCCTAGATTCCTTGCCCGGGGGACCCGGTGTGCTTGTCTCAGCGAGCTGGATAGCACTGGCCAGAGAGCATCCCCCAAATAGTTTCTGAACGAAAGCCCATCTCGGTATGAAACATCAGCCTGGGTCCCTGCAGCGGGAGGCTGAGTGCCTGGAGCAGAGCTCCCTGCCGAAGGGCTCAGATGTTTCCACGCAGAGGGTCTCGTGAGACCCCTTGGGAGTCTGCCTTGCTCCCTCAGCTCTGTGCTTGCCAGCATCTCTTGGACGGATCCTGTGCCCACGTGCAGGTGGCGTGAGGCCGCCCCCCCTCCCCCTGCAACAGCTTTACTGTTTCCAGAGGTTTGAACTGGGCAGCATCCTCCAGGGAGGATCCGTCCCCAGTCCCTCCAATCCTGGGATCTGTGGGGGTTGGGTGGGAGAGATACCACCAGGCAGGGGGTGAAACAAAACACACTTGGGTTCCCCTGGAGGCTGGCTTCAGCCCCCTTCCCTCCCCCCCATGGCAGGCAAGAGGGGACCAGTGGCAAAGTAGCCCAGGAGCTCATGCTGGAATGCTCTAGGATACATGCTCACGCCTTGATGGGGGGAGAGGTGCCCCTTGCCAACTCCCCCCCCTCCCCCCCCTGCGAAGAGCTGAGGTGTTTGAAGAGCAAGCAGGGGAGTGAGGGTTTTTGACTTCCTGGTGCTACCAGCTCCTGGCGCATGACGTGGCCCTTGCCACCCCCCCAGGCTGCCTTGTGACTGGTCCTTCACAAAGAGCTGCCCCCCACCATCTGCCGCCCAGCCCCTCGCAATGGCCAGGTGCCCTAGGAGAGATGCAGAGGCCAGAGTGAGAGCTGCGGATTTCTGGGTATCGGAGACTCCCTAACCCTGGGCTGGATATGGAATCCCTCTGCCCCACCTACCCGACCCCATGCTCTTTGGGGAGGCAGTGAGTGAGGCTTGGGCCCTTGGCGCCTCGTGCACTGAAGTCACCCCAGTGGGAGTCCTAAGAGCTGGGCGGTGCCATTGGCAGATGATGACTGAGCCTCAGCCCTGCTGCTGTGTGGTCACAGCAGCGCAGACCTGGAGGGAAGGGGGAGTGGGTTGCCTGGCCTTGCACAACGCTGCTCCCTGCCGGCAGCTCGCGTCCCTGCCTCTCAAAGGCCTCTTGGTGAGCAACAGGTTTGTGACCAGCTTGTTCTGAAAGAGGCACCTCTGAAAGCCAGGCGTGGGAGGCCAGGGCCACTGCTGGCACCCCTCAGTCCAGTCCACAGCCCCCTGCCAGCCCAGCCCTGCTGGTGCCTCACTCCTGACCCACAGCCCCTTGCAGCCCAGCACAGCTCACCTCAGCTCTGTTGGTGCCCCTCACTCCTGACCCCCAGCTCTTCTGATGCCCCTCCCGGCCTGCAGCCCCTGCCAGCCCAGCCCTTGGCTCACTCCTGACCCACAGCCCCCTTCCAGCCTAGTTCAGCCGGGGGCTCCCCGAGCCCTGCCGGTGCCCCTCCCTCCCCAAAGTCCCCCTGCCACCAGGGCTTCCCCAGCTCTGCCAGTGCCCCTCACTCCCAGCCCACAGCCTCTGCCATCCCAGCTAAGGATGTAAAAATCCCATTTAATTTACCTGGTTAAAAGGAGGGATGGGCTGTAGGGGCCCCCCCAAACAGACTCCACCCCGGCCCTATCCACGCCAGTTAACTAGAACTGGTAAGAATCACCAGTTAACCTTTCACATCTCTAATCCCAGCTCCCTGGTCAGTGGGGTCCATCACCTGTTCAGTTCACTTCCTCTGGGACACCTGGTATTGGCCACTGTTGGCAGACAGGATACTGGGCTGGACGGACCTTTGGTCTGACCCAGTGTGACCGTTCCTATGTTCACTTCTCCAGCTGGGGCCACCCCAGTGTGGCGTAGAGCAGGACAATTCCCTCTTGTGTCACACATGCGCCATCCTGGTAATATCAGCCCAGAATGATATCCGCTTCCCTTGCCGCTGCCTCGCATTGCTGGCTCGTACCCAGCTTGGGCTCCGCTGTAACCCTTTGGGGCGCTACCACCAGCAGTTCCCCATTGTGCAGCTGTGCGTTTCAGGCCAAGTCTCTTGATTTGTCAGAGTTGCTTTGAATTCTAACCCTGCCCTCCAAAGACCTTGCAACCCCTCGCTGCTTGCAGGCATCCATACATTTCATAGGCATCCTCTCCTCTCTGTTATCTGAGTCATTAATGAAAATATTGAATGGTACTAGGCCTGAGAGGGACTGACCCCTGGGGGGTCCCAGTAGATACACCCTTCCAGGTTGATAGCAAGCCATTGGTAACTACCCCCGAGTACAGCCTTTCAGCCAGTTGTGAGCCCACCTAGTCATTTAATGCAGATGGGACTGCCCGAGTTTGCTTACGAGAACATGGGACTGTGCCAAAACCTTACTAAAATCAAGCTCGATCACCAATGTTCCCTCTAAGTTTTTCCCTCATCCATGTGTGAAATAAATTTTGCTATGTGCATGGATGTGTGTGCACCACCAGGAGAAACACCTGCTGCCAGCAGTAGATGATGCAGGCAGTGTTCCCTGCAAGCTGAGCGTTTGGATGGCCACCCAGGAGAGATTCAGGTGCCGCCCAGCTAATTAGCAGAGCACCTACAGCATGTGTTTCCGTTGGTGGTACGCAGCCGCACGTGCCTCGGTACAGAGAGCAAAATTTATTCTGCCCATGGATGGAAAAAGTTAGAGGGAACCCTGGCTGTGGGTGCTCTGCAAGTCTGCCGGGCGGAATTTGAATCTCTCCTGAGTGTCCGCCTAAGCACTCCGCTTAGAGGGAACATTGTATCACATCTACTGCTCCCCCTCCCCATTCACTAGACCAGGAATCCTGTCAATGAGGCTGGTTTGGCATGGACTGATGATGACAAATCCATGCCGGTTATTCCTTAGATCCGTTAACCCCTGCGTGCTTCGAAACAGCTGGGTTAATCTCAAAGTTAAGCTGCCTGTCTAAAATTCCACAGGTCCCCCTTTGTTTTCCTTTTTCAAAGGTGGTAGATGTGTTTGCCCGTCTCCAGTCCTCTGGGATCTCTCCCGTCCGCCAGTTTGCTAAGACAATTTCATCAGGCCTTGCCAACTTGAATACATTTAACTCATCTAAATATTCCGTATCTTGTGCTTTCCCTATGCGGGCTTGTTATTCATTCTATTGCGCATCTGGCCTCTATTCTTTAGTGAGGGCTGAAGCGACGGGTGCATTAAACGCCTCCCCGTTCTTGAAGGCGTTGGTTATTCTCCTCCCCGCTCAATAGAAGACCTCCACTTTCCTTCGTCTTGCTCCCGATATATTTAAAGAACCACTTCCCGCCTTTGAGTGCCTGCCAGGTGTAACTTGTTTGGCCTTTTCCTGCAGGCTTGGCTAGTCCTTCCTGCGCCTCCTTTACAACTGGTCCGTGTTTCCACTTTTGGTAGGGTGCTTTTTTGATTTTCAACTCATCAGAGCCACCGTGGCCTCGTCCTATTCCTCCCGTGGCAGCAGGTGACTCTGTTGCGCCTTGGATATTGTCTTGAGAAACGGACAACGCTCCTAAATGTCTTTATCCCTCCGATTTTCTTCCTGTGTCTGGTGATATACACTGGGGGGAGGGGAGGAGATGGCACACAGGCTCCGGGTACACAGGGCAGAGTGGGGGGTTGGCCCCGTCTCTGTGTGCGTCCCATCACATGGAGTCATATTGGTATATGGTTAGTGGGCACTGATGTGAGCCCCAGAAAGAGAAAGTGACCCTGAATGTTGAGGGCCAGGGATTAAACTGACTTGGGGGGAGAAACCCCCCTGCACAGCACCTTGCAGCTAGTCTCCTGGACACCTTGAACCCATCCCAGTGCACCCCCCAACTGATCCTTCTGTTGCGGCTGGGAGCTGTTCATTGCCTCCTCGCACTTTGGGCAGTGCCCATTGGCATGGGAAATCAGGGTGCAGGGGGTGCTGTAGCACCCCAGGGTTTTGGGCATCCCAGCTGCACACCCCTGCCACCTGGGGTCCTATCCGCCCACCAGGCCCAGAGCCTGCTCAGCTGCTGGCCCCAGTTCGAGGGGGTTCAGTGCAGGCAGGGGAGGAAGAGGGGTGCAGCTCGGCACCCCCACTCCAAAACTCTTTCAGCGCCACTGGCTGTGCATGCCCAGGAGAGGGGATCCCCCCCTCCGCCTGGACCAGACTGCATGGGGGGGGGAGGCAGCCCCAGCCAGGCCTCCTGCCCCTTTAAGAGAGTTGGGCGCAGCCGCGTGTCAATGGCCCTGGGAAGGAGGGGAGATTGACACATGTTGTGGTCCAATAGGAAACAGAGGGAGGGACTCCATGACACCCCCCCTCCTTCCGGTCTCCTTGTCAATCACATGGGGGAGCTGCCATGGAGCTAAGATGTTTGGGGGAGGGGCCGTGCTGGGGGTATCCTTCCCCGGGGGGCAGTGTGCCCCCCACTTGCTCTGCCCCACTGAATCTGCCTTGCTGGGGGGGGTCCTTGCCAGGGGGTATCAAGGGGGGGCTAGGTGCATCCCTGCTTTTCAATCCCTGATTTCCCAGCAAGGGGGAGACAGGCAGGCCACCCCACCCCACCCACGTGAGAGCAGCCTCACTGGGGCAGACCCAACGCCCCCGTGCCCCAGCTGCCCACTCCCCGCCTCTGGGACCCAGGCAGCACCCCCAGCTCTCCCTCCTGACCCTAAACTTCCCTGGCCCTGCTCCCCTCCCCCCAGCCCTACCGCCCCATCTCCAGGCCCCCTTCTCTTCCCTGCTCGGTGGCGACAGGTTTTGCTGCTTTTCAGAGCCCACAGACTTCCCACCCCCCATGTCAGATCTCTGCTCCTGGGACGGCCCCGCCCGGCTCCCTCTCTGTCCATGTACTTGGCACCCCGCTTTGCTCAGTGCGTGGGGGGTGGCCTGTCTGCCCCCCAGATATTTGCATTAGGGTAGTGCCAAAGGGCTGCTGGCCAGGGGTTCATTGCTCTGGGCGCTGCCCGGACACCCAGTGGAGAGAAGGGGCCTTCGCCAAGGAGCTCACAGGCCGGGCACAAGATGAGACAGCAGCTGGATGCAGACAGGCAGAGGGGAGAGCCCGAGAATGCGGGTTAGCATGCTGAAGCCCCCCCATCACTTGGCTCACCTCCCAGCCTCGACACTAATGTGTGACATGCCACCACCCCCGTCCCAGAGAAATGTTCCTGCTTGTCTTTTCCACCCACGTGTGGACTTTTACCAGCCGTGTGCAGAATACATTTTGTTATGTGCACTGAGGCACGTGCGAATGTGCACCACCAGTAGAAACACAAACCTAGCTGGGGGGTGGGCGGCATATGAACCTCTCCCGAGGGGCCACATGAGCACACAGATTTCAGGGAGCACTATCCTGGAGCCTTCCCAGGGAAAGGGGGGAATAAATGGCCTAGAAAGAGAGACTGAAAGGCCTTTTAATTTGTGGCAGCAGCATGGCCTAGTAGCTAGAGCACTGGAGACCTGCCTTTGCGCAAATCCCTTTTCCTGGTCACTAGTAAACTCCTTTGGGAAATTAACTCTTTCTCGCTAGAGGTGCGTTCAGCACCCAGCACCGTGGGTTTCTGCTCTCTGCAGGTTCTCCAGCTCTGCATCACAAGCAGAACCTCCGTTGCTGGCTGTCTTTTCAAGGGGAGAAAGAAGGGAAGCCTGTGGAACTCTCTGTCACATGATGCCATGGAGACTAAGAATTTAGCAAGGCTCACAGAGGGATGAGACATTTCTAGGGAGAACAGGAATAGACTGAGCAACAGAGCGGATGCTGACAGATTTTTGGAAGGGAGGTAAAATGTCATGCTTAGTCCAGTTGATTGAGTCTTAATTGATTCTTAGATTAATTCTCTTAGCCCTGGTCTACACTAGGGCTTTATTTCGAAATAACCCCCCTTAGGTTGAAGTAATAAGCGGAGCGTCCACACTACCAAGCCCATTATTTCAAAATAACAGGCCGCTTTTTTAGCTTTCCTCGAGGAATAACGCTAATTCCAAAAGAGTGGTCGGGTGGACGCTCCGGGGCTGCTGTTTTGAAATAACGACTCCCCAGAGTCATTCAAACGAATTCCTCCCCAACGCTTCCTGGGGCTCTAAGTCCAAGGTAGCGCCTCCACATTAAGGGAGCCTGCCTCGGACTCATTTTGAGGCTTCCCAGTAGTGAGGACACGCTATTTCGATTTCGTTATGTCGGGAGTTATTAAATCGATTTTAGTTATTTCGAAATAGTTTCCTAGTATAGACGTGCCCTTAGCGATTAGAATGGGGATTTCATAGCAGGTTGGTTATCTGCCTCTCACCGCTGTCTGAGGGAGGATGGTGGGGCAGATGGACCAGAGGTGAGGAATCCAGAGGGGTAATCACTCTGGGTCTCGGGGAGCGGCTCCTGCAACCCTACAATAACACACCTTTACCAAGCTTCTCCTCCGTTCTCTGTCCCCTGAGGGACGCTGCCCTCCCCACCAGACGTGCCCTCGGCCTGATGCAGAGGAACAACACGTGGGTAAAAATTGTGCGGCCATCTGGCTTGGGCTGTGTGTGGTTCATGGGACCCAGATGCAGATGTTCACACCACAGTGCTGGGCAATTCCGAAATTCTCCCGGTTCGTGCGCATGTAAATGCTGGCTGCCTCAATGCCAGCTTGCCAGTAAACCAGCTCCTTCCCGACCCAGCCCCAGCCTGTGTGATTCCGTGGTTCTGCTGGTGAATTTTACGTTTCGAGGGGGGAGGCGGAAGAGAAGAGCTGACAGCTCACTTGCCTTTGGTTCGTTAGTGATGCCAATGGCATCTGGGCTTCACCGTACCTGGTATTAATTGACTTTCCCCATCCTCACCCTCTTCCTCTTAACCAGGTCGACAATTACCCCATCCCCATCCCAGGAAGTGGGGGGACCCTAGGAGTCCTGGGTGCCTTCATGGCCAGACCATCTTTCCTTTCCTTAGCAATTTCAGGGCTGCCCCATGAGGGGCAGGCTGTAGGTTCGCTGCTGAGCTCTCCCGATCTCCCTCAGCCTACCCCATGGAAGGACACGCCCTCCACAGAACACCCCCCAAGAGGCAGGCAGGTTTAAAGCAAGAAGTACCTCTTCGCTTGATGCACGATCAACCTGTGGAACTCCTTGCCAGGGGAGGTTGTGAAGGCCAGGTTCAAGAAGCATGAGAGCTGCTCATGGAGGGGGAGAGATCTTTGGCCTTGACTGGGTGTGGCCGTTTGTAAATCACCTGTTGACCAGGTGGGGCATAGCCGACACCCCGCTAGGTGGCAGTGTTCCTCCTTCAGTAGGTGAGAGCCCAGAGGCTGGTGTGCCTTGGGTTGCAGGGAGGAGGGGGCAGCTCTTTGGGGTGGGATCATGGGGCCTTGGGGCTGTGCCTTTCCCTATCTGGAAGAGGAGCACACACCACACCCTGTACTGTTTGCCCCCTGAGTCCTACTCTAGTGCTCTACCCACTGGCCCTCGCTGCCTCTCCTGCTGAGTGGCACAGCTGATGTCCTAGGCTCACAGTCCATTCCAGCTGGGTGTGTGGATCCAGTTTAGGTCTTCCCCCTTCCCCTTTGTAAGAGAATGTTCAGGCTCAGGAAGGAGGTGGAGTTTGCATTGAAGGCTCCGCCTGGAATGGTGGCAGGGAAATCCCGGACTGGAGTTCTTTCCATAATGTGCCCCTCTGGACTGGACTCAGGCAGGGCGTGTGTCAATGGGCCCCCAGCCCATCAGGGGAAACTGTGCAGGGGGATTCGCTCTGACCCTGCTGTAGCCCAAACATTCTCACTGTAACCCCCCTGCTAAGATACAGCCCCATTGCCACCCCCAAATCTGGGTACGCTGATGGGAGCCTGTGGGTGCAGTTCCCAGCCTTGGCCAGATGGGGGCAGTGCAGTGTGCATTTCCCCCCCCCCCCCCCCCCCCCGTAGCTGATTGGCCCTGCTGGAGCTCAGCCTGGGCTCTGGCCACATGTTCCCTGCCCCGCCAGGCCCTTGTTGAATGGCTGGCTTCTGTCCAGCACATCTGCAGGGAACAAGGTCCCAGCCTGTTTCCTCCCGCTGGGCGGCCACGTCCCAGCTGGGTCCCAAAGCCCCAGCTCCACCCCAGTGTAGCACCTGCTGCTGCCCGGCTCCACCCCTCACCTGCCCCCATGTCACCCCTCTCCAGAGAGGAGAGAAGTGGGGAGCCCCTGGAATCCTCCTCCCCAGATTTGCAGGGTCCCTCTCCCCCCCAAATCTGCCAGCAGTTCCCAGGCCCACGGATGGGTTTGAGCTTTGCGGCCCCTTGTTGTAAATAGGTCCAGCCCCTTCCCCACTTTGTCAGAACATTTGGTTTCACCTGAGGCTTGGAGCAGCCCGGACTCCATGACTGGGGTAGGAGTGACCCTACGCAGGCCGGATGGGGTTTTATGCCCCCCTCGCATCCCAGAAAGTCTCATTTGGGAGAGATGGACACGGGACAGAGAACTGGGTGTCCCAGGATCCTGTGTTGGGGGGGGGGGCTCCCCATCCTGCCTCCCCTTATGGGGCCTCCCGGATCCCATGTCAGCTCCTTCCTCTTCCCTGCCCCCCCTCGCCCGGGAGCTATGTGAGGAATTTGCAAACAATCCGGCCCTTGGCTCAGGGTCCGGCCTGGTGTATGTGGGGAGATCCGGTTTCCCAGCTCTGGCCAGCTGCGTGGGGAGCCCAGGAATGCACCGCTGACCCCAGCTGGCCCCCCCACCCCGTGCGCCATTTTCCTGGGGCCTAGCCAGTGAAGGGGTGCACAATCCTGCCCTCCCATCTGGGTTGGGGGGGGGGAATGATCCAAATTGGGGGCCTGAGAGGCATCGTCTAATGGGCACACACATTTGCATGCATTTTGCTGAGTTGCTTTGTTTTCGAGGCCCAATTGAGGGGACGCCACCTCCTGGCCCGTTCTGCCTCAGGGGCGTTCTCCACCTCCCCCACCTGATCTGCCTGTCCTCTCATCCCCAAGGCATCCCAGATCCGCTCCCGGGCATGAGACCTCTCACTCCAGGCCAGATTTTCCCCTGGCTTCTCAGGCAGGAGAGGTGGAGCATCTACCTGCTTTTGCTGCAGGCTAGGTGGGTCCCTGGCCTTTCACCTGTGGCAGCTGCAGGGAAATCGCGGCCTGGGATCCAGTCCCAGGTGGCCTGAGCTGGAATCTGGTCACCCTGAAGGACTAAGTAGGGCCAGTCCTAGGTTCCAGGTCACCCCCCGTACTCACGTGGGCTCAAAGTGGGGGCTGCGGAGCGAGAGGAGGCAGAGGGAGCTGGATTCTCCCTTTCTGTCACTGACGCACTGGGTGAGCTTGGGACAATCCCCCTGCATGCCTCAGTTTCCCCATTTGTCAGATAAGGCTTGCTGATTCCCTGTCCTTGGGGAAGAACTTTCCACTCACCCTCTAATCCATCTGACTCCCCAATTTCCACCCCCAACTCTATCCTTCCAGCCCCCATCCATATCCCTCTATTCATCTCCCTCTAGTTCTTCACCCCCCCATAGCCCATCCCCCATCCCCACCTCACTGCTCATCCCCCACCCCTCCATCCCTACATACTTTTCTCTCGCTCTCCTTCTCAGCTCACCCTGGCAGGCGTCTGGCTCTGGCTCTTCACTGCAGCTCAGCTCCCCTGGGACCTGGCTGCTGCCTCCCCAGGGTTCCCTAGCCCCCTCCCCACCAGCATCCACAGCTGGGCCCTTTGTTTGCTGTAGCCCTGGCGCGGGGGCTGGGTTCCACCTCCCTTGGCGTGAGGCTGTTCCCGCCGCCAGGTGCTGGTCCATAGAGCAGTGACCCAAGAGACTCTCGGGGGGAAGTCCAGCCCCACGAGCTGGAATCATCTGCCCCATGGAACCTCAAGCTCTTCCAGGCGCAAGGGTCAGGTTGGGGGTCCTGTCCCCGGGGGAGCCTCTTGTGTTCTGTTCTGCACCCACTGAGTGGGGGGGCTCCCAGCCTGGCTGCCCCCCCCCCCCACAGTCTCCCAGCAAGCGGAGATGGGTGTGGACTGGAGACCAGCTTGCTCCAGAGGGGAAAGGCCCTGTGCCTCATATCCTGCCCCCACCCCACCCCAGCCAGGCCCTGTCCTGGGGCTGGATCAGAGCTGCCCCCCCCCCCCTCCGAGGGGAAAGGCCCCATTCCCTGCCCCTTTTGCTCCAGCCCATCCTTCCAGGTCCGGAGATGTCAGAGAGATGCAGGGCCCGATTTTCCAGGCCCGGCCCCACAAGTGCTCTCTGCAGCTCCTAGTGACCCCACGCTTGGCATGGGGCACTGAGCAGACAGCCATGCAGGGAGCTGGGGGGGGGGGGGGGTCAGCCAGGGGTGGTGTCGAGTCAGGAGTGGGCCTTAGGAGACTCAGGGCAATGGTGGTGCCAGGCCGATCCCCACTGAGCTGATGAGTGGTGGGTACCAAATGATTCCTGAGAAATCAGGGGCCCTTGGGAACAAGCAGCCGGAGCAGCTGGGGAGGCAGGTGCCTGGGTGGGACTCCAGCTTCCCATGCAGCATGGGAAGGGTTAAGTCCATCTCTCCCCATCCTGAGCTGGGTCTCCCCATCTCTGGGGGCCTGGGCCTGGGTGGACCCTTATGATCCTCCGCTACAGAGAGAAGGGCTGGGGAGCTGTAGCTCTGCCATGCTCCCCAGCCCTTGGTGACTCATGAGAAGGACTCACAAGGCAACACCCAGACAGGGCAGCGCGGCTCAGCACAGCCCAGAGGGGGTGACGCTGAGAGCATCTCACGCGGCCCCTCCCACTTTAGGGGGGCCACTCTTTGGGGGGGTGGCAGATACTGGGGTGACCTTCTTCCTGCCAGTAGTAGCCCCCCCCCCCAGCTGGAGGCCACACCCCTCTCTCCAGGGATGTTAGGCCGGGACTTCCAGCAGGGGGTGCTGCCCTGCTCCCACCCGTCCCTCCCCAGGCCCCATGTGCTGGCCCTGTGCAGGGTGACTCTGGGCTTTGGCCAGCAGCCACCTGTTCCAAATCACCCAAGCTTGGCGGGGTTGGTCTGGGTCAGGATGGATGGGAGCAGAGTGGTGGTTCAGTAGGGGGCAACTCCTCTGGCACTCAGTGCCCCCCCATGCTGCTAAGGAGGTTGGGGGTGCTCTCCCCTGGCAGCCCAGGCTGGACACTAGGGGGCGCTGTGCCCCAGGGGGGCAGGGGTCTCAGGAGGGGGAGCTCTCCCCTGGCAACCCAGGCTGAATACTAGGGGGCGCTGTGCTCCAGGGGGTGCGGCAAGGGGGCTCAGCAGGGGGAGCTCTCCCCTGGCTGCCCAGTCTGGACACTAGGGGTCACTGTGCTCCAGGGGGAGTGGCAAGGGGGCTCAGCAGGGGGAGCTCTCCCCTAGCTGCCCAGTCTGGACACTAGGGGTCGCTGTGCTCCAGGGGGAGTGGCAAGGGGGCTCAGCAGGGGGAGCTCTCCCCTGGCTGCCCAGGCTGGACACTAGGGGGCGCTGTGCATCAAGGGGCAGGGCAGGGCACAGGGGTGCTCTCCCCAGTGCTTAACCCAGGGCCGGGGCGAGGGGTGAACTCATGAAGGGGGACCCCATTGGAGCAGGGCTCAGAGGCCTTTTGGGGGGTCAAGCTAAACCCAAGGCGCAAGATACCTCCTGTAGCCTGATTCCCACTGCAAACCCTGCCCATGTGGTGGCACCGCTGACCATGCGCTCCCTGCCTTCACTGGCCTTGCCTAGAACCCCCCGGGCTCGGCCTGTCCATGCATAGAACCTCCCCCGGGCTCGGCCTGTCCATGCTTAGAACCTCCCTGCCCTCTTCCCATCTGTGCCTAGAATCTCCCCACCCCCGGCCTGTCTGTGCCTAGAAACTCCCCCGTGCTCTGCCCATTGGTGCCTAAAACCTCCCCTGACTCTGCCCATCCATGCCTAGTACCTGCCCATCTGTGCCAACAACCGCCCTGCCTGCCTGTGCTTACAACCTCCCCGAGCTCTGCCCATCCGCTCCTAGAACCTCCCCGGGCTCTGCCCATCTGTGCCTAGAGCCTCCCCTGTGCTGTGCCCGCCCATGCCTAGAATCTCCCCAGGCTCTACCTGCCCGTGCCTGGGACCGCCCCTGTGCTCGGGCTGTCTGAACCTAGAACCTCTCCAGGCGTTGCCCGTTCAAGCCTAGAACCTCCCTGGACTCACCCAGTTTGTGCCTAGAACCTCCCGTCCTCTGCCCACCCGTGCCTAAAACCTCCCCAGGCTCTGTCCATCCGGGCCCAAAACCTCCACGGGTGCGGTCTGTTCGCGCCTAGAACCACCCCATCCTCCGCGTGTCCGTGCCTAGAACATCCCCTGTGCTCTGCCCGTCTGAGCCTAGAACCTCTCCAGGCTTTGCCCGCCCGCGCCTAGAATGTCCCTGGGCTCATCCGGTTTGTGCCTAGAACCTCAGCCTCTGCCCGGCCGCACCTAGAACCTCCCAGGCTCATCTGGTTTGTGCCTAGAACCTCAGCCTCTGCCCGCCAGTACCTAGAACCTCCCCAGGCTCATCCGGTTTGTGCCTAGAACCTCTCCAGGCTTTGTCCGTCCGAGCCTGGAACCTCCCTGGGCTCATCCGGTTTGTGCCTAGAACCTCTCCAGGCTTTGTCCGTCCGAGCCTGGAACCTCCCTGGGCTCATCTGGTTTGTGCCTAGAACCTCCCCTGTGCTCTGCCTGTTAGAGCCTAGAACCTCTCCAGGCTTTGCCCATCCGAGCCTGGTACCTCCCTGGGCTCATCCGGTTCGTGCCTAGAACCTCTGCCCGCCCGCGCCTAGAACCTCCCCAGGCTCATCCGGTTTGTGCCTAGAACCTCAGCCTCTGCCCGCCCGCACCTAGAACCTCCCCAGGCTCATCCGGTTCGTGCCTAGAACCTCCGCCTCTGCCCGTCCGCACCTAGAACCTCCCCAGGCTCATCCGGTTTGTGCCTAGAACCTCCGCCTCTGCCCGCCCGCGCTTAGAACCTCCCCAGGCTCATCCGGTTTGTGCCTAGAACCTCAGCCTCTGCCCGCCCGCGCCTAGAACCTCCCCAGGCTCATCCGGTTTGTGCCTAGAACCTCAGCCTCTGCCCGCCCGCACCTAGAACCTCCCCAGGCTCATCCGGTTCGTGCCTAGAACCTCCGCCTCTGCCCGCCCGCACCTAGAACCTCCCCAGGCTCATCCGGTTTGTGCCTAGAACCTCCGCCTCTGCCCGCCCGCACCTAGAACCTCCCCAGGCTCATCCGGTTTGTGCCTAGAACCTCAGCCTCTGCCCGCCCGCGCCTAGAACCTCCCCAGGCTCATCCGGTTCGTGCCTAGAACCTCCGCCTCTGCCCGCCCGCACCTAGAACCTCCCCAGGCTCATCCGGGTGTGCCTAGAACCTCCGCCTCTGCCCGCCCGCGCCTAGAACCTCCCCAGGCTCATCCGGTTTGTGCCTAGAACCTCCGCCTCTGCCCGCCCGCGCCTAGAACCTCCCCAGGCTCATCCGGTTTGTGCCTAGAACCTCCGCCTCTGCCCGCCCGCGCCTAGAACCTCCCCAGGCTCATCCGGTTCGTGCCTAGAACCTCAGCCTCTGCCCGCCCGCACCTAGAACCTCCCCAGGCTCATCCGGTTCGTGCCTAGAACCTCCGCCTCTGCCCGCCCGCGCCTAGAACCTCCCCAGGCTCATCCGGTTTGTGCCTAGAACCTCCGCCTCTGCCCGCCCGCGCCTAGAACCTCCCCAGGCTCATCCGGTTCGTGCCTAGAACCTCCGCCTCTGCCCGCCCGCGCCTAGAACCTCCCCAGGCTCATCCGGTTCGTGCCTAGAACCTCCGCCTCTGCCCGCCCGCACCTAGAACCTCCCCAGGCTCATCCGGGTGTGCCTAGAACCTCAGCCTCTGCCCGCCCATGCCTAGAACCTCCCCAGGCTCATCCGGTTTGTGCCTAGAACCTCAGCCTCTGCCCGCCCGCACCTAGAACCTCCCCAGGCTCATCTGGTTCGTGCCTAGAACCTCCGCCTCTGCCCGCCCGCGCCTAGAACCTCCCCAGGCTCATCCGGTTTGTGCCTAGAACCTCAGCCTCTGCCCGCCCGCACCTGGAACCTCCCCAGGCTCATCCGGTTCGTGCCTAGAACCTCCGCCTCTGCCCGCCCGCACCTAGAACCTCCCCAGGCTCATCCGGTTTGTGCCTAGAACCTCCGCCTCTGCCCGCCCGCGCCTAGAACCTCCCCAGGCTCATCCGGTTTGTGCCTAGAACCTCAGCCTCTGCCCGCCCGCGCTTAGAACCTCCCCAGGCTCATCCGGTTTGTGCCTAGAACCTCAGCCTCTGCCCGCCCGCGCCTAGAACCCCCCCAGGCTCATCCGGTTTGTGCCTAGAACCTCAGCCTCTGCCCGCCCGCACCTAGAACCTCCCCAGGCTCATCCGGTTTGTGCCTAGAACCTCCGCCTCTGCCCGCCCGCGCCTAGAACCCCCCCCCCCGGGCTGCCCCTGGCTGGGCAGGCCGGGCCCGGCCGGCGCTAGGACCCAGCGGGCGGGTGTCATCCCGGCCCCAGATTCCAGGCTGGCTTCCCTGGGCGTGACGTCAGGCAGCAGCCCGGCCCCCCCGCGCGCCAGGCCCGTCACACGGAGGAAAATGCTACTTTCCGTCCCGCCGCGGGCCGGGGTCGCCGCCTTCGGCTACGGCAAGAGCGGCAAGAAGGTAGGGCCCGCGCCGCCCCCCCCGCGCAGGGCCTCCCGGGGGGGGCGCCCCCACGTGCCCCCCCGCTCGGGGCCCCCCGCTGGCCGTGGGGCCCGGCTCGCCAGCCCCCCCCTCCCGGCCTTTGTGCTTGGGGAAGTTGAGGGCGCTGCCCCCCCCCAGCACCGCCCCGGTTTCCCCTCCCCCCCCCGGTGCTGCGCGGGCAGGAGAATCGCAGCCCCCCCCCTCCCCTTAGCTGCCCCCCCCCCCCCAGCCGGGAGTGCGGGGCTGGCCTGGGAGGGTCACCTCCATCCCGGGCGCCGGGGGCAGGGCGGGGGGGGATTCGTGGGTGAATAGCTCAGGCAGGCCGGGCCTGGCACCAGATTCCCATGGACGGAGGCACGTGTGAGCCGGGGGGGGGCGGCTGCTCCCCCCTCCCCCCGCGACTCTGCCTGGCTCCAGGGACACCTGGGGGCGCTGTGGCAGGGGTGGGGGAGAGGCAGGGTCCCCCTCCTGCCGTGAAGACGCGAGCGGGGTGTCACAGGGCGTGGGGGGCAGCGTTAGGGGCTTGGGATTAGACTTTGGGGTTGGATTTTGGAGTCTGCTCTGGTGGGGTAGAGCGGGGTGCCTGGGCGCCAGGGATCCTGGGTTCTCTCCCCGGCTCTGGGAGGGGCCGGCGGTTAACATACTGGGGGCTGGCGGGCTCCTGGGTTCTGGTTCCGCCGCGGCCACGGGCTGGTGGTGTGACCTTGTGGGGGGACAAGCCTGTTCCCTGCTCCGTGCCTCAGTTTCCCCGTCCGCCGTGCGGTGCCGTAGGGCGGGCAGGTCGATCCTCACGTCTCCAAAACCAGCGAGACCCTCTGCCCTTCACATGCCTCTTCACCCACGGTGCTGCCCCTGCGCCACGAACCCTTACGCGCTGCTCTGCTTCTCTTTGTCCCCCGGAGCTGGGGGGGGTTGTCAATATCCCTTCCCCCCATGTTCTTTGAACCCCCCCCTCCCGCCCAAGACCTCCACATTACTCCCAGATAGACAGGTCTGTAGTCCAGACCTCTCCCTCCCCTTTCGGATCTCCTCTCCGCAGACCATGCCTTGGGCACCCCCTCCCCTCCGATTCCCTCCTGTCCCCGTGACCGTCCTGAGCCTTGGAGATGAGTCTGCAGCTTCAGCCAGCCAGGCTGAACTCTTGGACCAGCAGCTGTGACTGATGGGCCCCTCCGCCCACCCCGAGTGTCCGCACGTCCAAACACATCCTGATCTCCGCACCCCTGCCAGACTCCTCTGCCGCGTCAGGCCATCTGACCCGCCTGCCAGTCACGCAGGGGATGGAGAGCAAAGTGAAGGGCTCAGAGAAGCCAGCTGTGGAGATCTAGGATTGTTCTGTGGTGCGTGGTGTGGCCTGTCACTTTCCCAATGGGCCCAACTTTCTCCGGGGATGCGCGTGTGTCATGTGGGGGTTTGTGGGTATAAACCAGGGGGATCAGTGAGCGTGCTATTCACAGCGCACTCACTTGGGCCTTCTTTATCGGTGCGGGTTTACGGGGTGTGTTGGCACATATTGTGGGTGCTTTTTGCATTGTGCATGTGTGTGTCAATGCGCATCTAGTTTGTCTTCCCTTAGCTGCCGTTGTGTCATGCAACCGCCAATGTGTATTTGGGGCATGTGCACCTACCTGTGACAGTCACTATTGGCGTGTGAGGCAGTGACATGTTAGTGAACTTGTTCTAGTGTTTTAGCACGCGTGCTGTAGTCGGCACATCTGTGTTGGACTGGTGAGTCTGTGTGACAGTGTGAGGGGGCAGGAAAGCCACAATATGCATCTTTCCATCTGTGAGTTTGTTGCACTCACGTGCAAACCACTGCACAGCCATTTGATTGGTGTGTGTTTGTGGAGGTGCTGCTGGGTGTGTGTTGTCAGGGATTTTGGAGAAATGAATCTTTGATTGTGGGATGCAGGGGGGGTGAGGTCCACCCAAAGAGGCAGTCACCACCCTACAGGGGCTGTTCTCAGTCACTGCCCCCAAAGTCTGCAACGCAGCCGAGACACAGGGAGTCAAAATATGCCTTCCTGAAGTTAGGGGAATTTTTGCCTCATAATTTGCTGTCCGGGTTACTCATCTCTAACAAGTGGAAATACTCAGCGTGGAGCTCTGCTATTTAGGCTGTTGCATGTTATATATTTCTTGTGCGTATTTACAAGGGCCCGATGGTTGGGTGGTTGTTGCTGTTTTGTTTTGGGCAACTCCCGCTGGTGAGGGTCTGATCCTGGCGGGGAGCTCCTAGCCGCTATATAAAACTAGCGCGACTGATAGCTCTGTGGATTTTGAAGGCCAGAAAGGAGCAACTGAATTAATCTCCTCTGCCCTCCAGCTTAGCATAGGCCAAAGGATCTCGCCGTTCCTGCACCCAGCCCATCTCTGGTGGTCGAGCTAGAATGCATCCCTCAATTGGACAGGGACTTGTCTCAGAGTCCAGGGTCACCTAGCGTCCGGTGTCTGACTGGGGCTGGCACCAGATGCTTTAAGAACTCCCCCCTCCCCGGCCCAGTTAGTGAGCAGGGCGAGCCCCACTTGGGCTAAGACATCGGTGGAAGCAGGCAGGTCGGTATCAGGGCAGGCCGGAGAAGGGCACAATTTTCTGAGCAACGCTGAGGCTTTGAAACTTGGTTCCGTTCCATGTTCAAGGAGGAAGAGACCACACAGCAGCCCAGAGGCCAGGGCACATACCTGGCACATGGGAGACTCGTGCGTGGTCTACACTACAGACGTGGGTTGGTATAAAGACGTCGCCCCCTCCCCACCCCAAGCAACGCAGTGTAGACAGTGCTGTGCCGGCGGGAACATTTCTAGCGGCGTTGCTCCTGACTTTCTCGGAAGTGGGTGAGCTGCGCCAATCCCAGGGCTGGAAGAGATCTCAGGAATCATCGAGTCCAGCCCCCTGCCCAAGGCAGGACCAATCCAACTCAATCAGCCCTGCCAGGGACTTAGAAACCTCTAGGGATGGAGATTCCACCCCCTCCCTAGGGAACCCATCCCAGAGCTTCCCCACCCGCCTAGTGAAATAGTTGTACCTAATCTCCAACCTAGACCTCCCCCACCGCAACTTGAGACCATTGCTCCTCGCTTTGTCATCTGTCACCACTGAGACCAGCCTCGCTCCATGCTCTGTGGAACCCCCCTTCAGGTAGCTGAAGGCTGCATCAAATCCCCCCTCCCTCTTCTGTAGACTAAATGAGCCCAAATCCCTCAGCCTCTCCTCAGAAGTCATGTGCTCCAGCCCTTGAATCATTTTGGTTGCCCTCCGCTGGACTCCCCCAATGTGCCCACATTTTTTCTGAAATGGAGGGCCCGGAACTGGACCCACTTCTCCAGATGTGGCCTTGCCGGAGCTGAATAAAGGGGAATAATCACGTCCTTAGATCTGCTGGCAACGCTCCTCCTATTGCACCCTAATATGCCTTCTTGGCTACAAGGGCGCCCTGTTGACTCCTACCTTCTTGGCTACAAGGGCTCCCGTCTTATCTTCACTAAGCACCGCGGCTGCACCTGTGCAGTTCTGGGTGTGCAGCCAAGTCCGAGTCTCCCTGCTCCTGGCAAGTGTCTTGGCCACTCGGCTGCCCCTGTTCTGGGGCGCTTCTCCCCCGGTTTCTCGTTGCTAAAGCGTAACCCCTCCAGTTGTGTCATGGCTGCCTGGGAGAGCCCTGGCTGGTCAGACACTGAGTAAAGGGCCCAGCCCAAGACCCGAGCCAGCCTTCTCTTACCTCTCTCTGCTCCGGGCTCTCTGGAGCCGGTTTGTTCGCTGTACGGCAGCACCTCTGGGGTCTGCACGGCTTTGGGATCCAAGCTTGGGGATTTGGTGCTTCTGAGCCCGTGGTTGATCGCCCGTCCACGCTGCCTGGCCAGGCTGGGTGAAAGCCCTCTGGCCTCACGTCTCCCAGCCACGCCGACACCGCACGCACATGGCACCGCACTGGCCCTCTGTCTCGGGTCTGCGGCTGGAGCTGCAGCCACACTGCAACACAACGGGGCTGGGGCCTGAATCGCAGCGGGACACGGGTTCTAAACCCCCCCCACAGGGTCCTAGGAGCTGGATCCTGAGCATTCGCTGCCCCAAGCCAGGCTGGTGCGTGTGCGGATGGAAGCGGGGTGTGGCTGGAACCCAAGTCGGAGCCCAGCCTTAGCGTGCAGTGTAGACGTATCCAGAGATCCCAACCAGGGCCCCGTGGTGCTTGGCATGGGCCGGCAGATCTTGGAGGAGGCTGCCTAGGCCCTGGTGGTATTTAAACATGACTTCTCTGGCTAGATTTGAAATGAAACCCTCGCCCTGGGAGCCGTTTCGCCTGTTGAGATGCCCGGGGTACCGGGGCCATCACTCCAGTGCCTATGGGTCGTGGAGCTGCTTGGCTAGTAGCACATATCTCCAGTCGCTGGGGAGAGATCTGAGTTACCCCAGAGCATCCTTTCCCGGGGTCCGGCTGGTCGGTCTCACCCACTCATCGCCAGAAGGAATTTCCCACCAGGCTCAGACTGGCAGCGACCTGGGGAGCTTTTTGCCTTCCTTTATGGTGGGGGGCATGGGGAACTCGCAGGGTTAAACCAGTGTCAAGGAAGGATTCTCTGGGCCTTGGTGTTTTTAAAGCCAGTGAGAGGAGGTCAGTGGTTACAGGAGCGGGTGGGTGAGTTTCTGCAGCCTGTGACATGCGGGAAGTCAGACTAGAGAATCTTGAGGGTCCCTTCTGGCCTTAGGGTCTCCGAGTTGGCCAGACCCACACCTGGAAAAGGGGCTGCAGTGTGGGGATGTGCAGGAGCCCCAGTTCTAAGCAGCATAACTGCAACGTGGCTGGGTAGGGGTCTGTATGGAAGTCGGAGCAGCAGGAAGGCTGCGTGGCCTAGTGGGTAAAGCGTGGCTTGGCATCCAGGAGGCCTGGTTCTAGCATCTTGGGCAAGTCATCTTCCCGCTCTGCACTTCAACATGCCCACCTGTAAAATGGGTTCAGGATCCCCCCTGCCCTTGGGAACGGGTCATGGGAGCGGTGCGCAGGGCTGTTCCTTTTATGCGAGATGCTTCTTGCTGGTTCTGTTCGTTGAAGGCTATGTCATCGTTCCGCGGCGCTTGATCCTGCCCCAGTTTGCCCACGTGCCTCACTTCCCACTGTCTGGCCCTGCTGTGGGATTTGGTGGGGCGACGTGTACGTGAAATCGGTGCGTGCCGAGTAGGCCAGGTTTCCCTAAGGCCCGGCAACCCCCAGACTGGGTCTGGAGCTACGTGGTCGGGCTTGGTGAGAGCATCGCAATGGAAGCTGAGCCGGTGATGTGCTACCTTTGTAATGGCATTAAGTAGGGATAACACAGTAGCCCCCATGCGCACCCATCAGGGCCCCTGTGCCGGGTTCTTTATGTGATTTGTTAGGTGTATTATGGTAGCTTAGGCGCCACGGACCCATGGGTGATTGGTGGGGGAGGCAGGCCCTGAGCTCTGCCTAACAGCCCTGCCCCACCATGGGGAGGGGAGGAGGTGGGGGAGCATGCCGAGCGTGCGCCATCCCCCCACACTGGGAGGGGAAGAGACAGGAGGGGGCACTCAGCTTCCCTGGCACACCGGGGAGGGAGGGAGGAGGGCACATGGCTCCCAGCACATGTAGGGCAGGCACTGGGGACAGCAACACTCCACCCCCAGGACACCTACAGCAGGCGTTCTGGGGGCGGAGTGTGGGTGGGGCCATGCCTGGCAGCTTGGGAAGGCTGTGCTGTGCCCCTCCTAGGTTACCGGATGCCCCCTTCTCCCCCGGTGCTCCCGGCGCAGGACAAATCGCAGCCATGTTGCAAGCCTGGCTCAGAGGGTGGCATCTGGTGCTGTGACTGATCAGTAGCTGCCCGGGGATGCGCTAAACCTTTTCCAATGTCGGTTCACTAGAAAAAGAAACCAGCGTTGAGGAATGTCACGGTGTCAGCCCCGCCCCGCTGGCAACACTGTCCAGGCATGTGGTGGTGTGATAATCCATGTCACTCCCCATTTCCTGGGGTGGGGGAGCGGAAGAGTGGGACCTTTTTCTTTCAGGGCAAATGACTGAATCATTCCAGTGTCACTGCAGCAGCTAAGGGTGACGGTGAACCCTATCCGGGGATCTGCGCTCGTGTTTTCGCAGCCGTCTCAGTTTTTGGAACGGTCGAAATCCCCGCGGGCCTCCGGGTTGGTTGGTTTGGGGTTGGTTCGGGGGGCTGTGGGTTCGAGGCTTTGTTTTTAAATTCTCAGGGACGCTCTCACAAACCTCAGACCGATACCAAGATTTCCAACAGAAACAGCCTTTTAATAGCGACGTGTCCCCCTCCCCGTTCGTAATCTTGTGGTCGTATCTCTGAATGCTTTACAAGGGAGGTCTGTTCCGCAGAGGGGAAACTGAGGCAAGGAGATGCCATGATTTGGTGGCAGAGCCAAGAACGGGACTTAGTTCTTCGGACTCTTGGCCTAGGGTTGTATCTTTGCCTCTTCTCAGGGTCTTGTGCTAGTGTCTGAGAACTGGAGAGTGAAATTGACGTGAAACTGACTCAGGCAAGCGCGAAACTGACCAGTTACTTTTTGCTCTCTGAGGGCCTCCCCTCCCCCCCTTCCCGGAGCCCTCAAATCACAAATCTGTCTTGAAAAATCAGGAGATTTTATACAGATTCGCTTTGTATCTGACCCTTGAGGGTCACATTTTCAAGTTTTCCCCTGCAATCAGGAAGGCCAGAAATTTACTCTAACTAAAAAAAAAAATGTCTAAAGCCGAGATTCTTGCCTGACCCTCTCACTTCCGGAGCTGGGTCTTTCAGAGAAACACCCGAAATTGCGAGACTTGTGATAAAATCCGGAGTGTCGGCAGCACATGGACACGCCACGTTTTTGTTGAAAAAGAATTTCACGGTGGAAAAGTTCTTAGTGCCTGCATGGACCCCGGCGCTGTACATGCATTTCCCGTTCCACGCCCCTCCGGGGCGGTGCCAAGATCCTGAGCAGGGGGACAATTATTCCTTGAATAATCGGGACTTTGACAAACGTGCCCGGGTTTGGATTTTCAGAGGCAATTCGGGAAAACTGGTCCCTGCTTAAGGTTTCCCCCAGGTAGTCTCAAGCTGTTCCGCTGGGTATAAATCAGTGGTCCCCAATGCAGTGCCATAGCACCCGCCGACTGATCGGGGCCGCCCCCCCCCCCCGGGCACGCAGCATATGGGCAGCCCCGCCCCCGGGCGTGCGGTGCATGGGTGGTGCCGGCTCCGGGCATGCGGCATGTGTGCGGCCCCGCCCCCAGGTGCCCAGTGCGTGAGTGGCCCTGCCCCCGGCAGCCCCAAAAGGTTGGGGACCACTGGTATAAATCATCACAAGCTGGCTGGGCCAGTGGGGGAGTACTGGAGGGTCCCGACCATGGCTGGGGCTAGGTGAGGTCTGCACCAGCAGCAAGGAGTGGCGTGTGGGTTTCCAGCACTGCTGGTCTCTGATTGTGGGCTGCTCTGGAGCGGAGGCTCTTCAGTTCTGACCTGAAGTCCTATCCTAGCCCAGGAAACGCGTCGGAGAAACTGGCCTGTTTCTTGGGAAGGTTTGAGGTGGAAAGCGTTGGCGCGGCAGCTGTCAGTATCACCGGCTCTGTCTCCTTGCCTGGGTGCGTTGCAGCAGGAGGCTGAGCGCTCGCAGCGCCAGGTGCTGTACGTTCTGTGTCTGCCCCCAAGAGCTTCCAGTCTGAAGAGACAAGGGGGGTGGAATCGAGGGACGGAGCAGGGACCTGACTGAGGTCACACGCTGGGGCCGGGGTGTAGCTGGGAGAAGACCCCAGGTGGGATCACAGCAGCCTTTGTCCTGGAGCAGGGGAGAACCCAGGAGTCCTGACTCCCCTGCAGCACATTTCTGCTGCTTGATTCACCAGGCCCAGCCCCTCCATTGCACCTACATTTGCGGCCTCAGTTCTTGAACCCTCCCCTGCCTCCAACGCCTTGTTTTGCCCACGCCTGGGTGAGTCCGTGCCAACGTGCTGCTGCGGTCAGGGGTGTCTCCCGTGCCACGCCCTCCCCCCACGTGCAGAGTCCTATCGGCTTCACGGGGACAGCGCTGCAATCCGGGGGTCACAGGGTGGGATTTTGGTAGGGCTTAAGGGAGTTAGGTGCACAATGAGAGTCTGGCACCTAACTCCCCTGGGCTTCTAGACAAGCCCTCCCCCCCGCCTTGTTCACTGTGCCATGTCCGGCAGAATGCTCCACATTCCTTTTCACTACCCACTTAGTGGTATCTCCTGCCTCTCCCCTGGCAGGTAGCTGTCTCCACCGACCACCTGCGCTTCTCCGAAGCCACCCGGCAGCTTTGGTGGGAGCTGCGTGCTCCGCTAGCGCAGCCCAGGAGTGAAATGAGCCATGGAGGGGAGGGTATCCGGCCTCTCTGAACACCCATGTTCAAACATGATGCTGATAACGTGGCTGAGGCCAAGTCACGTGCTTCCAGGTGTTTCTTTTCTTGCCTGCGTGGACATGCCTGGAGAGCCGGGTCCTGCCCCTCAGAGCTGGCTATGCTGAGGTGGGATTTATTCCACCCTCCAGTCTCGGAGGCAAAGGCTAAGCAGGAGCCGGGACGTGAAGCTAGATGCATCCCGACTAGGCGCGTGGTCCAAGGAGGAGTCTGAGCCTTGGATCTGCTCCCCAAGTCCTGGGGGGGTTTCTCTGTCCCTTGGAAGGCTGCATTGGAGATGAGGCTTTTGCAAAGATCGGGTGAAGCTCACCCACAAGGTATGGGCTGGAGACAGGAATCTTTGGGATAGGCGCTGTGACCCGGGGTGGGTGGGTGGGGGGGTGTGTGTGTGTGGGTGGAGGTGTGTGTGTAAGTAAACTGAGGCACAGCCATGTCGCGCTCAAGAGCCTGCAGTAAAGTGGAGTGAAAACCCAGCAGTCCTGGCTCCCAGCCCCTCCTGGAAAACCGATCCATCGCCTTTCTTCTGTGTCCAGAAGGCCTCAAATGAGGAAACAGTTCTCCCCTGACCCAGTTCTGTTTCACCCTGTCTGGGGCTCTTTCAGGTCTCTGGCGCTGGCCCTGATCCTGTTCCATTTGGGGTCCTTCTTAGTGTCCTGACAGACACTCATTTCTGTGTCTGGTTTTGTGAAGGTGACTCTGTTCCCGCCTGGCCCTGGACTCCCCTTGGGCACCCACTATCTCTTTCCCACACTAGGCCTCAGTTTCCCCAGCAGTACTTCCAAGGAGGAGTAGATAGATTAGTATTTGCCAAGGACTTTGAGGCTATGTGTAGGCTACAGATTTTTTTTCCCGGAAAAACGGCCGTTTTTCTGAAAAAACTTGACTTACGTTCACACTGCAATTGTGTTTCGGAAGAAAATCGAAAGAGCAGAGGGGTTTTTTCCCACATTGGTAATCCTTTTTCTAAAACCTCTCTTTCCAACGTTGCTAAACCTGAGGAAGTGGGTCTGGCCCACGAAAGCTCATCACCTATTAAACCATCTTGTTAGTCTGTAAAGTGCTACATAGTTTTTCCTCTTTCTACGGGGAAGAAGCCTTTTTCCGAAAGAGCTCTTTTGGGAAAAGGCGCGTGAGGACGGGGAAGAGGGAGTTCTTTCGGAAGATCTCTTCTGGAAAAGCTTCTTCTGAAAGAAGCCTGCAGTCTAGACATTAGCCTGAGCTCCCTGGGCAGAGCAAAGCTTTGCTAATGAGCCAGTGCATGTGGGCCTCTGGCACTGCCCTCTGCTGGATGGTACAGGAACTGCTTATGTGTGGATCATAGACTCCTTACCGCTTCACGCTACTGGAGATTCCCCCATTAACTCGCTAGGGCTTTCGGAGGAGGGCAGGGCCAGAGTTCTAGCTTGTAGCTGCTTTGATGCCCCGATGATTTGTGCCTCGCACACACAGGCCCTGGGAATTCTGGGGTGAGTTCTGACTTTGCATCTCTCTCCAGAGACACTCGCATGTCAGTCTGGGCTCAGGCAGGAGCATGGACCAGCCCCCAGCGCTGCTCCTGACAGCCACTCCCCCCAGGCCACTGCTGTCAGGTAGCGTCTGCGAAGGTGGATCCTCGTGGTGAGGTCCCCGGTGGTGTCCTGCCCCTGGGTCCACGGGAGCTGGTGGTACCAGTCCCATGGAACCAGGGTTGGGGAGGTCTGGCCTGGCACAGGCCTGCTAAGCGTGAGCGGCATGGAGCCTGGGTCCAACTGGCCCCAGGAGCAGCACCAGCCTGGCAGCCGGAGCGAAGGCCTGAGAGCTCAGGGAGAGAGGGGTGAGGCAGCGGCAGGGAGGGGCCAATGTCCCTCAAGCCTGATTAGAAGCCCCCTGATCTTCCAGCCTTGAGCTCCCCTCCCCCAGCCCTGCCGGTGCCCCTCACTCCCGCCCCGTAGCCCCTGCCCCCCCATGTCCCTCGCTCCTGCCAGCCCAGCCTTGGCCTCCCTACACACAGCTCTGCTGATGCTCCTCGCTCCCGACCCGCAGCCCCTGCTCTCCCAGCCCTGGGCCTCTCCTGAGCTCTGCGCCAGCCCTTCCTGAACGCTGCGGCGGTTTTGCAATGTGGAGCGACGCCCACACAGAGTGAAGCCAGTCCTCCCCCCCCCCGCCCTGTTGACCTCACTCAGCAAATCACGGCCCAGTCTGGGCAGCAGGGAGTTGCTGTGCCCGGCCCCGCATGTGCGTTGCACGCCCCTCGCACGCTGAGGCACAGGCATCCAGGCCCTATGGCTCTCCTCTTGCGTCACACGGTCCCTCCCTTCCGTCCGCCAGGGTGCATCCTGCCCTGCCAGGTCTGGGGGCGGGCGGTGGGGGTCCAGCTGCAAAGCACTTTGATAAAGTCCATGGGGTCGGGCTGAGCCTCCCTACAGGCCTGAGTTGGGGGGCTCGGTCCCCCTCTGGGCTCACCCTATGGCTGAACTGAACATGGAGCTCTGGGTCCAGGTGTGAAACCTGCCCTATGGGGCCTGCGGTTCAGCGCAGGATGGGGAGGGGATTCCTGCTCCTCTGTCCTGGCCGCTGCCCCAGGATCCCTCCCGCCCCAGGCACTGCCAGGCCCAGGGCAGCAGCCGATCCATGTCACAGGAACTCCAAGGAGGGTGAGGGCTGGTGGCTAGGAGCCCAGGTGCCGATTCTGGGCTGCGCTACTGATTCACCACATGACCTTGGTCCCATCTCTTAGTCCCTCAGCTGGCACTGTTGTGCAGGAGCAGCTGGCGTCTTACCCTGCAGCTTGCTCCACTGGGATCCAGGCCAGCTCTACCTGGTGCTCGGGTGAGGGCTCGGCATGTTAAAGGTCAGGTGGGTGCTTTGGATGCTGGGGCTGTGACCCTGCAGGAATCTGGCCGGATTTCCACAGAGGAGCCTCTTTTGTGGCTGAGTCAGCTTCCTCCTGCCTGTGCCGGGAGATAAACCCGAGGAGCCAGCAGGCCTGGCTGTTGGGCCCTGCTGGGACAAGACCCGGGAGGAGTGCAAATAGCAGACCTCTTCTGCGCTTGGCTGGCAGCACAGCCCCAGCCCGGGCAGATGGGGAAACTGAGTCATGGTTGGGGGAAGGGACTCATCCAGGGTCGCACAGCGAGGCTGTGGCAGAGCTGGGGCTGGAACCCAGGAGGCCTGAGAACCAAAGAAGGGAAGCGTGTGTGGGGGGGGGAGCCCTGGGCTGGGCTAGCAGTGGTTGTGGGTCCAGTGAAGGGCACCAATGGAACTGGCAGGGTTGGGGGGGGGGGGTGGAGACATCAGGTCGTGTCCCCACCCCTGCAATGAAGAATTGTAATTGAATATTAAAGCTGTTCTGAGCAGAGTTCCTCATTGGCCAGCTCATTGTGATGTCACTGATAAATCAGCCAATGCCCAGATAAGCTGGTGTCAACTTATTTGCATGCTGCATTCCCATTGGCTGCTCAGCTGGTGGCAGCGCTGGGATTTTTGCTGCCTCTCCCGGGGACAGGCCACGTGTGTACATACCTGGGGGGGGTAGCACTTCTGAGCCCCCCAGATGTGATCTGACCCCCCCGCAGTGGGCCCAGGCACATTTGGGCCTAGACTTCTCCGGCTAAGCCAGGGCAGGGAGTTGGGCAGTTAGCAGCTGGGGGCCCACGATCAAGCCTGAACCAGAGGGAGGGGATGGTTTGGGGGGGGAAGTCTTAGATTTGACACACACCCTGACTCACTCCCTGCCCCACCCGGAGGCCTTGTGCCATTGACTGCACCCAGGATGGTTTGCATTAGCCTCTGTCCATTCCCCTGTGGGCATTACAGAACTTTGTGAGGGCATCTCAGCCCGACATTCCCCCTACTGTGCTTCCCCCCCAGAGGTGGCTGCATGCCCCCAGTGCTACGCGGGGTTGTTGCAGTCAGGCCTGGGTTCAGAGAAGCTTCCACTGCCCCTTCCTGCCATCCCATTTCCTGTTCCCTGCCTGCTACAGTGGGGACGGCTGGCCTCTCCTGCTCCCCAGACACCCTGGGGATGGGAAAAGTAGGCCGGGGCAGGAGGAAAGATGCAAGGATCTGGAAGGGGAATTGTGAGCCAGGTGGCCACAGATCCCACTGCACCCACCAACATCCCCTGAGAGTCCTGCCCCCATCTCACTGGCTCCTCCCCCTCTTGTGTCCCAGCAGCCTTATGTGTCAGTCGCCCAGCAGATGGCGCCCCCGAGTCCCAGCGGCAGCAACAACAACAGCAGCAGCAGCAGCAGCGGGGGAGGAGGAGACCAGCTCAGCAAAACCAACCTCTACATCCGGGGCTTGCACCCGGGCACCACCGACCAGGACCTCGTCAAGCTGTGCCAGCCGTAGGCCGGGGCGGGGGTTGGCTGTCTCCAGGGGAGAGGGAGGGAGGGGGGGTTCCACCCTGGGGCATCGGGGTGGGATCGGGGGAAGTGTCCACTGGGCTGATACATCCTCCCCGGTGGGGGGCAGAAATGGGTGACGGAGCGGCCTAACGTGGGGGGGGGGGAAGGGAGATGGGGGCACCCATGTGGGGTTATGGATGCTCCCGTAGGTCTTAGCCAGAGGCTGAGATGTGGCCACGACCCCCAGGCCTTGTCCCCTCCAAATGCTTCCACCTGGGGGTACTGAACAAAGCTGAGATGGAGACCCCCCATTCTCCCCCCCCCATACTCCCAGCTCATGACAGCACCTGGTTTCCTTTGGGACAAGAATCCAGTCTCGGGCTCCTGCTCCCTCTACATCCTGTGCACCCCCCCAGCCCTGCCAGGGGGAGCCAGGATCTGACCCAGTGGTGGCCTGGCGGGGGGCTGCCACCCCACTTTGGGATGGGACTTGGCTGCGTCTGGTGCCCAGCAGGCACTGGGTCAAACTGTCCACCTGGCCCTTGGCATTGGGGGGGACGGGAGAGGCTCTGGGGTGTGGGGAGGATGGGGGGGGCCCAGCTAAGGAGCTGCTGTGAGTGGAGGGCGGTCGCTACCCGTCACCTCGACTCACCCCGGCCGGGAATGCTGGAACTGGCCCAGGGCTGGCGCCGGCCCTGGCAAGCCTGTGTAGTTCGGATGAGGAATTCACCAGGGGAGGGGCTCCAAGACCTGCTCTTAGCTGGGGGGGAAACTCCTTCAGGGATGGGTCAGGATTCCGGGGGAGGGGGACAATAACACTCCAATTTTCCGGGGCCGGGTGCTTCCTGCTAGGATGTGGCTCCGCCCCCTTGTGCTCAGGGTTGCTGGTTGCTGCACGGTTTGCGAAGGGTTAAATCAGCCTCGCTGGTTGTTCCCAGGCAGGGGCAACATGGGCCCTAATTTACAGAGGGGGAAACTGAGGCACGGGGGGGGGGGGTGGAAGGGAAGCAGAGTCTAGTGGTTAAAGTGAAGGTGGGGCAGGGATGGAAGCCAGGACTCCTGGGTTCTCTTCTCACCTGTGCTAGGGGCTTGCTCGGGGACCTTGGGAAATCGCGCTCCCTGCCTCAGTTTCCCCACTACCCATTTCCGTGGGTTCTGTCCAGAGCCACAGGCCCCTGCCATGTTCCCTGCCCTGCCTCTGGGCTCAGGGGATACCCTGGTGCCGCTCAGCGCTAGGGACTTGGCCAATCTGGCTGCTGGTGACATTTCCTCCCCCACCCTGCCTGTCTCGGTCCCTGCCTGCCAGGAAATCCGGCCAGCCTGACCCTGGAGGGGGGATGGGCTGTTTCCCTTCCCTGCCTGGGGTGGGGGCTCAGAAAGAATCTGCCCTTTAAAGGGCCCCCATGGCTGCTGCATCCTGGGGAGGGGAGATCTTCTGAGCCCCAGCATTGAAGGGCGGGGGGGGGGGGGGGGCTGGGAGTGTCTACCCCCTGGGAATTCCTCGGTTAACCCTTTCCTGGCTGGGGCATCTTAGCAGGCACCAATGGGAACTGATCTCCATCTCACCGATACTCCCAGAGCTCTGCCCCCTATCGCCCTCCTGCCATGGGGGCAGCAACATCCACAGCCCGACCCACAGCGAAGGGGTCACCTTCCCTTCCCGGCCTATCAGCAAGGCTGTTCCACAGCCTCCTGCCCCACCCCAGAGGTGGCTGCATCTCAACGCTGGGTGACATTTTGGGGGGCAGGCACTGTGGGACGTTCCCGTTATGGGTCCCACTGGCCGCTGTGCCCCACACGTAGCCTAACTTCCCCTCTGGCATTGTCCCCACTCCAGATACGGCAAAATCGTCTCCACGAAAGCCATCCTGGACAAGACGACCAACAAGTGTAAAGGTGAGGCCCGATGTCCCACGGCAGCAGCACGGGAGGGTCACGGGTTCCTGGGAACCTATTCAGGGAAGCCCCTGCTACTTTCCCACACAGCGCAGTCAACCTGTGGAACTCCTTGCCGGAGGATGTGGTGAAGACTGGGACTTTAACAGGGTTCCAAAAAGAGCTAGATAGATTCATGGAGGTTGGGTCCATCAATGGCTACTAGCCAGGATGGGTAGGAATGGTGTCCCTAACCTCTGTTAGGAAATGGGTGACAGGAGAGGGAGCGTGTGAGGATTCCCTGTTGTGTTCCCTCCCTCTGGGGCATCTGGTATTGCCACTGTCGGCAGACAGGACCCTGGGCTAGATGGACCTTTGCTCTGACCCAGTGTAGCCGTTCTTATATTTCCCCAGAAGTTGGGGCTCTGGATAAATTCTAGAGAGGGGTCCCCATATACCCAGTCTCCGTGCCTCATCCCAGAGTCAGCTGCATCTCCGTGCCAAATAAGGCGCCCCCATGTAACAAGCCACTGCCCCCACCCCAGAGCCAGCTGCATCGCCGTGCCAAATAAGGCGCCCCCATGTAACAAGCCACTGCCCCCACCCCAGAGCCAGCTGCATCGCCATGCTGGCCAAGGGGTCCCCTACACCCAGTGCCTGCCCCCATGCCAGAGGTGGCTGGATCTCAGGGTGGTGGGAAGTAACAATCTCATAAAGAGCTTTGAAACAAAAACTGCAACACCCTCGCTATCCAACACACACACTCTGCTCTGAGGCTGCTGGGTCCTCCCCCCCCTCACAGCTCCCCTTCTCCCCCAGGCTATGGCTTCGTGGATTTCGACAGCCCCACAGCAGCGCAGAAGGCAGTGACGGCGCTGAAGGCCAGTGGGGTGCAGGCCCAGATGGCAAAGGTAAAAACCTTGGATGCCTCCTGCCCTGCATGGAAAGGGGGGGGGGAGGGGGAGAATCAGCATGGGGGGGGGCTGCAGATAGAGAAAGAAAGAAGTTTCTTTTTGAGGGGGGGAGGCGGAGGGAGTTCCAGCCACTCGACTCCTCCTAAAGCCCTGAAAGGGTGAATGGTGCCAGCTGTGGGCGCTCCCTTCCCTGTCCAGACCTTGCTACCCTCAAGTGCTCTGATCCCCAGCAGCTCCTCCCCGAACCCTGGGGTATCCCCTCTTCATTTTCTCCCCCCCCCCCACTTGCTCTGCAGGTTTGCAACTCACCCTGGAGCTAGTTGGGTGTCAGCTCTGCCCCTGGAAGCTTTGGGGGCTCTGAGCAATCCGTTCCGCAGGGCAATTTCAGCTGGGGGGGGCAAGTGGAGGCTGATCTCAGGCCAGGCCAGAGCCCTGCAGGTGGAGCTGAACTCAGGATTCTTCCCTGGGTCAGATTTGGATGTTCTGTCCTGCCCCACAGGAAAAAATTCAGAAATCTTGGGGGGGAGGGTTGTCCCTGGACGCGGAGCCCAGCTGCCCTTGTTCCCCGAATGTCACAGCCCTGGGATCCCGCCTCTCACTTTGCTGGTGCCCCTCACTCCCGCCCCGCAGCCCCTGCCCCCCCAGCCCTGCCAGTGCCCCGCACTCCCGACCCGCTGCCCCCGCCCGCCCAGCCCTGCCAGTGCCCCTCACTCCCGCCCTGCAGCCCCTGCCCCCCCAGCCCTGCCAGTGCCCCGCACTCCCGACCCACAGCCCCTGCCCCCCCAGCCCTGCCAGTGCCCCTCACTCCCGCCCTGCAGCCCCTGCCCCCCCAACCCTGCCAGTGCCCCTCACTCCTGACCCGCAACCCCTGCCCCCCCAGCCCTGCCAGTGCCCCTCACTCCCGCCCCGCAGCCCCTGCCCCCCCAGCCCTGCCAGTGCCCCTCACTCCCGTCCCGCAGCCCCTGCCCCCCAGCCCTGCCAGTGCCCCGCACTCCCGACCCACAGCTCCATGAGGCGGGAGAGAAGGTAATTCTGCATCTGGAGGAGAGTTTGGGTGAGGGGGGGGCCATGTAGCCCTTTGGGGGACTGTGGGCTGCCCCTCACTCTGTGTCTCCATAGCAACAGGAGCAGGACCCCACGAACCTGTACATCTCCAACCTGCCGCTCAGCGTGGACGAGCAGGAGCTGGAGGTCATGCTCAAGCCCTTTGGGCAGGTGATCTCCACCCGCGTCCTGCGCGACCCCAATGGCACCAGCCGCGGCGTCGGATTCGCCAGGTCAGAGCCGCCCGCCCGGGGCACCTGTGGGGCTGGCAGGAGGGGGGTGCTGCCAAGGGGGGTGAAGTCACTGTCGTGGGGCGGGCATGTTGGTGCTGGGCTCAGGTCTTCTCTCCCCGCCCCCAGAATGGAGTCGACGGAGAAATGCGAAGCCATCATCACCCACTTCAACGGGAAATACATCAAGACCCCCCCAGGGATTCCAGGTGGGCAGGGAGGCCTGCAATGGGAGGTGGGGACGTTCCCTTCTGAGTTTGACTCCCGCTAGGCAGGACTCAGAAAAAACTGGGCGAGTAGGGGGCAGCGGGTCGGGAGTGAGGGGCACTGGCAGGGCGGGGGGCGGGGGCAGCGGGTCGGGAGTGAGGGGCACTGGCAGGGCTGGGGGTCGGGAGTGAGGGGCACTGGCAGGGCTGGGGGAGCCCAGGGCTGGGCTGGCAGGGGCTGTGGGTCAAGAATGAGGGGCACCGGCAGGGCTGGGGGTCGGGAGTGAGGGGCACCGGCAGGGCTGGGGGTCGGGAGTGAGGGGCACTGGCAGGGCGGGGGCAGGGGCAGCGGGTCGGGAGTGAGGGGCACTGGCAGGGCGGGGGGCGGGGGCTGGGGGTCGGGAGCGAGGGGCACCGGCAGGGCTGGGGGTCAGGAGCGAGGGGCACCGGCAGGGCCGGGGGCCGGGAGCGAGGGGCACCGGCAGGGACAGGGGTTTCTGCATGCCAGGAGCAGGGCGGGGCTGCGGGCTCGGATTGAAACTGGCCTCGCTCTGTCTCTGGCAGCTCCCTCAGATCCGCTGCTTTGCAAGTTTGCCGACGGGGGGCAGAAGAAGCGCCAGCCCCAAGGGAAATACGTGCAGAACGGGCGGGCCTGGCCGCGGGACGGCGACACGGTGAGAATGGCTCCGGGGGGGGGGAGGGGGTTGTGGGGGGGCAGGCAAGGGGCCCAGTCCCTGGCCCTGGTGGAGGGGCTGGACTCCCTTCCCACGGGCTGCCTGGGGTGGGCTGTGACGGCTGCGGGGAGACGCGGATGGGGGGTCATTAACCCCGTCTTCTCTGGAGTGCCGGAGGACCAGGCCCTGGGATGCTCTGGCAGAGCTGTGGGTGCCTTGGGGGTTGTGGTGGCGGGAGGGGGAGGGGGGGCAGCTCCTGGGCAGGGCTGAGACACGTGTTGTGTCCCCACAGAGCGGCATGACCTTGACCTACGACCCCACCACGGCTCTGCAAAACGGGTGAGTCCCCGTGGCCCCCCCCAGGACTTCCCCTCTGTGCACCCCACAGTCGTGTAACCCGTAGGATCCCTGCTGCTTCCCCTCCCCCACTGCCGGCTGCGGAGTGTAACCCCCCCCGCTCCCCCCGCAGGTTCTACCCGACCCCCTACAGCCTGGCCCCCAACAGGATGATCGCCCAGACCACGCTCGCCCCCTACCTCCCATCGCCCATGTCCTCCTACCAGGTACCAGTGCCGGGCCCTTCCTGGCTCTGAGCCCCCCAGAACTGGGGTTCAGGGGCCATGGCAGGGGCTGCCCAGGGTGGCACCCTTGGTGGGAGGAGCTGTGTCCGGGGTGGAAGCCCTGGCAGGGGGCCATGAGGGGGCTGGGATTGCCCCTTTTTGGGGGTGGTCATGTCAGGGTGGGACCCCGGTGGGGGGCAATGTCAAGAGCGGGGGGGGGCAGTGCCAGGACCCCTGTTGCGGGTGCTATGTCGGGGGTTGGGTGGGATTGCTCCCGGGGGGCATGTCGGGGTGGGACCCCTGGCGGGGGGGTTCAGAGGCTGGGGGGGCCACACCAGTGGTGCGGGCTGGTGGGGAGGGACCCCCGGCTGGGGAGCCCGGGACCCCGTTGACACCCCTCTCCTGCAGGTTCACAGCCCGTCCTGGATGCACCACCAGTCGTACCTCATGCAGCCCACGGTGAGGCTTGACACCACGGGGCCAATGAGGCTCCTCTGACCCCACTTCCTGGTGGCCACGGGGCCCAATTGCCTCACTTCCTATTGCCAACAGGAAGTCATGGATACCGACTTTATGCATCACTTCCTGCTCTTCACCGGGTCTCTGACATCATTTCCTGTACACCACCGGGGAAAGGACCTTTCTGGGGCCAGATTCTCAGCCAACCCCAGGCTCCGCCCCAGCCTCATGCCGATTGGCTGTGCTGGCCCCCAGGCTCCGCCCCCACAGCCACATTCTTGTGCTGATTGGCCATTCTGCCCCTCCCCCCAAGCTCCATCCCCAACTCTGTGCTCATTGGCTGTACCGACTCCCACGGTCCAGGCTCTGCCCTGGCCCTGATTGGCTGCATTTCCCTCCCTACCCCTCATCTGGGCTCCATCCTTTCCTGTCCGGTGCTGATTGGCCCTTGGCACCTTCCTTGCCAGGTGTGTCCCCCCCCCCCCCCCCGCCCCCACTTCTCTAACCATTCTCCCCTCTGCTGCAGGGGACAATGCTGACGCCTACCATGGACCACACCATTTCCATCCAGCCTGCCTCCATGATGGGACCCCTGACCCAGCAGCTGGGCCACCTGTCCCTCAGTAGCACTGGCACGGTAAGACCCCCGTCCACTGGCACCAGGCCCCTGGGCTCCTCGGGCGCCAGCTGCCCCCTGACGTCTCCTCTCTCCCTCCCCAGTACATGCCAGCGGCAGCAGCTATGCAAGGAGCTTACATCCCTCAGTACACGCCCGTGCCTTCCTCCAGCATCTCAGTTGAGGTAAGGGGCCTGTCCGGGCTGGGGGACAGCTGTGTGCCGGGGATGGAAGCCCTGCAGGCCTCCGGTTCTCATTTCCCCTTCCCCTCTCCGCAGCATTTTCTACATTAAGCAGCCAGGCCTCCCAACCCACCTCTGCATTGCATCCACCTCTAGGGTGGTGCGTGGACAGCACAGCAATAAGTACCTTGGGGATCATTCAGCCTGCATTGAAATGCAGCTGCTTCTGGGCCGGGGCATGGCAGCATAGGAATAAGCAAGCAGGGCTCACTCATTGAAATGCAGCCACCTCTGGGGTAGGGCGCGGCAGCGGCTGGACAGCCAACGCAGCAGCCCTGGCAGGCTAGGAGACGACGTGATGGGGATGCCTGTCTCCAGGTTGGAACAACTGGCTGGTAGCCCGTCAGCATGGGGCATTGGCTGGGAAGGACTCACTCAGCGCCTCTTGCTGCAGGGACACTTTCTCAGGTCTCCTGTCCGCTGCTGAGGACCAGGGGCCAGGCAGGGAGGCCGGGCCAAGCAGGGAGGCCAGGCCAGCGTCACCCACCCCTCTAACCTCCCTGGGCTTGGCTGCTTTTCAGGAGAACAGCAGCCAGCAGAGCCAAGTGGCTGTCGAGTCTCCGTCAGATCATGCTGCCTACACCTATCAATACAGCAAGTAACGTCGGGTAAGGCCTGGGAGTGGGGGGGTGTCGGGGAATGACTGCTTGCCCCTCAGGGGGGTGCTGGCTGTGGCCCTAAGGCAGGGAATGGGCTGGCTCAGGGTGGGATTGGAGGTGGAGAGTGAAATAGGATATGGGGCCTTTCCCCTCTCTGAGGCACCAGCTGCAGGGCGGCTTCAGGGCAGGGTCTGGCTGGCTAGAGGGCAGGGAATAGGATATGAGGCCCTTCTCCTGTAGGGGGCGGTAGCTCTGATCCTGCCCTCAGGCGGAGGCTGGCTGGCTGGCTGGCTTCAGGGGGTGGGGAACAGGACCCAAATATCATAGTGAACCCATCTCTCTTTTCAGCTGGGCCAGGCGGCCCTGCTCCGAGCATTTGCCCCGAAGGAGACGGCCGCCGCCTCTTTGATTTGTGCTGCATCTAGAAGATCGAATTTTCTTTTTCTTCGTTCGTTTCTTTCTTTTGCAAAGAAAAACAGTTTTGTAAAAAAAAAAAAAAAAAAAACCAACAAAACCGGCAATAGACTCTACTCACCAAGGAACCAAAGCGGTGGAATGGGGAGGGGGAGAGCTGGACCAGATCCACTCCGTGCGGACAGACAGATGGACTGAGGCCTATTTTAATATGAGGAAAACCAATGTGTTTGGTTTATTTTATTTTATTTTTTTTTGTCCTTGTTTTGAAGAAGCCCTATTTTCGGGTGGTTGTTGAAGGAAAGAGTTGAACCAGAAGGGTGGATCTGGCTGTCCCAGAGTGGAGAAGCTGCAGATTCGAATCTCTGGCACAATTGTTCCTCTTGTCGTTTAAGGATTACTTTTTTGTTCCTTTCTTTTTTTTTTTTTTTTTTTTTGGTAAGGAAAATATGCAACAATTGAAGAGTTTTACTTTTGGGGGGGGGCGCTTGGTTTTGGTTGTCCTGCTTCCTGACCGATTCCGCCCATTTCTCCCCCCCCCCCACCCCCAACGTTTCTCCACGCCTGAATGCCACTGTAGGATACAGATTTTTTTTCCCCAAGAGGAGGAAAAGGGGTTGCTTGAAAAGAAAAGGAAAAAAAAAGGCCACCAAAAACCTACAAAAAAGAGCCCTGCATTTAATTTTAATGTTTTTTGCTTTTTTTTTTTTTCTCCTGGGTTTTATAAAAAAGGAAAAATTTAAAAAAAAAAAAAAGAAAGGAAAAAAGAAACACTAAAAAAAAAAAAATATCTAATGAGACAAACCTAGCAGGAATCTGTGAGTTTCCAATGGGAGGAAGAGGCAGGAGATGTACACAGCATCATGCATTGGCTGGCAGGGGAAAAGTTGTCCACAAACTCCGTGCCAGGACACCGCTCCAGGAAACCTCTAGGATCCCTGATCTTCTCCCTGCTTGAGCTTTGCTGCACAGGGTTGCTGCTCATGTCGGACTTCAGCTCGGACTGGGGGATTTGTGATCCCTGCTCCAGCCCCTGTCCTTACTATTAGATGCTACGTACTTGGACTTGCTCCGCGCCTGGGTCAGGACTCGGGACTCGCCGCCCCCCCCTCCCCTCCAAAAGCCTCGTGCTGCTTTCTGCGTCACCAGTGACGTCTTGTGCTTCCAGACTCTCTGCCCTGGCGACGGAACCCGCTCTCCGTCCTTCCCTACGCGCCTACAACTCAAGGGGACCTGGCACCGGCCCGGCCCCTCTCCACCCTGGGGGATCCACAGTGCCTTCACGCTGCCTGCGTTTCGGACTGTGCCAGCAAACCCCACTCTGCCGTCGTGGTGAATACCCCCCCCCCGCCCCGCTGCGGTGATCTGTGCATGGCGGGGGAGGGACAGCTGATTGGCAACACGCAACAGCCCCCCGCCCAGTGTTCTCTACCGCGGTAGGACCAGCCAGTCGGCATGGGCCATGGGAGGAAGACGATGTGGCCCATTTGCCTACGCCACCTCCACCTAGGTGGACAAGCTTGGGGAGGGGGTGGATTCTGGGCGTGGCTAGATTGCCCCACCCTCCTCCTGAGAGGTGGGTGCTCGGTGGTGGTGGGTTTTTTTGGGGAGGGAGGAGGGGACACAGAGCTGTTGCTGCCTTTGCTACAGATGGGGACCTTGTTTCTATGCACATGCCAGCTCCTCCTGGATCTCCCCCTCCCCACGCACACCATAGCAGGAGGCAGGACAAGTGCAATAAACCGGAACGCTGCCCCCCCCATCTTCCCCCCCCCAATCTTTTTCTACCTGGAGACCAAGCTCTTAAAGGTACCAGGCACTTTAGACTCATCCGCACGTTCTCAAAACAACATCCCTCCCCCCTTTGTGAAATGCTCTGCTGTGATTCCCTCCTCCCCGCAGATGGTGCTAACCCCGCCCCCTGCCCTGCTGGATAGACACCCCCCCCCGGCTGGCGCAGTCCCATCCCTCCCCCCATATCTGTTACATTGGACAGACTGTGAAACAGACAGATCGACCCCCTCTCCAAGGGACATACTGGGCCTCCCCGTTTCTGCTGTCCTCCCTTCTTCAGAACTCCCCCCCCCCCGTCCTAACCCTCCTGGGCAGGGGGGTTGGCTTGACTTGCCCCTTGGAGAAAATAGCTCTTATGCAGCTGACAATCAGTGGTGTGTGTATTGCGCGCGAGCAAGATGTGTGTTAGTGAGAGAAACAGACAAATGCCGGTGGCGGTGGATTGATGAGGAACTGCAGCCCCAGCTGAGGGGTTTGTAGAAGGGGCAATGGGCAATTTATGCTGGTTGGGGGGGGAGGGGTGTATGGAGGGGGTGCATCACCTGCCACTAGTCCATTCTGGGTGCAGGAAGGTTGGAAACCAGGTAGGTGTTTTCACCCTGTTCTAGGCAGAGTGAAGAATGAGCCTGGCAAGTTAAGGGTTAACACCCCCTCCACTCAGCTGACAGCAATTAAACTTCCTTTGGGAGCACCCCCCACCACCACCACCCCGCCCTCCAAAACTGGGGCCTGGGCCAGGACATCCAACTTTCTCTGGACAATGCACCCCACTTCTCCTGTCCCCCCCCCCACTTGCTTCCCTGTGGCAGGAAGTGAGGGGGCACCTAGACAGCCGGGGGGGGCAACAGCAGACAGTTGCCCCCCTCCCCAGCTGCATGGTCCCTGGGAGTGGCCTTGTACTGGCCTGGCAAGCCCCAGTCCCGAAGGGCGATGGGCCCTGCAGCAGGCGGCTCCGCTGTCCTTTCCTCCCTGGACACTAAGGCCAAAGCGTGCCAACTCAGAGGAAAGGGGTGTGGAAAGACTGTCCCCCCCCCCCCCATCCATGCTGAGCCCCTCCCATTCTAAATAAAAGCCCATCCTTTGGGGAGGGGGGGTTTCACAGTCCCTGACTCCTCCCTCAGCCCAGCCCCTGGCAAACTGCAGTGCCTTAGTCTGCATTGTGGTGCTTGGCAGGCCTTGAGCCACCAACTTCCCCCCCCTGCTCCCCCCTCCTGCGGGTGGCCTCAGAGCCCTGAGGGGGTAGCAAACCTGCCCTGGCACAACTCCTTGGCAGCCGGTTTTTGCACCGCAGGAGCTGTGCTCGAGGCCTACCATCTGATCCCGGGGCAAGGGCTGGGGCAGGGGGGGGGGAGTGTGTGTGCAGTGGGAGGGGGGGTCCCAGAGAACGTGCCATCCTGTAGCTGCCCCCTCCCCCTGGCTGCGTTTGGAAATTTTGGTTCTTTTTCATGAATTTGTGGATAAGTGTCCTTCTCTCTGTGTTGTTTTTTTTTTTTTTAAATATAAAACCCACCCCGTGTTCCTGCTCACGTCCCACAGGATGGTCCCAGCCCCTGATGGGGGGGGGGGGGAAGGGTGTAAAAGGGGGGGGCTGTGGTTTTGCTGCTCACATGTTCTGAGTGTGAATTTCCACCTTTCTGGCACCGTGTTGGGGCTCTGGGAGTCGCTGGCCGCGCCAGCCTCTTTGGTTTGGGCTGGTTTTTGTTTTAACTATTGTATTGATTTGTGACAGGAATGGGGGGGGGGGGGCAGGGGGGCAGGGCAGGGGTCTTTTTCTTGTAATGAACGGCCGTAGCGATGCTTTTTCCAGGTGCTTTGCCTGGGCGGCCCCTGGCACCCACCAACTCCCAGGCCTGCTTCCTCCATGGCGGCTGGAGGGGCCCTCAGAAATGCCAAGTGGGAGCCAGCTCCAGCAGGCATGGCCTGGCGCATCAATTTCTGCTGCGTTTTGGGGGGGGAAGGGGGGAGCTGTCCCCCTCAAAAGCCAAGCCCCCCCCCCCAGGCCACAGCACTTTGTTACAGACTCTGAGATGGGGGGGGGGGGGCTGTTTTGGCAGAAGCCAATGTTGCCATGGTAACACCACCTTGCCCCCCCCCCCCGCCCCAGCTAGCTACTGCCCCCAAACACCTTGTTCCACCCGGGGTCAGTGTTTTGGGGGGTTTTTCCCCCCTCTGTTAACCAAAGATCCTGAGGCCCCCCCGCCACACCTGGCATCAGCCCCCCCCCCCCCGGCTGTCTTTGGGGGGCAGGAGTGCCCTGGGTCAGTGACTGGGCTGTGCCGGGGGGGGGGGAACCCACAGGCAATGTGGGACTCCCCAGAAGTGCGTGAAACGGAAGCACCCCCCCCCCGTCTGCCTGGGGAGTGGGGCTGCGGGTCGGGGCATTGGCACAGCCCCCGGGCCTGGGCTCCATTCACGCCCCTGCTTGAGGTGGGGTTGGGGGTTGTCTGAGCTACCCTGTGGTGCAGCTGAGCGAAGCATGTGGTGTGCCAGGGCGGGGCCCCAGTCTCAGCTGTGCCCCCACCAGACGCCAGCCTTTCCTGGCTCTGGGTGCACCAGGCTGCAGGGGTCCCGGTGTGTGCGCCCGGGTTTTCTCCATCACCCCGCACCCAGACACTGCAAGTCTAGCCGATCGGTGGGCCATTGCTGGCCCCAACTGGTGGGTTGCACCCCCCCCTCCCGGCTCCTGGTCTGCCCACTTGGTGCTGCCTGGTGCCCACCCCACTGCTTGAGTTCAGGCCTGAGCAATAAGTGGCCATTCCCCCCCCCCCCCACACACACCCGGATCTCCCTTGCTAGGGGTGGAGGGGCAGAAGGAATCTCGTCTTCAGCCTGCCGGCTTTTGTCTTGTGCCTTGAGCATCCCCTAGAGCCGGCGGGTCTAGCCTGGCAACCAGTGCACTAGAGCCCAGCTTCCTGTTAGCCTGGACCTGCAGCTAGATCCCCGTAGCCCCCAGGGATGCGCCCCCCCCTCCCCCACACCTCCCAGAGTTGTGCCAGTCCTTGAAGCCTGGCAGACCCTCGTTCAATACCCCCCCCCCCAATAGAGCATGCTACCTGTCATGGGCCAGCATGGCTCTCTTCCCCCCCCACCCCAGCAAAGCGCTGGGTGCTCCTGAATGTGGCCCCCCCCTTGTTGCTCTGTTTGCTGGCCCCCCCTCCACTGCCTGCTCCTTGCTGCACTGCTACCTCGCCCCCACGGCTGCTTGAGGGCTCTGCCCAGCCCCCTGGGCTGGAGGAGAAAAGCCGGGGCCCACGCCCCACTGGGTCCCCCCCCCTCTGAGAAGAGGGGGGGGAACCGTTTGTGGTTTCACAGACCTCATGCTGCTGCTAGCTACAGGTGCCCCAACAGGGCCTGAGTGGGGGTTCTTGTCACTTGGTGTTTTGGGCCGTCGCCTGGGTTGGGGAGGAGGACGATGGGGGGGGGGGTCCCACCTGGGCTTGCGCCCCGGGAGCTAACCAAAGAGGAAGAGGTCGCCGCGATGTGTGTTTGGTGTTGGCAAGAGCCAAGTGCATGGGGGGGGGAGCCTCTTGCATTAAGTGACAGGCCCCAGGTGCTGGCAGCGGCCCCCTTGGCGTGAGCCCCACCTCTGCTGCCTTGGGACCAGCCCAGACTGGGTGGCAGGCCGGCAAAGGTGCATCAGCCAGAGCAGCGGCTCCTGGAGATGCCTGGCCTGCAAACCCAAAACAGCTCGGGGGGGGGGGGGTAATGCCTCAGGAGTGCTTCCTCCCAATGCCACCTACTCCCCCCACCATTGAATTTGGTAGCTCTGCACCTTAAGCTGCAGCCGCTGAGAGCCCCAGTACTGCCCCCCTGGCACCATGGGGGGTGGGGTAGCTACTCCAGTGCAGCCCATTTTGAATTGGCTCTGCAGCTTCATCTGGGGCACGGCTGGTTTGAACACAGTCAATGCCAGCTCCCCTGGGTGGGAGGTGGGGGAGGAAGGTGCCCTACTGGAGAAAGACAACACTAAAGCACCCACCTCTTTCACCATCACACCCGCGCTGCTTCTGCCCTGCCATATCTTGCCCCCACCCCGGCATTAGCACCCTTTAATTTATGCCAAGGAGCATTTTTGTACAGGTTTTTAAGTTTGGGGTTTTTTTTCTTAAAAAAAAAAAAAAAATCTCAAGAGGTTTCTAGTTTTGTATTCGTCCCGCTTCTGTGCTCCAGCCGGGCTTGTCCTCCCCCCACACACACCCCCTCCTCCCCAATGGCACGTCCACTCGTCTCATGTGGAAGTTTTTGTTTTTAAATAAAAAGATGGGAAAAATCAGCCGTCTCCTTTGTGGTTTGGTGGTTGCCTGCGAAAGGCCCTGGCAGGTAGAGCTGCTGCAGTCTGGCCAGGGGCGCTTTCCGACAACACTAGTCCCAGCATGCACAACCTGTGGAACTCACTGCCAGGGGATGGCAAAAGCCAGACTGGGCTCAAAAGCATCATGGAATCTGTTCATAGAGCGCTAGCCTGGCTCTTAACCCCAACAAGCAGAGAAGTCCCCTGTGCCAGAGGTGCTAAACTCCTAGCAGAAATTGGAAGGGGCTGAAGCACTTGCTAATGGTCACACCCTCTCAAATATTAGGCACCTAGAGTCCTAGTGCCTTAAGCCAGGTAACATCAGCAACACTCAAGCCTAATCAGCATCATGGGTAGGTGGGGCAAATTGTCCTCTCTGGTGCTTTTAGTGGGCTCTTTTGCACAACTGCTACAGGGACAGATTGAGGCTCCGGGAGGAGGGGGTTAAGGGGGGCCCCTCTGCCCCCAGCCCTAGGCTGTGACCCTGAGCGAGGCTGGAGCCAAGCAGCAGTGATAGGAGCCGGCCTCAAGACCACACATCCCCGTGTCATAGCAGGCAGCAGCCGGAAGTGATGGTCAGAATCAGGCCCAGGTTCACCCCCTGCTAGGGCTAGGTTCATTCGGGACCAGGGGAGAAATGGAGGCGGTAGGGCAGCAGGCACTGGGCCTTTCTAGGGCTGCCTGGCAGATTGGGTGGGGCTGGCCAGCTGGCTGCAAGCAGGCCCCCTCCATCCGGTTCCCAGGCAAGGGGGCGGCCCAGGGAGAGCAGTGGATCAGGCGCGTTTAGATGCGTCAGAAGCAGCTGCACAGGCATGACTCAGCACACGCAGGCAGGCAGCCGCCTCTGCAGCAGCAGTTCCCACTCCGTGGGCCCCCGAGCCAGTTAGAAGGGATGCAGGCTGGCGCCAAGACCAGTGGCAGCGCAAGTTCGGTTTCTCGTACCGGTGCCCAAATCACTTAGGCCACCATGTTGTCTAGGTAACAGCCGTGGCTACACAGCAGCTGCGTATTAGTCGATGCTAGTACCATGGTCCAGTGCCCTGGTTTTGTCATGGAAATGCTTCAGGCCAGCAAGGGGGAATTGTGCTCCTAACTCTCTTGGGCTCTGCTTCTCATTCCTTCCAGACATGAAGCCACCACTGGGGAGCTCAAAAGCCAGCTAGATCCGGTCACACTCCTCCCCGCCCCCAGCCCCCACCTGAAACACCTCCCCAACGACACCGTCTCTATCAAACGTGGGTTTGTTTTTATTCTCGCAACTTGACAAGCACTCTCTACAGCTTGTGGGAACATCACATGGCAACAAACAGGAGTTAATCTAGAATATTTTTTTTTCCTTTAAACCTTATTAAAAATGAGATTGGTCCTAAAAATATAGAAAGAAATAAATTTAAATTCACAAAAACTGTACATTATCAAAAAGTCACTAAAACACCACATTTGGTTATATAAAAAGAGCCAGTTCTGTTCCTTTTCCAAAGAACGGCTGAACATTTTTTCTTTGACGGGTGTTGGTTGTTCCTGTTTTATGAGACCATGATGGGGAAGGCCAGTTTTAGATCTCCCCCCCCCCCCCCAAAAAAAGTAATTTGCAAAGCCAACTCATTAAGGGTTAAAAAATAAAATATATTCCACATCCAAAGATTCCTCTTACTCCGTCCAGAATTGATTTCTACACTCTGGTGCATCCCCAGTAGAAGAGAAGTAGATGGGTATCTTTCGGACACATCTGGATTAATTTGGGGGGGGGGGAAGAAGAGGAGGCTCAGGGGCTAAGAAGGAGAGTGGGGGTCTAACCCTTCAGGGCATCTTACCAGGAAAAAAAACATTAAAAATTAAACACCACCACAACATTAGAGACTCAAACCTTCCCATGACAAAAAACACAAAAACAAAACAAAAAAAAAAACAAAACAAAAAACCTGACAGATCCAAAATATTTAAAAAAAAATCCAAAAAAAAGTTTGTTACAGCGCAGTTTAGATAAAATATAAATATTTATGCATAATATAAAGTCAGTTCAAATAGACTTCAACTCCACCTCTTATTTCAAAGGAAAAAAAAATAAAATAAAAAAGTTGTTGAGGTTATTTGATAGAAAAAAAGGCTACTTTTTAAAGACAACAGGAGGGGGGTAGGGGAATGCATGACAGAGGCGGCTTCCATCTCCGGGCGTCCCACCCCCTCCCCAGGTAGGTTAGTTGATTTCAGTGCTCTTGTGGTGTGTGGGGATGACAGGCCATGGGGTAGGGTGAGGTCCCAGATATAGTACAGCTGGACTGGACGCAGAAGATGCTCCGCAGGGTTCTTCCCGTCGCCGATCCGCCCCAAAGCAAGTACCCGTAATATCGTGGTTGGAGGAGCGGGGGAGGAGGGCAGGCAGGCGGTTGATTTCCACACCCTCACTCCAAGGGCCCTGGTCCTCTGTCCCTGGACAAGGTTTAAGACTGACAAGGGATCTCTCCCCCCCACATTCCAGACAGGCCTTGGTTCGACTAGCAAGGACCGCTGAGTAAATAAGCAAAGGGTTAATGGGGGGGCAGGGGGTGGATTTCCAAGCGGAACAAGCAACGGGGGCGCTGAGATCTTGCCAGGGGATGCTGCGCTGGGTTAAGTCCTGGCCCGCCCCCGTTGCCCCCAGCATTCACCAGCAGCATGGAGCTAAAAGTGTCAGTTCATTAGTCCCAGTATTGGTCAGCTCCACGGCAGGTGGAGATGGGCAGGAGCTGCTGCTGGCCAGCGAGAGGGAGGACGCAGGGAATCCAGTGGCCACTCTCCTGTTCATTTTAAGCATGGTGCTTAACCCCCTTAGGCAGCTAGATGGGGGGAGCAAGCCTTCGTCCCCAGGGGCGGGGGGGGGAGCAAGCCTTCAGCTCTCCGCGCCCACGCTGAGGACGGGTCACACGGCAGAGGGAGATTCTCCGCTGGGACCTCTGCCCAGACAGCTTGACAGCACAAGGCTGGCGTCGGGAGCTTCCCCCCGCCCGGAGCAGGTGGGTGGCGACAGGCCAGCTAGTGCCTGGCAAGCAGGGCTGGGGGCGGGGGCTTGATCAGACAGGCCCTTGAGCGCTCTCAAGTGGGGGGCGGGGTTTGCACGCTGGGCAGAAGCAGAGCCATTCATGGGCGTGCGGGGGAGGCGAAGGGCCAGTGCCAGCCTCCCTTCGGGGGGGGGGGGGGGTGGCAGAAAAAAAATCCAACAGCAGCTCAGTGGAACCAGCCCCAGGAAGTGGGGGGCAGAGGGGCACCCTAGGCTTTGCCACTCTCCTTCCAGGCACCATCTCAAAGGCACAGGAACTGCCCTGGTCCCGGGCCGTGTTTTGCCCCTGGAAGGGGAGATCCGTGCAGGGGGAGGGGGGGGGCTGGAGTGCAAACGCACCAGCTTGGGGGGGGGGGGGAGGAAGAGGAGACACCCACACAGCGACTCTGCTCCGCAGGGATGCCCAGGGCGGGGGGGGGGGGGGGGGGGGCAAAATTCAGGGTCTGCCAGAGCTGGGATCCGTGAACATTGGTCACCTGAGGGGGAAGGGGCTTGGTTCTTCCCGGGGGGGGGGGGGGGGGGGAAGGGGCTGTCCTATGCAAGACACCCCCCTTCACGCCCAAGCCCAGCCCTGCAGCCAGATCCGTGGGGGGGGGCACGCCCCCCCATTGGGGCTTGGAGGAGGGACAGTCCTACACTAGAGAAGGATTGGACCCAGTGGGGGGAGGGGGGCACAACAGGGACCTCCCCCCGCAAAGTGTCTGAAATGGTAGGGCCGGATGAGGGAAGGGGGTTAGGATAAAGAGGGTGGTGGGATAGTAAAGGTCCTGGAAGGTGAGTGGGAGGGGGGGCAGTGGAAGGTCCCGGAAGGGAAGCAGCGAGCAGGGGGGGTGGGGTGGAAGCAGCACGTCTCAGTGTCGTTGCGAGCGGGTCCGGGCCGGCAGCTCGGGGCTGATCTCCGAGCGATCGGTCCACGTTACTGGCCACGAATACTCAGGGACAGTGCCCGGCCACGGCCTCTCCCCTGCACTACGAACTATTGCTATGTTAAATACTCCCAGCCGGGGGGGGGCCTTCCTCAGGAGCCGGCGCCAGGACGCAGACAAGGGACCCGCGCACGCGCCCCATTGTGTCTTTTGGCTCGAGTCCAGGTGGCTGGGGGGAGCAGCCGGGGCACGGACACACCCCGTTCCCCCTTCCACGCCGGGCCCGGCCTCCGTCGGGAATTCAGCAGGCAGCGAGACGGGCTCCGGAGAGTCAGTTCTTTCGCACAGGAGTGTGTGCGCAGAGGGGAGGGGTTCTCTCCTCAACCCGCCCCGCACAAGACAGGTCTCCAGTCAGGGGCTGGAGGGGGGGCCATGGTCCCCCTGCTGACCCCCCCCACCCTCGACCTGTTCCGGCTTCACGGGTTAGGCGTGTGTTTTCCCTGATAAAATTCCTCCCACCGGCTCTCGAAGAAGCGCCTCATGGCGCGCCCGGCCTTGCCCACCTCCGAGTCGTCCTCGTTGAAGGTCTGGCAGTTGTCGAACACCAGCGCGGCGTCGGCGGCGAACTCCTCACAGCTCACGTACCTGGGCGGGGGAGAGACACGAACTGAGTCTGGATCTCAACAGCCTCCGGCACCAGGGGGGCTTAAATGCTTGGAGAGATGGGCTCGGGTACCTGGTCCTCTGGTTCCCCTCCCTGCTGCCTGAACCCCTCCCACTCGCAAGCGAGCAAGATGGAGGGAAATGGCCGAGGGACCCAGGCCATGGCTAGCCGGCCCCCGGAATGAGGAGGAGCGGCCCCACAGATGCCCCCTGGAGCTCCCGGTCTTGGGGATATCAGCCCCATGAAGGGGGTGGGGGGAAGGTAGGTCTTAGCCCTTAGGGGGAGGGTCACTCGGCGCCAGCCTGGGAGCTCTGTGCTGCCCGCTGGCTCCTTGCAGACAGCCCCCCCCCAGCACTCACTCTCCCCGGAGCAGCCGCGTCCGCATGGTGGCGAAGTCCATGGGGTTCTTGATGATCTTCCTGTAGCCGGGCACCAGGCGGGGGTTGACGGGCTCCAGGAAGGGCCAAGCCTCCTCCTGCGACTCCATCTCCATCAAGATGATCCTGCCCAAGAGGGAGGGGGCCAGAAGTCAGAGGGGGAGGGGGCCAGGCACCCCGAGGGGGTGGGGATGTGTAGCACAGGGACATACACCAAACTGGGGTGCGTGGGCCCACTGGGGGAAGCGCACAACCCATCCTCACCCCCCCCCCCCACCAGGACTTGTCCTGTCCCACCCCAGCTAGGGAAAGGCGCATGGCCCCTCCCACCAGGCCTTGCCCCGCCCCCCCAGGGTACGTACTCGCAGAAGGTGAGGTCACTGCTCTGGCCCCGTGGGGACAGTCTCCTCCGCTTGGAGGGGGACAGGCCCTCCCCTGAGTAGCGGGGCACAGACAGGGTGTCCCGCTTCCGTGCCACGACCCGGTGCCCGGGGCTCTCCTCCTCCTCCGGGAAGCCTGCCCCGAAGAGACGCCCGCATTTCCGCTTCTTGCCCCGCCTGAGCGAGCTGGGGTCATCGAGATACTCGCCCCCCGCCTGCAAGGAAAGGCAACAGAAGGGGGGGGGGGGTCAGCTGCTGGCACCGGTCACGTCCCCTCCTCCACTGCTCAATAGGGAAACTGAGGCACGAGAGGGAGACGCTCCTCTGGAGTCCCACAGCCCAGCAATCCTGGCTCGCGGGGGGGAGAAGGGGAGGGGAGAAAAGAGGAAACGTTTCTAGGTTTGGATTGGAATGAGCTGGGGGAGATGGAGGTGGAAGGTACCTGTGAGATGCAGACAGAACAGAACCAGTCCCCGTCCGGCACCTCCATCATCCTGGGCCGGTGGCAGTAGAGGTGGCAGCCGCGGTCGCAGCCGTCACACAGCAGCAAGTGTTCGTCATCGTCCCCCTTCCGACACACCAGGCACGTCTTTTGGAGGGGGGGGGGGGGGGAGTATGAGATGGGGGAGGCTGAGAGAGGCAGCCCCTGACAGCTCAGCTCAGCCAGGCTGATTACGAACAGCTGGCGAGCCATCACCCCCGCCCACACATTTTATTTCTTACCCCACAAGGTCCATCCCCCACACCGCCCCTGCTCCCCCCACCCAGAGTGCCAGCCCCAACTCTCTTCCTGCAGCAGGGAGTTCCGCAGAGTGATGCCTCCTCACTGTGCCACCCCTTGCCCCTGGCTCCCCCTTGTGGCCGAGACTCACTGAACATCCTCCTCACCACTTTGTTGACCGACTTCTCCCAGGCGATGGACTTCTCCAGCTGGTAGAGGCAGAGGGCGACCTGGGCCGCACTCCGACACCGCTCCAGGGTCTGGCGCCACGTCCGCATCCGGGAAGTGATCTCGTAGGTGCTGTGCGGGGAAGGAGGTGGAACGGACCCTCAGCCTGGTGCATGGAGGAAGCCCTGACAGGTACCTGGTCGCCCGGGGAGGCTGGGGGCTTACTGACCAGGTTTTCCAGAAAGGGAAACTGAGGCACGGAACAAGAGGGACTGGCCTAAACCACCATGCAAGGCAACGCCCTGGCTAGAAAGAGAACCCAGGAGTCCTAGTGCAAGACACTACTCAGGCCAGCCCTGAGTTCGGCCCCGCTGGCCCCTCTGCACGCCGGGGGGCTGGGTACTTACATCTCCGTGTTGCTCAGCACGGCCTTCTCCAGCACCACCTCGTGCAGGGGCCACAGCGGCTCCTTCAGGTACCGGCGCTCCACGTTCTGCTCCAGCGCGGCCAGCCGCAGGACGGCCAGGTCCAAGGGGTTGGTGGCCTCCCGGCACGGGGGCAGCCCCTCCCGCCGGTTCTTGAGGGTGAAGTCCTCCAGGGCCCCCACCTTGTGCTCGCAGTACCGCAGGTCATTCCGCGCCGAGTCGGGGTCCGGACACGTCCAGCCCTGGGGAAGAGGAGGCTGAGATTGGGCTGGGAATGCCAAGGGAGGGGGGGAGGGGAAGGAGGTGCAGCCTCCGCGGACCCCAGACGGCTTTCCCGACTGCCCAGTGCCAGCTCACAGCCCTGGGCGGGGACCCAGGAGTCCGGACAGAGCCGGGCCCGGCTCTAGCACAGTCGCCCAGTCGTGCCAGGGACCCCTGCAACCAAGAGTCGTCGTCCATCTCGCAGCAGGCCCCAAAGCAACCCCCAGCCGGCCAGGGGCTCGGTTCCTTACCCGGATCTGCAGATCCGCCATCAGCACCCGCTGCTCCAGCTCTTCCACCCACTGCAGGAGAGCCAGGTCTGCCTCGTAGGCCCGCTCTGTCGTGGACCACTGGGCCAAGGCTTCCTGAGACACGGGGTGGCCGGCATCCTGAGGCTGGAAGATGGGATCTGCACAGGAACATAAGAACGGCCAGACTGGGTCAGACCAAGGGCCCATCCAGCCCAGCGTCCCATCCTCTGACAGTGGCCAACGCCAGGTGCTCCACAGGGAATGAACTAAACAGGGAATCATCCAGCAATCCCCCCCTTGTTGCCCATTCCCAGCTTCTGACAGATGGACCTCTCTCCTCCATGAATTTACCTAGTTCTTTTTGAACCCTGTTAAAGTCCTGGCCTTCTCAACATCCTCTGGCAAGGAGTTCCACAGGTTGACACTGCGCTGCATGAAGAAAAACTTCCTTTTGTTTGTTTTAAACCTGCTGCCTGTTCATTTCGTTGGGTGACCCCCTAGTTCTTATGTTACGGGAACAAGTCAATGACTTTTCCTGAGTCACTTTCTCCATACCGGTCATGGTTTTATAGACTCTATCCTAGCCCCCGAGGCTCCGCTTTTCTAAGCTGAAAAGTCCCCGGCTTTTTAACCTCTCCTTCTACAGCTGCCGTTCCGAACCCCTCAGCCTTTTGCTGCCCTTTTCCGAGCCTTCACCAATGCCAAGAGATCTTTTCGGAGAGGAGGCAACCCCATTCCTACGCAGCCTTCGAGATGTGGGCGCCCCGCTGCTTCTATTAAAAAAACCCATCAGCTATTATCGGTCTTATTCTTCATCCCAGCGGCCTGCCCCGAGCCCGGCTCCCCGCCGCCGGCCCACAGGCATCCTCACCGGCAGTGGTGCGGGCGCAGACCTCCCGCAGGTACTCCTTGTGCTTGGTGAGGTGCTTGTGCAGGGCTTTCTCGCGGATCCCCCGCGGGTGCAATGCGCGGGCCACGGCCTCCAGCTCCTCCGGGTCCTTGAGCCACCACCAGCCGCTCTGCATCTCTGCAAGGCAGCGGCGGAGCCAGATGAGTGTGGAGGGGAGCCCCAGGCTGGGGATGGTCTCCTTCCCTCCAGCCTGGGGCGTGGCAGGGAACAGGAGACCCAGGAGTCCTGGTGGCCAGCCCACCCCAATCGCCTGTGGGCAAACGTGATCTCCTGCCCCGAGAGCCGGGGGGCGGACACACAAGAGGGAGACCCCCACCCCCTGGGCGGCAATGGCAGTGGGACCCAGGCTGCCCCAGGGGAGGCTGGCAGGCAGAGGGGGACTCACCTGGGGGCACGGGCTGCGCCGTTAGCTGGGTGAGGTACTTCTGCTCAATCTGCTTGAAGAACTTGGTGGGGGGCCGGCCCCGGCGCTTGGGCTGCCCCAGCGGCCCCTGGGTCTTGTCAGGTCCACCCCGGCTTCTGGGGCAGGCGCTGGGCACCCGGGGGCTGGCGTGGACGGGCGTGGAAGCGAGGGGAGGAGAGGCGGGGCCGTGCGGCTGGCAGGAGAGAGGCAGTGGGGGTGAGGGGTGCTGGCCGCAGCCCTGCCACCCTCCTGGGGGCTCTGGGTCTTGGTGCCTTCCCATGGGCCTCATCTGTGCTCCTGCCCCCTTCCTCTACCCCACCTCTCGGATATGGGAAGATGGATCCCTTCCCACCCCCCAGCTCCAACTTCTAGACAGTCCCCCCCCAGTCCCTCTGGAGGCTCCAATCCTGCCGCAGGGGGGGACGGGGGCTTCCCAGCCCTGCTTAGAGCGACCCCTACAGGGCAGCCTCGGTGCCAGCCATGCCTATGGGGTCAGCGAGACGGGTGCCATCTGACAGGGAACTGAACCCACACCCCACCCCAGAGGGGGCCTCGGGGTGGGGACGGGCCAAGGAGACTACATATCCCAGCATGCACTGTTCTGCTTTGCGCGGAATGATGGTGCAGGCCAGGGACACTACATATCCCAGCATGCTTTGGGCTGCCATGAGCCTAGGGAATGGTGCAGGCCAGGGACACTACATATCCCAGCATGCTTTGGGCTGCCATGAGCCTAGGGAATGGTGCAGGCCAGGGACACTACATATCCCAGCGTGTGGGGGATGCTCAGTCAATACGCCCCAGAGGGGAACGCCCCATCTAACCTTAGAGGAGCAAACCCCTTGCCTCCCCCCTCCCTACCCCACGGCCCCGGCCCTGCCCGCTCTCACCTGTCTGCCCACGGCCTTGGGCTGGTCCCCAGGGCGAAGGCTGCAAGGCTGGGGGGCGGCTGTAGCCGGGGGCTCGTCTAAGGAGGTAGCCAAGGGGGCGTCGTCGTCGTCACAGGGTGTCCGGGGCAGCAGATTGAACCAGGGCCCCCGCGGCTCCGCCCTCTCGGGGAAGCTCTCCTCCAGGGCCGGGGGGCTCGGGGCCTCCTTGCCGGGGCTGCTGTCCGGGGTGAGCACCGAGCCATTGAGCAGGGCCGACTGCGTCTGGCTCAGCCAGGACAGGAAGGCCGACTGGCTCAGGTCATGCTGGCTCTGGCAGGGGGGCAGCGAGTCCTCCAGGAGCCCGTTGAGGGGCGGGGGCTTGGGCCCACCGGGCCGGGCTGGCTCCTCTCTGCTCTTCCGCGGTCGGCCCCGCGCCCGGGAGGCCGCGCCGTTTGGCCGGCCGGAAACCGGCACCTCGACCGGTTCCTTCTTCACCGGGGGGCTCTCAGGGGCAGCCTCTTTCTCCTCCTCCTCCTGGGCCTCCTTGCGTGCCTCCTCCGCAGCTGCTGGGGGGGGGGGGGAGCAGGGAGAGATCAGAGCCGTGGAAGCCTCCCCACGCTAGCTGCCCCCCTCCCCACAGGGCATCTGCCCTGGCTCACCTGCCTCGCAGCCCTCCACGAAGATCCCCCCCAAGTGGGGCAGGACCCAGTACTGCCGCCGGTAGCGGTCCTGGCCCAGTGCCGTGGCCCGCAGCGTCTGGGAGGCGTGGAGCAGCTTCTTCCGGAAAAACATCTGCCTCTGGTGGGGGGGGTACGGGGGGGGGAGAAGAGAGGACAGTGTTGGGGGGGGGGGGGGGATTTCCTATCAGCCCCAAGCAGCCATGGAGAATCCAGAGCCGCAGGCCGACAGCCCCCCACCCTCACCCGGGCCGGCCTTACCTTGGTGAGCTTCTCGATCTGCCTCTCCAGCTCGGGGACGCTAGACGCAGAGATGCTGCCCTGAAAGAAGGAGGAGAAGGTCAGGAGGGTGAAACCCCTCCCGCGCCCCCCGTGCCAAGCATGCTCTGGGCTCTAGTTCCCCCCTTCACCATCACCCTCGTGACACCGCCTCTATAGCACAGATGCGGAAACTGAGGCAAGAGTGAGCGCGACTTGTCAGCCAAGCTGGGGAAAGAACCCAGATGTCCCATCCCCTCCATTCTAACCACTAAGCCACACTGCCTCCGAAAGCCAGAGACGGCCACCCCTGCTTCCCTCGCCCGGCCACACTGCTACCTCCTCGTCCTTGCGGGATTTCCGTCCCCAGCTCTCTTCTTCCTCTGCCTCCAGGCTGCTGTTCTCCTCCGTGATGCGAGAGCTGCGTCGCCTGGGCCCCTCGTCCAAGCCCATGATCTCCGACTCTGGGCGGCCTGTTTTCTTGGCCAGGGCGATTTTCAATCTGCAGGGGCAGACAGAGAACAGGTGATACCTGCTGCCTCCCCGGCCCCCCTTCATAAAACCGCCACCCCCCAAAAAAAAAATCGGGCAAGCGGCCAGCACGTAGTTTGGACCCAACAGGCTGAGAGCTCAGATGCAGAACAGACACCACCCAACCTGCAGCTTACACCCTCCTTCCCGTTCAACGCGACACCCGGAGCCCACCCCTGCCCGCCAACCTGTCTGGTTCTCTGCAGACGCAGGACTGAGTATCTGTGGGTCAATCTGTCAGTAAAAATGGCCAAAGACTTTAAAGCGCTGACTTAATCCAGCTAGAAACCACAGCGCCACACCCAGCTCTGCTGGGTCAAGCTTAGGGCTCCGACCATTCACAGTCTATTTTGGTCAATTTCATGGACACAGGATTTTAAAACCGGTCCCCTTTGGGATTTCTGCCTGAAATGTTACTGCGTTGGCCTTGCAACGGGTCCTCGCTCCGAGTCACCTCGCTGCGGACACCAAGCTTCGAGGGCAGTGCAGAAGTAAGAGGTGGCGACAACGCAACCCCTCTAGAATAATCTTATGACCCCCCCCCCCCCCCCCGCCCCGCAACTCCCTTTTGGGCAGGATCTCCAATTGGAGAGAAACTCCCCGGTGAAATCGGCACAGTATGGGGTCCATGGGCGCCACGGACCAGATTTCACCGTGCGGGCGCATTTTTCATGGCTGCGGATTCGATCGGGCCCTAAGCATGCTCCTTTGGACACCGTGAGAGACAGCAAAGGTAGCTCAGGGCTTCGAGACAGCCCGCTGGAACCGTGGTCGGATCACAGGCAGGCAGCGGACAGTCTCTGGCTGATCCATGGACCAGAAAGCTTCCCCCTCCCCCGAAGGCAACAGGCTCCCAGTGTCACCCTTCTCCCCCCCCCCCGCCCCAGCAGCTGCTGGCAGCTTTCAGTAGCCCCCACCTGCGCAGTTTGCCCTCGATGATCCATTTGTTCCTCCTGTAGTGGGACATGCTCTCCAGCGTCTTGTCGATTTCACTGCAAGGACAGCCCAGAGTTTACTGGAGGAGCCCAGCACAGCAGCCCTGCCCAGACCCTGCCCCCCAGCTGCCCCCAAGGAGGGCAGAGGAGCGACACCTCCAGGGTGCCTGGGCCGTATCTCACCTCCAAGCCCAGCCTGTGCAGTCCCTGCCCATCAGGTGCTCGGGAATGTTTCAGACTGTCTACAGCTGGGGTGGTCAGAGCATAGCCCAGGAGACTACAAGTCCCAGCATGCAACTCTCCTACCTGGATTAGAGCAAAACTTCTCACTCAGAGCCACGTGGCAGCATTGCATTCTGGGACTTCTGATCCGCAAGTCCCCTGACCATTTGGCTCAGTGGCCCAATGCACGCTGGGATATGTAGTCTCCCTGGTTTGCACCATTCCCTAGGCTCGCGGCAGCCCAAAGCATGCTGGGATATAGAGTTTCCCTGGCCTGCACCATCATCCCATGCACAGCAGAACAATGCATGCTGGGATATGTAGTCTCCTGGGCCCATCCCCACCCTGTTAGCATAGGGCACAAACCACAGCTGTTGCCTTTCTGCACCGCCCAGGAGGCTGCTGGGAAGAGAGGCCCCGCCCCACCCTCGCTCCTGCCCGGCTCACTTGATGATGAGGGCGCTGCTGTTGAGCTCATTGACCAGGAAGGCGAGGACGGCCGCCTGGCGGTCCGGGGGCAGCGCCTGGAAGGGCTTGGTCCGCAGGCTGTGGCACAGCTCGGCGTTGGCCCCGTAGGCCACGAGGAAGCAGCGCAGGATCTCGGAGACGGTGTCCCGGTTCAGGCTGATCTCCGACACCTTCTCCCCAAGGATCTTCAGGGACTGGGGGGAGAGGGGGACATGGGTTAAAGCAACAGGGGGAGCCGGGGTCCATGCTGGGATCTCAAGGAGGGCGGTGGGGGGGGGACGCAGCCAGATCCTGACTCCACAGTGCTCTGGGCCATGCAGGAAGTCCGACAGAACGGGACCCGGGTTTCCCTGGGCTAGGCAGGCACCCTATGCAACGGGCCAGCCTTCCTCTGCCCCCCCCCGCTCAGCGCCCCGCCGCTCGCACGGAGGCCCTGGGGCTCAGCCGCACCCGCCTACCTGGCAGTAGGAAGGGAGGCCGGGGTCGTAGAGCGCGGCCCGTAAGAGCCGCACCAGCAGGTCCTGCACCTCCCCCAGGCTGTCGCCGGCCCCCAACAGCCCCTCCTGCAGGGTGCAGAGGCTGGGCACATCCCGGGGCCCCTCGAAGCCCAGGACCCTGCCGTAGCTGTGCAGGAACTCCACGACGGTGAGGCAATCGGAGAAGGCCCCGTTGGGCAGGACGAGGCCGGGGATGCGGGACAAGGCCGGCAGGGGCTGCCACGTGGGGAGGGAGATAAGGAGAAGCTGGTCAGCGGGACCTAGAGGGCCGAGCGCAGGCCAGGAGCCCACAGGGACGGAGCATGGTTCCCTTCCCACCCCCGCCCCCAACACGCAGGCATCATAATACCGAGCTCCCTTCCCCCACCGCGCTGCGGGGGGGCCAGACAAGCGCCCCCAGGCCCCACGCTCTGCGTGGGGGGCTCACAGGCCTTGCAAGGAGCCGACCCACTCGTGGCAGGCGGTGGGGCCAGACAGGCACTAGCCTCCGTGAAGGGGCATGTCCTCCCCCCGCCCGGGGGCTCAGCCAACCTGATGGTCGCCCAGGCACATGTCCTCCGTCGGCTTCTTCATCTCCTCCAGGATCATCTGCTGCCGGCGCCGCTCCTCCAGCCGCCGCTGGGCCAGCGCGTTCTTGTCCACCTTGCGGGCAGCCTTGCCTTTCTCCTTGGGCCGCGCCTTCTCCTTGGGCCGCGCCTTCTCCTTGGGCCTCTCCGGCTTGGCCTTCTCCTTCTTCGCCTGGCGGAGGGAGCGACCGGCAGGGGCGAGTCAGGGACGCAATCCCCCTCTTCATGCCACTGTCGTTGTCGTCCCCCCCCCCCCCCCGGATGGGCCCCCCCCACACTCACCTTGGCCTTCTTCTTGGCTTCCTTGGGCTTGGGCGCTTTGGCCTCCTGCTTTTGTTTGTTCCTCGCCTGGAAGGGACGAAATCCAGCTCAGTGCGGGACAGGAAGGGGAGCCCCAGGCAGGGGGGAGGAGGAGAAAGAGGGGGTCACACCCCCAGCGCTGATTGGCAGTGCGGCACCCCACGCCAAGCAACCGCCCCACGTTCCCCACGCTCGTACCTTTCGCCGCATCTTCTTCTTGATCTTGCTCATCTTCAGCTTGTCTTCGTCGCTGAGCACCTCTGCAAGGCCGGGGAGGGGGGAAAACGAGTCAGGACGGAGCAGGGCACAGCCGGGACACGCTCCAGGGCTCTGGATTCCTGGGCCCAGTGGCAGCACAGCCACACGGGCAGGATGTCGGAGGGAAGGGGTCTCCTGGCCCTAGGGATGCGGGCAACAGGCCTGCACGCCACACCCTCCAGGAGCTCCCAAGGCGACCGGTGGCCGTGCTTGGAGGGGGAGGTGGGCCTGGGTTCGGAGCCCTACCGGGGTGAAGTTCTAGATCCAGTCTGCCGGGGGGATCCACGCCCCGGTTCTGGCAGCGAGGAGCCGAGCTAGGGTACCCGGCCCAGCCACGCGTGGCAGGGGAGATCAGACCCACGGCACAGCGGGCAGGGGGGCCCAGTGGGAAGCCTGGAGCCCCACACACTCTAGCGGCGCCTTGGCTACCGGGGTATGCGGAGGTTCGGGCCCCTCCAGCCCGGCTCGGAAGCCCACGGGAGCCGCCAGCGCCTCGGGGCAGGCGGCATCGCCAGGCACCGTGCTCCCTGCGGGCACCGGGGCCCTGGCACACTGCAGCGGGGGAGGGAGGGAGGTACCTTGGGCTTCCAGTTTCTTCAGGAGCCTGGCGTCCGTCTTGCTCAGCAGGTCGGCCACCTTGGTCTTGGGAGGCCGGCCTCGGCCCCGCTTCACCTTGGGCGCCTCTTTGGCCTTGGCCTTCTCCTTCTCCGTGTTGCGGGGGCGTCCGCGCTTGCCCGTGATGGCCTGGATCCGCGCGGGGATTTCCTCCGGGGTCAGTTTCACCCACTGCACGCCCTGCGCCGGGAGGGGAGAGCCGCGGTCACCCTGGAGCCCGGCGTGGAGAGGCCAAGTCCTCGCCCAGCGCACGCCACCCCACCCAACGCCCCTGGGGAAGCCTCCGGCCAGGAGGAGTTGATGGGCACCCGCCGGGGCAGGCTGGACAGAGGCCACTTCCCTAGACGCCCGTGAAGGCGGCGATGGCACCGGATGGGCAGGGAGGCTCCGGGGAGCACAAGAGGGGCTCAGATCTGTGCCCCAGGTGTGTCTCCCCCCCCAGACATGCGCTGCCCCAGCACTTGCCACATCTCCCCCCCCACACACACCCCCTCCCGCAGCTGCGCGCCCGGCAAGGGGCCCACCTCGGGCATGTCCCGCTCCTCGTAGAAGTCTCCAACCGGCATGCGGGGGCTGAAGCTGAAATGCTCGCGCCGGACGCCCTGCACGACGTTCCTGCTCAGGTACTGGGGAAGCGACAAGGCACACGGGTCCGATCAGGGCCCAGCACGGCGCCCCTCCCCGAAACTGGCACGGCTCTGCCTCCCCCCTTCCCCCTGCAGCGGGCAGTGCCCAAACTCCAGGCTGCAGCTGTCCAGCAGGGCCAGGCGCCGGAGCCACCCAGCTGTGCACACTGGGCATTGTCCTAAGGGGCAGCCCGCCCCGGCAGCTTCCACTCTTGAAAGAGCCAACGGGGGTACAGGCCGGGATGGAGGGGCCCTAGGGATCCGCCCCCCCACCCCCCCGCCATGCCAGCCTGCTGACAGCCGCAGGCGACCATCTCCAGCCCAGCCCTCCCCAGGGGAGGCTTGTACCTTGATCACCTCGGGGAATTGCTTCATGCGTTTGCCGCAGGGCCCGTAGTACCAGGTCTCGCCCTGCCACCGGTGGCTACCTTGCTTGATCCGCACTTCTCGCCTCCACCTGCGCGGGAAAGGCCCGTTAGCGGCTGGCGCCCACCCCCAAAATTCCCCCAACCCCCCCCCCCCAAATCCCCCCACCTGGGGTGGGGCAACACCTACCCGTGCTGTAGGGGGAAGCGAACCTCCTCCACCGTGGCAATCCGTCTGCGCGGGACCTCGCCTGCCGGGACAGGGGGGTGGTCACTCAGCGCGCGCCGGTGGGGGGGGGGGGAAGGTCACTCACCGTGGGGCCGGGGAAGGGGGGGAGGGGATGGTCACTCACTGCGCTCTAGTGGGGCAGGGGAACGGGCTGGCACACCCGGGGGAAGCTGCTTCTCACCTACCCCTGGCTGATGCACTGAGCGAGGCGGCTGGAGCCTCCAGGCAGCTGTCCACCGTCGCCTCCTCCTCCTCTTCCTCCTCCTCCAGACCGGCATCTGGGGACTCCGGCGCCAGCGGGGGGCTGAGCTCCAGAGACTCCGATTCCTCCTGCCCAGGGTCCCCCCCGTCATGCAGGTCTAAGCTGCTGTCTGCAACGCCAAGGAGCGATGGGGACTCACGCCAGGGGGTAGAAACGTGTTTGGGGTCGGTTCCCAACAGCCGCCCCGCCCCCCACGCTGCACTGGGACCACCACTCCCGCTCGGGTGCGCCCCGAAACGTTCTCCGCCTGCCTGCGCTGCACGGGGGGGGGGGGGGGCCGGGGGCCGCTCTGGGCCGGCTGAGGTGGTGTGATGGGGGGGGACTGCTGGAGGGGACGGGGCCAGGACCTGCTCAGGGCATGTGGTGGGGGGTAGGGCCACACGGGCTGGGCTCCTCTGGCAGCCAGGGTCGCATGTGTGTGGGGGGACGGAGCGGGGAGGGGGGCAGGGCTGCTCCAGTGGCTGGGGCCAGCTTCAGCTCTTCCCCAGGGCTGGGGCTGTGTTCAGGGCCGCCCCGTGGCTTCCTGACTGCTCCTTGGCAGGCTACGTGATGGCTGCGGCTCTCTTCCCCCCTCCCCCAGCCCCCTGCCCCACATGCCACTGCCCCACCCCCAGCACCTCACTCCCCGAGCGTTGACAGCAGCTTCCCTCTCTCCCGGGGGGGCTCCCAGCAGCCCCTGCCCTGTCCACAGGCTGCCTAGGGAGCAGTGCTCCTTTTGGGGGGGGGGGGCGTGGGGGGGGACGTCTCACTTTTTCCCCGGAGATGGGGGGCGCTACCTGGGAGAGTCTCTCGGGGGGCCACGCCACATGGTGGCCCCCATCCGAAGACGCGCACGTGATCGCATTGGTGGCCCAGAGACAAAACTCACTCTGCTCACGGCCGGAAAAATCTTTGCGGGAACACTGACTAGGACCCACCTTTCTGTGAAGTCACATGGTGAGTCGGTGGCAGCTCCAGGGCTGCATCACCTCTGCTCTAGCCACTAGGCCATGCTCCCTGCTACCCTCAACCCTGCCCCCCCCCCAGACATACCATCCTGCTAGCAGGAGAGGGGGTTACTGTATCCCTGGAGGTCTCCACCTCTTGCCCCCGGCCTAGCCAGAAACTGGAAGCTCTTTGTTCTGGGCGTGTACAGCACCGAGCGCCCCAGGGCCTGGCCTTGGACTCCCAGGCGTGGCCGTTAACACACGCTAGGCGGGATTCCCCCCACGGAGGCGGTGGGCTGGAGGGGGCACAGCGTCTGCTGGACTACATCATCCCCCCCAGCTGTGCAAAGCCCCTGGGCCTGCCCTGAGGGGGCCCCATACCTTGCAAGACGGACTCCCCCAGGACGGGCGGCGAGTCGGGGCTGGCGAAGAGCGAGGCGGGGTCCTGGCTGTCCTCCGGCAGCAGGCTGAAGGTGCTGGGATTGGTCAGGGAGGGGCTGTCGGAGCAGTCGAGGGCCGAGATGTCTGGGGCAGCCTCCAGAGACGACTTGTCGTTCACCAGCTGGGAGTCGTCCATCTCGTAGAGGTCTCCGGTCCCGGGGTCTGCAAGGGGAAATCAGAGCGAGATGCCTTAGGTGCGGGTCACGCCAAACTACCCGACTGGCACCGCCGGCTGGGAGGGGGAGAAGGCACAGGGGAGGGGCCGTTTGGGACGCTAAACCCACACTCCGGGCACTTCCACCCATTCCAGCACTCCAGGGGTTAATGGATTTCCCTGCCTCCAGCCACGCCCCCCTCGGCTGGGAACCGAAACCCAAGATGGCTGTGGGGTGGGACGGGACAAGGCGACAGCGCCTAAGGAGGACTGGCCCTTTAAACAAGGAAGCTGGGTCTGTAGCCCCACCCTTTGGGGGAGGGACTTCGTGACTCCGCCTACTGGTGGGAGGGTGCCAGCCAGAGGGGTATAAAAGGCAGCTGGTGGAAACCAGCTGGCACAAACAGCTCAAGTCACTCAGCTGATGCTGCAGCAGGGGCCGACTGGCGCTGGAACGGGGAAGTGGGATGAGTTTGTGGGGACCAGGATGGGGCCGGACTTCACAGCGGCCTGACCCCCAACGCGAGGGGGCGACGGGACAGGCAAACGGAGGCTTTGTCCCGGTGCGAGTCCCCACCCCTCACCAAAGAGGCTCTTGGCGTCCGTCCCCCCCCCCCAGCGCCAAAAGGGGAGCGCCCTACCTCTGGCCAGCGACTCGAAGGGCTCCAGCGGCTCTTCGCTCAGGAGCGGAGGGTTAGCCAGGGGAGTGGTGATGGCAGAGGCGTCGCCCAGGCAGCTGCCAGCAGCGTCCGGAGCCAGGACGGAAGCTTCTTGGCTGAGCGGCTCCCCGGCTGGCCCGGAGCCGTTGTAGCTGCACATTTTCAGGTCTAGGAACAGCCAGAGCCCCACGTCAGTGCAACCCGGGCGCCGGTCCCCCCCAGCACGGGGATCAGCGCCCCCCCTGCCCTGCTCCAGCTGAGCTCCAGACCGTCAAGGTGCCGGCACGGGGCCCTGCCAGCAGCCCTGGGTCCTGCCCAGCCGAGCAAGGAGGGCGCTGCCAGGCCTGCGGCCGGGTGCGGATTATGGACAGCGTGGCACGACGCCCCCACTCCGATACCACCACAGACCACGTGGCAACCTCCCCCCCTCCTGTGCTTCCTGCACCCCCATGTTTTGGGAGAGCGGATGGCAAGTTTGCCAACTTGTCTCCTTCCCTCCCCTTGGGCTCCCCTGCCCAGCGCACCCCTCCCCACTTCTCCCTCAGGTCCCAGGCTCGGTCTCTGCCCCCCCCCCCCAAGCCCGGGGGCAATTCCGTGGGATTAGCAAGTGGCACCGAATAGCACCTGGGGCAGGGTGAATCAACTGGTGGCCAAGCTCAAGGTGGAAGGGGGAAGCGAGGCGGCGAGTGTGCGTGTTAATTTCAACACCCCCGTACGCAGGAGTGCATAAGCCAGCCCTGGGGGTTTGGATCGGAACCGGGAAGCGAGGGTTCCCTTGTGGCCCAACCGCGCCAGACACGCCGGCTCCGCTTACCCCGAGCCACTTACCCGGCTGTGTCTCCTCCAGCTCCTTGCTGCCCATGAGGCCAGCACTGGTCTCTTCACCCCCGGGCCGCGCCTCGTCTGTTCCCAAGGACCCCCCTCCGCCGGCGCCCGGCTGGTCCTGAGGGCAGGGCGGTGGCGAGAAGGACTGGGCGCCGGAGCCCAGCATGGGGGAGGACTGGGAGGCCTCATAGAATCCGCTGGCCCCGTTTTGCACGAGCTCGAAGCTCGGCTCCTGGAAGGAGTCGTACAGCTCCTGCGAGTCGAAACTCAGCCCCATGGAGCCGGGGGTGCCGTTGCCCCAGAACTCCTGGCCCCCCCTCGGGTTAGTGTTGTGCCCCAAGGACGCCGGCCGGGTGCTCCCCAGGAGGCCGTTGAGCGGATACTGTCCGAGGCCGGAGCTCTCCTTGAGGCTGCCGGGCTGGTACGGCGGGTAGTTCCACAGATAGTCGTAGGGGTGGGGCAGGGCGGAGGCGTCGGGGGAGTGCGCAGCAGAGGCGAAGGTCCCTGAAGCACCAGTGTGGGATACAGTCGCTAAGCCAGTCCCGTTCATGTCGCCATTCAGACCTGGGGGGGGAGGAGGGGGGAGAGAAGGCAGAGCAATCGGTTACTGCGTCCGTCCCCAGTTTGAGGGGGAGGGGGACACGGGAGACGAAGGGCGGGTGGATGCTAAGGCTGGGACCAGGCAGCTGTGGAGGGTTGGCCACGGAAGAGCCTCGCTGCCTCCTGGTACAGAGGGCACTGAGGCAGCTGGTGGCAGACAGACCCCCCCCCCCCCCCCGACAGCTGCTCCCATAGAGCAGGTTTATCCCCCCCCCCCACACACAGGCCCACACCCCCGGGGCCGTGCCCTCTTTATCCTGGGAGCAGCAGGCCTTGGAGACCTGCCACAGATCGGACCGGTAGGCCAGCCGCCCCGAGCCACGGCCGCTGGGAGCTCGGAGGTAACGGGGCCGCTCCGGCTGCACACGCAGGGGCCTGGCAAACATCCCCAGGAGGGGAGAGAACGCCCCGGCTAGGCTGGGACCTGCTCCGCTGCACCGGCACCTGAGCCAGCCGGCCGCAGCCCGGCGGGGATTAACGAGCCCTCGGCGGAGCTGCTGGCGGGATCAGCTGACCAGCCCAATCCACGCCAAGACCCGCTCTGGCAAGCGAGCCCTTTCTAGGCTGAAGCGACGCCAAGCAGAGCCCCGCGCGCGCACCCCCCCCCCAGCCAGTATCTGCCCTCCAGCTGGGATAACTGGGCCCCACCGGAGGCAGGTCCCCTGATCCAGGGCAGCCCGGGAGACAGGCCCCCCCACGTTCCTGCTCTCAGCTCCTCCAGCCCTGCTCTCCCCAGAGCACCCGTGGGCGCAGCGAGCCCAACGCCAACCCCCACACTGGCTGGCAACAGATGGGGACAGGAAAGGTCACACGGTGCTTCCTTTCTGCTGCAGGGGGGCTCCGTCCACTCCAGCAGGGGGGTGCCTCTGGCCCCTCCAACTCCTCTGCCCCCCCGCCAGCTCAAGGGAAGGACCCCCACTGTGGGGGGGGAGGGGCCTTCAAAACCAAGGCCTGGAGGAGGGCCTGGCCAGACCAGCCCTGCCCTAGCCTGCACCCTGCTCCTCCATGGGGCCTGCCTGACCCCCCCCACTTCCAGGATCTCAGCCCTGATCACACCAGCCAACCACCCGCTGCCAGGACGCCTGGGTTCTGCCGTAGGCTCTGGGAGGGGACCGCACAGATACCAACGATCTCTGCGGAGACCCAAATCCGCAGCTACAAAAACCAAACGCCACCCCCAGAACTGCCCGGCTCTCCCGGGAACCGCCGTGGCAGAAGGCGCAAGATGTGAGGCTGGTGCTTCCAGGAGGCAGCGGCTCGTGCTGGCTGCTCCTCCAGTCCAGCTGGAGCACCGCAGCCCTGCCCACGTCTCCTGTCTGGGGAGGTACAGCTGCGCCCGAGTGGCTGACCCCACGTTCCTCCTTCCACCGCTACGGTTCCCTGTAGTGCGGACGGCGATTACTAGCTGCAGGTGGGGATCTACCTGCGCAGGGCTCTAGGGACGGGCTCGAGCCACAGGCCTGGGAGCCCGGACGCCTGGGTTCTTTGCCTCACAGACACTGACCCACTGTGCAGCCAACGGGGCTCCCCAGCAGTGTCCCCTGTAAGCCGAGTGCTTGAACAGCTGCCCTGGAGAAATTCAGGTGATGCCCAGCAGAGTGCTCACAGCTGGCAGCATGCGTTTCCACTGGTGGTGTACATCAACACGCCTCGGTGCGTGCAACAAAATTTATTCCACGTGTGGATGTTATCGTGAGAGGGAACATTGCTCCCTAGCTGGCCTCAGAGATGCGAGAGGCCAGTGGACCGGAGCCGGGGGGTGGAGGGGGAGAGGGGGGGGGGTTGAATGATGGGTGGCCAAAGGAGCCAAGCCAGTTCAGAGGCCAACCTACCCCTCCCCATTCCCCCCCCACTTACATTTCCCTTGCAGGGGGAAGTTGATGGGCGACCCATTGGCATACAGGCTGTCCCCTGAGGAAGGTGCAGGCTTCAGTCCCGAGGCAGTGGGCACAGAGGGGAGGCCGGTGAAGTTAAAATGGTTGTTCGTTTCCATTGCTGAAGAGAGAAGAGACGAGACAGCCAAGGGTTAACATGCTCCAGCCTGGTACTGCTGCTGCCCAGGTGGGCCAGGAACGACCCCCCCCCCCCCCCGGGTATAATGCACCAGGCAGGGACCCTATACCCCAGCTCTATGACTGCAGGGAGGTGTTGGATGGATCATTGCTCCTTAACACAAGATAAACCACTCAGGAATCGCCCCCCGGCAAGGAGACAGAATCGGGTGCAAAAGCCTCCAAACCGCAAGGTGTTTGGGAGGAATGTTCACGCGCTGAGGACGGCCCGAATTCCCAGCCTGCATGGTGCTGACAGATCGCAGCTCTGGGAAAAGCTGCCCACGTCCCCACTTCCCTTCTCCCCGGAGCTCCCGAGATCCCCTAACTAGACCCATTAAGGACTCGGAAACTCCCTGAAGCAGCCACAGTCCTACGGCCAAGAAACTGAGGCGACGTTTCCCTGCTGTGTTCGAGGGGGTCGGCTGTGGAGAAACCTCACTTGCTCCCAGCCCTCCTCCCCCCTCCCCTCCCCGATTCATTTCTGGCACGAAATTCAGCTGCTCTCGGCTTCCAGCGCAGGGGGGGATCCCCGGGGCTCTCGGGCCAAGCAGAGAGCTGTGGCGCGTTCTCGGTTGTCACCGGAGGAAGCCCCACGGGGCTGCTCCTACCATCTTCCCACCCGCGGGCCCCGCACGTTACAATTCAGCGTCCTCACCCCCCTCCCAGCCCGGAGCCGTCTGCCCATTCGCCACCCCATCGGCTCCCTGGGAAAAGCAGCATTTCCTGTTCCTGAAATTGACGCGAAAGCGACGAGCCGCCCGCAAGTCAGCCCAGCAACGTCATCCCAGGGCACAGCGCCCAGCTTGCTCGGCACTCGTCCTGCCTTTCTGTCTGACGGGCCACTCCTGCCTGAGCGGTACCTCCGGGACACACCCACCCACCACGCCAGCTGCGTGTGGGTCGCCGCTTTCTCTGGCTGTCACGTACGCAAAGGGCCAGTGCTAACCACACGTCTGGACGGCTGCCCAGCGTCTCCCCGCAGAAAGGAATGGGAATTAGGAGTTCATGCAGGACTCTGCCCGTCCCTTGACCTGCCAGAAGGCAGGCAGCCTCTCCTCCCCTCCCCAAGTCTGGCAGAGTAATAAAGCATGCTTTTTATCTGCCCTTTATTCACTAGGCCCCTTCTCTCCAAGGGGGCGGATTAGCCCCATTTCACAGACGGGGAGGAGATGAACACAGTGAGGTAGAGTCCAGAAGAGAATGCAGGAGTCCTAGTCCCCCATCTCCGGCCCACGGCCTCCCTCTTTCTCCAACTTCCTGTGGGCACCTCCAGGGGTTATCGGGGGTACGAATCCCCTGGTGCAAACAAAAGCCAGGACGAAAAGCAGAAATTGAGCCCGACAGATTTCCCCCAGGGGGTCCGCTGCTCTGCCATGGCTTTTGGCATGAGCCCGGCAGCAGCCGTTCCAGGAGGGCCGCAAGGATGACACAGCAGAGCAAGAAGCAGCAGGCGACGCACGGCGTGTTGAAAGAGAGACCGGCCATTTCGTCACCCTATCTGTGTCAATGCTCCCAGGCCGGAGGAAGGCTGCTGCCCATCCGTGCAGGAGAAAGACGGCGCCTCGCTCACCAACTCGAGACAGCGCAGCGGCCCCCTCGCACGTGGGGGCCCCCCGTTGCCTTGCACGTGGGGGCCCCCTCTTGCCACCGATTCCTGCCCGTCCACACTGCCAGCCGCACAACAGGTCACATTCACTAGCGATAAAGGGACCTCCCCCCGGTCTGCCCCTTTGCAACCCCAAGACAGATGGACTGAGGCTCCTACCACAAGAGCGCTCCAGCCAGCCATAGGGGAAGCCGGGCCTGATGCAGTGGGATTATTCCCGGTACATCCTAACAGCAGTTTCTTTGGCTGGGAAAACCTGTTCCTGGCCCTTTAAGGGTCAGAGTTGGAGTGGAGAGGCCATGCCGGAGCTAGGCAGGCTGAGCGCATGGGGCCAAGTCAAGCGGGTGCAGAGGTGAAGGGGGCAGGAGGGTGAGGATATTAAGGGGGGAGGGCAAGGGGGAGGAGAGGAATCCTGGCATTAGGAAAGCAGCCAGGAGGGGGCTGGTAAGCACAGTCTGGGTAAGAGGGAACAGAATAGAAGCAGGGAAGATGGGGAATTAATTACAAGCGAGCGCAAGAGACAGAGGAGGGAGATTAATAGGATGGGAGCGGTTCAGCTAATAGGGTCAGGGTTTGAAAGCAGGAGCGGCGGCTGCAAGAGAACACTGGCTGCACCAGGGAGCCGCCTGCATCAATAGCTCCTCCCTAGATGAGGCATCGGGAGGTGGGCGGGCGTCATTCTCCTGACTTTGGCTCTGGGATGGGGTATTGATTGCAGGCCAGCACCTGCACCGTCAGGTTCCAGATGCCTCTCTGACCTCGGCAACGGACTGCCTCGGGGTGGGCCGGCCAGACACATCCCCTGTCCCCAAGGCCCGACAGCCAGCCCAGCACAGACCGGTCCGGGCACCAGTCGATTCCTTTACACCCAACCGTCCTCCCACCCCAAAACCCACGCAAAGCTCACACCGCCACCCCAGTCCTCAGCTCCTGCCCAGAAACACGCCCCGTCACCCCCCATCAACTCCTGCCACAGAATTACGCCCCCACCTCTCAACTGGAGCCGGCAGGAGAGGGGATGCCGAGAAGCAGGCGGATTCTGGACACCGCCGGAGACCCTGAACAAATTAGAAGCATCACAGCCAGGAACGGGAAGGGGGAGGGGTGATGGGGGCAGCAGTGACCAATTTGGAGGGCAGGGAAGCGGGAGACTTAGAAATCCACAGAGCAGTGCTGCACCAGCTGGCTTTGGAGAGACAGCGGCAGAGAGTTTAGGCCCCGGATTTTCAGCAGCGCTGGGTTGCTAAACCCAACGCCAACTGCACGGTGGGTGGGTTGTTTGTTTTGTTGATTTCATTCTGATTCAAAACGGGGGGGGGGGGGGGTTCTTTGCTTGTGATTTCAGACACTCTGAGGCAGGTTTCTTGCCAAGACAACATGACAACAGACTGTGGACACGTTGGCAGCAGGGCCAACACCATGTCCCACGGTCCCCCGACCTCTTCCGCCTGGTCTTGCCGCAAAGGGTGAACGAAAAGGTGTGATTTTTTTTTTTAAACCTCCTTTTCTTTACACCCGGGTAGGACACCCACGTGCCTCCTTAGATTGGTTCCCATCCGGCGTACACATCCGTTTAGAACTCGCGGTGGTAACCAGACGGGCGCCCGCTGAACCGGTTTGAAACGGATGTAGACGCATGTCCACACACACCAGCTGAACCAGTTGAAGCGCATCTAAATCCAACTGGGGCAACTTGTGCCTGGACAAGCCCGTAAAACAGGTCCCAGCTCACGGAACAATCAAGGACTCCGGAGAGGGCCATTCCCCCAAGGTTTTGTCCTGACATAACCACACCTGCTTGGGGCTGCATGATTTTGGGGAGGGGGGGTGTTAATTCAGTTATCCTGTACAAATGCTTAGTATGAGCACGGCTACCCTCCCTGTATGTTTACGTGGTAAAACCGCATCGGCATTAGGAGACTTGTACATCGCTACTGGTCTAACTAAAGAGCTTGTGCATCCACAGGGGAGGGTGGACTGGAGGAAGAGCAGGGGTTAATGCAGACAAGGCCTGGATCATCCACAAGGCAGCTGAGTGAAAAGAGAGAGGGACAGGCCAAGCCAGGGGATCCAAAAGTGACACAAACCCAGTGCCGGTGGCCCCCAAGTTCAATGTTAAGGTTCCCCCCTTAGCTCGACCCCAGGGGCTTTAAGGATCTCTGGGAACGGCTGTCTCGGAAATAGGATTTTTCTGTTGACTTTGACCCGTGAAGGTAATTTTTAACAGGCAGAGATGGGCCGGGCTGGCTGGCAAGGGACCGCGGTGGCCCAGGCTCCGGGGAGGTCCAGAAACCGAAACCAACTCGGGTTGAAAAAAGGACATTTCAAAAACAACAAGAGACGCAACAAACCCAGCTGCCATTTCCCTGGCCACTTCCTGCGGGGGGGGGGGGCGGAGGGGGGAGCAAACGAACTGGGCTGCTGGCATCAGGGCTGTATGTGTGTGTGTGTGTGTGAGAGACAGGACCTGGCCCCACAGGGATCCTCACTCAGCCCCCCTAGAACTCAGGGATCCCCCCCTCACAGCAGGGACTCCCCCGGCTTCCACCCACAGAACACCCCTCCCCCCACATGCCCAAGGATTCCCCCCTCCCCTACTCTCACACAGCCGGCCCCCCCTCCAACAATCTACCCCCCCCAAAACCACAGCGAGAGGGGATCCCCCGCAACCGCATCGCAACCAGCAGGCAGGGGTTCCCCCACCGGGAGCCCGGACGCCTGGGTTCTACCCGCAGCCCAAGAGGCAGGTAGCACAGGGAATCCCCCCCAACCAGCCATGGGGGGGGGACCTCCCCATAGCCCTGCCCCCCCAGCCCAGCCACGGGGGGGGGGACCTCCCCATAGCCCTGCCCCCCCAGCCCGGCCACGGGGGGGGGGGGGACCTCCCCATAGCCCTGCCCCCCCAGCCCGGCCACGGGGGGGGGGACTCCCCATAGCCCTGCCCCCCCAGCCCAGCCACGGGGGGGGACTCCCCATAGCCCTGCCCCCCCAACCCAGCCGGGGGGGGACGCCCCATAGCCCTGCCCCCCCAACCCAGCCACGGGGGGGGGACTCCCCATAGCCCTGCCCCCCCAGCCCAGCCACGGGGGGGGGGACTCCCCATAGCCCTGCCCCCCCAGCCCAGCCACGGGGGGGGGGACTCCCCATAGCCCTGCCCCCCCAGCCCAGCCACGGGGGGGGGGACTCCCCATAGCCCTGCCCCCCCAGCCCAGCCACGGGGGGGGACTCCCCATAGCCCTGCCCCCCCAGCCCAGCCACGGGGGGGGGACTCCCCATAGCCCTGCCCCCCCAGCCCAGCCACGGGGGGGGGGACTCCCCATAGCCCTGCCCCCCCAGCCCAGCCACGGGGGGGGGACTCCCCATAGCCCTGCCCCCCCAGCCCAGCCACGGGGGGGGGACTCCCCATAGCCCTGCCCCCCCAGCCCAGCCACGGGGGGGGGACTCCCCATAGCCCTGCCCCCCCAGCCCAGCCACGGGGGGGGGACTCCCCATAGCCCTGCCCCCCCAGCCCAGCCACGGGGGGGGGACTCCCCATAGCCCTGCCCCCCCCGGCGGGGCCCCCGCCCCCGGACCTGGAGCTGCGGGCGGTGCCGGGCCCGGCTGGGCGCCCCGGCGGCGGGTCCCGCTCACATGGCCCGGGCCGGGCCGCGGGCTCGGGGCCGACTCAGCATGGCCGGGCCGGGAGCCGCCTGGGCAGGAAGCGGGGCCGGGAAGGGGCCGGGTCCTAGCGCCGGGCGGCGGGGCCGAGCCGGGTCCTAGCGCCGCCTGCCAGCGGCCCCCCCCCCCCCCGGCCTGGGATGGGGGCCGGGTCCTAGCGCCTCCCTCCCCCCCCCGGCCTGGGATGGGGGCCGGGTCCTAGCGCCTCCCTCCCCCCCCCCGGCCTGGGATGGGGGCCGGGTCCTAGCGCCTCCCTCCCCCCCCCGGCCTGGGATGGGGGCCGGGTCCTAGCGCCTCCCTCCCCCCCCCGGCCTGGGATGGGGGCCGGGTCCTAGCGCCTCCCTCCCCCCCCCGGCCTGGGATGGGGGCCGGGTCCCAGCGCCGCCCCTCTACGCGCCCCCCCCCCGGCCTGGGGGCGGTGGCATCAGTCCAGGGGACTAGGGCAGGCTAAGCCAACGCTGACCCCCACAAGTTTAGTACCAGAGAAGGGTGTGTCCTCAAGGACGGGGGGGGGGGGGGGGGGAGAACCAGGGATGGAGAGGGGTGAGGGGCACCAAAGACAGGGGGAAGGAGACCAGCCCCCTTGGGGGGCACCATGCTAGGACTCATGTGCTGCCAGCCTGGAAGACTTTGGGGGCATCCCCCCTCCAAGCTGCTGGGGGGCGTTATCACCCTTCCTTAGCTAAAGGTCTGGTTCCCCTCCCTCCCTCCCCCCCCCCACACAGAGGCAGGGGCTTCTCCTCAGCTCACAGCTCCCTTCTCCATTCCCCCAACCCCAGCGCAGCCCCAGCTGGCTCTCAGCTCCTTTCCTGCCCTCCAAGGGGTCCCGTCTCTTCAGAGCTCATGGCACTTTGCAGCAATCCCCCCCCCTTCAGAGAGGAAATGGAGACACCCACAGGAGTCACAGCCGGGAACAGAACCCAGGAGTCCTGGCTCACCACACTGTGCTCTACCCATTAGGAAGCGCCACCCATCTTTCTCCAGCACCGCGTCTCCTCACTCTACTCGCCCCAAGCCGGAGCTCACTAGATTCCCATGGGCACAAAGAACATTCCCTTTCCCCTACCCCAGCCCCCCTCTCCTCAGTCGCTCTGCCTCCTTCCCAAAGAGCCCCCCCCCCCCACCCACCCGGACCTGCTGCAGCCAGTTTCCCCCTCCCCTGAATCCAGCTCCCACCACTTGGGGGCACAAGCACCTTCTCCTGGAACCAGCTCCCTGCCCCCCCCCCCCCCCGCGGCCTCCCCAGGGGCAGTCAGAAAAGGGCAGAAGATGCCCCTCTCCAAGCCTGCGCAGAGCCAGGAGGGTGAAAGCCGGCTAGACCCCCGAGTATGTGCAGCCTCTCCCTTGGGGCATCCTTCTGCCCCCCTGCCCAGCTCCCAGGAGAGTGACCCACCCACACCTGGCCCGCCCGCCTCCATAGCTAAGCCAGGCCAAACCTCCCCCGGCTACAGCCGACCCCCAGGGGCAGAGTCCGAGAGCAGCCTGAGCAGGTGGCGAGTTTAGTTGCAGATCAGAGCCTCAAGGGGTTCGGGAGCCAAAGCCCCAACCCTGGCTCCGATGTGACCCACAAAGGAAGGGGGAGGGGGGCTCGGAATCGCTCCTGGATGCTGGGGAGAGGCCAGCGGCTGCAGATCCTCGCTCTGAGCCGGGTCCAGACGCCAGCGACTGGGGCTTTCCGGCTGCTGTAGCATCAGCAGATTGGCGCTGCTGGAATCCATCCGCTGCCCCCGAGATGGCAGCCAGGCGGATGCTGCCAGGGCCCAGAGACAGGCTCCCTCGTGGCTGGGGGGGGGGGGGTTAACAGGGGCGCACAGATGGATCGGAGTGGCTGCTGCCAGCCACACCCATCCAGGGGGGATGCAGGGAGCGGGCAGCCCGTCAGACAGAGATGGAAACAAGCGGACGGCGCAAGTGTGCTCAAGACCCCCGCCCCCAGCCGCCTCCTCCTGGTGCCGAATGCTGACTCAGCCAGACAGCACACAACAGCTCGGCATTGTTTTCTGCCCGCTCCTAGGGTCTCAAAGCACTCTGCTGAGCCACCAGCTAATCCAGCCGCACAGCTCCCTCCAGCAGGCAGTCGTCATTATAAGTGGGGAAACTGAGGCACAGGTCGGGGGAAACTGAGGCACAGGTCGGGGGGGAGGAACGCATCTGCCTCCCCCCACTCCCCAAAACAGCACAGCAAGTCAGAGCAAAGAAAATAAGCCTTAGAGTCCTGGCACACACACCCCCTCCCCGTCCACGCATCCCAGGGCTGGTCCTAGCTCCACTTCCTGTGGCTGGCAGAAGAACGCAGGCCAAGTTCAAGGCCTGGGTATCCTAGGGCCGGCGGGAGGAGGAAGGGGGGCTCTATGTGCTGAAGGACCAGACCAGCCTGGCCCCACCAGAGACAGCAGGCCCAGCAGGGAAGGTGGAACAGGTCACTGGGGCACAGGGCGGAGGAGAGAACCCCTGAACCCATGTGGACATGAGCCCGGGCTGAGAACGGCAAACTCATCACAGAGTCCAAACCCCCCCGATGGCGAAGGTCAATTAGTCACACGCCTCCCCTCCCCAGATATCTAGGTTCCTCTCACCTGCCCTCCTCAGGGATGGAGCCCAAGCGCAATTCAGGGGGGCACAAGCAGGCCAGGCTTCTGCACCCCACAGACATCTGCCGGCCCAGGCCTCAGCCCCCCGCTCTAGCTAGGACCCCAGCCCCCCGGCCTCCAGCAGGGCTGCCCCAGCCCTCTCCTCATCGCTGCGCCAGGCCCGGCTCCGCCAGTCTCCCTCCTCCCCAGCCTGACGCCCCGCGGGGGCGAGGGACGCACCAGGCAGCCCCATTAGCGAGCGCCGCGCTCGGCTCCCGTTGGGGGCGGGAGGGGGCAGGCTCCGCTCGCCTCCGACGCCAGAGGCATAAGTAGGTTACGGCGAACGCTGCAGTAATCCCGAGTGGGGAGGGGGGCGTTTCTGGCACGGGGGGGGGGGTGGATGGAGCCCTCCAGCATGGCCTGAGCAAAGCCGCGAGGGAAGAGGATGGAGGGGAGGAAGGGGCCAGGGGATCGGGGCTTGGCCAGCACCCCGAACCCCCCCAGCAGGGCCGGGTCCCCCCGCACAGGGACCCTGCCTGCTCCTGGGGCAGGGGAAAGCCTCAGGGAAGGTTTGCCAGCCTGTGGGGAAGGGGGCTCTAGGGCTGTGCCAAGCCAGGTCCAAGTGCCCTGCACCAGGCTGGCCCTTGACCCCAGGACGTCCCATCTCCACCCACACAGAGACTCCCCCCCCATTTGGATCAGTCCATCTATCCCCACCCCCCCAGGCTTCACACCCTAGGCCAGGTGAAGAGGGCTGTCTCCGGAGCATCCTGCCCCCCGCTACCCAAAGGTGCACCCCCCACCTCAGGAGCCCAGGCCAGATCTCCGAGTAGGTGCAGGGGCTGCTGCCCTGTGCCTGTGCCTGAGCTGGCTCTCTGCCCTTCCGGTAGGGGGCTGGCTGGAGCCCCGCCCCCCTCCCCAAGCCAACACAGGGATCCCTCTCCCACCGCTGCCCTGTCTGTCTATTTCCAAATCCTTTTGCTTTTCGCCTGCTCCACGCCTGACAGATCCGACCCCCCCCCATCCGCCACAAGTACCCTCCTCTGCCCCTCGCCCAATGCCCCCCAGCCACCAAGAAAAAAACCTCACAAGCTGGGGGGGCAGCAGATGAAGGCTGGAGAAGGGGACCCCGTTGTCACCCCAACTCCTGCCCATGGGGAAGATGCTCCAAGCCGGCACCAGCACCGGCCCGTGGGGGGGGAGCGGCATTCATGCACCTGCCCCCTGCTCAGCACGGACAGAAGGGGCCAGGATTGGCGGGGAGGACCCCAGCTGCTCTGGCCCCCACACACACACACACACACACACACACACACACACACACACACACACACACACACACACACACACACACACACACACACACACACACACACACACACACACACACACACACACACACACACACACACACACACACACACACAGCTCTGCGGCCCCTTAGCCAGGCTGGAGTGGGGCAGCAGGCAAGGGGGAAAACTAGAGCTGGAGAGGCGGGGGGGTGGGGTGGGGGGAGATCCATCCGAGGATCTGGACACCTGGGCTTCTCTCCTGTACCCCAAGTTAGCAGCACTGCACCCCCAAATTCCACCGGTCCCTGGGAGCAGGGAGCATAGGCTGGGGGCAAGATGCTAATAAATCCAAGGGGAACAGGGGGGGCAGGGAGAGGCAGTGGGGCTGGCTCCAGATTGGACTGTGGCTGCCAACTCCTCCCCTCCCTCCTGTGTCAGCGCCCCCCCCCCCCCATCAGAGACAAAACCAGGAGCCATTGTGGTCTGGGCGCCGCTCCAGGCGGCTGCAAGGTGCAAGGGGAACAGATGGCTGAGCTTGGCGAGCGCTTGTGCCAGGCCGGGGGGGGAGGGGGTGACAGGAGCTCCCCCCCCCCAACCTCTGGAGCCCCGGCTGCACTTCCCCTCCCACCAGCCCTCAGCAGGCAGCCCGGAGGCCTTCCCAGTGTGCTCCTGGCCCTGCCGTGAATCATCACCCAGGACAAGCAGAGGCCCGTCTCCAGCCATGGGGGGGGGAGCGCCAGACTGCATCCTGGCAGGCCTGGGGGGGGGGGGGAGAGATGCCTGGGATGGGGGAGGGAGATAGGGCCCCCCCGGGGAGCAGCCTGCCCAGGCAGCTCTTGGCACAGCCGATAAGGGACCCAGACGGCAGCCGCATGACACAGCCAGGCCGGGCCCGGGGGCAAGCTCCTAGCCAAGGACACAGGCCCCCCTGCGCCATCCTAGGACAGAGCCACCAAGATGGAGGCTCCAGAGGCGTCCCATCCAGCGGGGCTGGGCAGCAGGCCCTGGCCCGACGCCATGTGAGGAGTCACCCCCCCCCCCCCACACACACCTTCCACAGCTGTACCCAAGCAGCTCCCGCTTTCCGGGGACAATTTGCACAAGCATTTTCACTGGGGGAAGGGGGGGGGGAGGATTTCTCTCCCACATCCCTCCCTCCCCGGAAACTCCACTTTCCCGTGAAAGTATTTTCCCACGGGCGGATTCACCCCAGAGCGGCTGTGGGTCAAAACTTTTCCGTGCAAGATTTTCACCAGGCTTAATTCTCACGTCCCGTCCTGCTGCCGCTCGGCTCCGAGGCCACCTCCCCCAGCTGTGCCCCTCGCCCCATCTCCCCCTTAGCCCACTCCTGCGGTGCGCCCTGTCCCCGAACCCTCCCCCGGCCCCCCCTGCAGCAAAAGGCTTTCCCCCGGTCCCAGTAGGATTGGCACAGTGCTGTAGGCCCCTGGCCACGGCTCCCACCCACCCCGGATCTCCCCTCACGGGATAGAGGTCAAGGCTAACAAGGTCGCAAGTTGCCAGGCAGCAGCAGAGGGCAAGGGAGGGAGTTGCCAGCATCACACACCAGTCAATATGACACAGCTGGCTAGAGGAAAGCAGCCAAGCCACAGTGCCAGCCCGACGCAGTGCTGCCTGGCCCGGCACCGCAGCCCCCGCTGGTCCAGGCTAGCCAGACCCCGCAGGGAGCCACCAGCATGGAAAAAGCTGAAACGGCCAGGCCTGGGCTCCCCGCCAGCCGCCACTGACCCCTTGCCCTGCCCCCCGGCGTTTTGCAAAGCCCAGCTCAGGCGACTGGACCCCACCCCAGCTAGAGAGACGGACGCCGCAAGAGCCCTGTCACCTCTGGGCTGGGCACAGGGGAGGGCGCCAAACCCACGGCTCCCACTGGAACCCCCTGCACCAGGAGCCAGGCAAGTCTTCTCCTAGCTGTTCGGGTGGGGAAACTGAGGCAGGGAGGTGCCGGGACACCCAAGGGAGCGGAGCTGGGGGTGAAACGCAGGCCTCCCGACTTGCCGCCCTCCCTGCTCTGAAGGGCTAGACACCCTTTCCTCTCCCAAAGCCGGGAATGGAAACCGTTCCCAGCCCCTCCCCCCATTATCTAGTGATCTCTCCTTTCACATCCATTGTCAGCCTGACTGCAGGGGGCGGGGGAAGGAAGGAGGGCCCCCCCATGGGGCCCCTACGTGCACCCCTCAACCCCTCCAGTGCACCCCTTAATCCCTTCACCACAAACCCCAGACCCCAATGCAAACTCCAGCTATGTCCCGAGCCTCTGATCCTCTCCCGGCCCCCCCGGGCACCCCTCAATCCCCGCGCCACAAGCCCCAGCCCCCCCAATGCAAACTCCAGCTGCGTCCCAAGTCCTAAACTCCCGCAGAGCTACGCTACGCACCTCCTCCCCCACATCACAAGCCCCAGACCTCCCTTTGCAACCCCCACCCCACCGGCTGCATCACAAACACTAGCCCCCCCTCCCATTGCAGCCCCCCCTCGCACCGCATCCCAAGTCACAGATCTCAGGTGTCCCCTTTGCACCCCCCAGCTGCACCACAAGCGCCAGCCTTCCCCCTTTGCACCCCCCTCCAACTACCTCGCCCCCTCCCGCTAGACCCAGCTGCATCACAAGCCCCCGCCCCCTTTGCGCCCCCAGGAGCGGTGTCACCAACCCTAGCGCGTCACCAGCCCCAGGCCCCACACTCCACCCCCCCCAGCTGCGTCACCAGCCCCAATCACCTCCCAACGCTCCCCCCCCCCCGACAGAGTTGCACAAAGTTTCTCCCAGCGCCCCCTGCACCCCGGGAGGGCAGAGCGGGGGGGACCCCGCAGCCGGATCGGGGGATCCCCCACCCCAGCCCGGGCGGGGGGGCAGGGCCCTCCCGGCTCTGGGAGGCTGCAGGCAGCAGCTGGCTGGGGGTGGGGGGGAGGGCTCAGCTGGGGAGCACCCCCCAGGATGCGCCCCGCGCGCCTTACCTGGCCAGGGGGGAGGGTCCCGGGACTCGGCAGCGCGCTGCTGCGGCCGCCTCCTCCGGGCTCTGGCTGGGAGCAGGTGGCTGCTGGAGCCCGGGCGGGCGCTGATGTCACCGGCGGCCGCTGCCTCCTCCCAGCCCCAGCCCCGTGCAGGCGGCAGCCGCATGAATTATTTAAAGGTGCAGGAGCCATTTGCAGCCGGAGCGGAGCGAGCCCCAGCCGGGGGGGAGCGCCGGGGGGGGGGGGGCTGAAAGAGTGGCTGCCCCTCCCCGCCAGTGCAGGAGGGGGCGGCGGCTACAGGCTGTGATGGGGAGGGAAGGGGAAGCCCCCCCCCCCCGCCAGTGCGCCGTGGCGGACGTGCCTCTGAACCGGGGACCCCTCCCCTGCACCACGCTGCGCGTGCAAGGGAAGGGGGCCCCTCGCCCCCGTGGCGCACGTGCCTCGGAACGGGGATCCCCCCCCCTCCCCAGTGCGCCATGGCGCACGTGCACTAATGGGGACCCCCCCCATGCAGCATCCCACGTGCACTAGTGACGAGGTGCAGTGCACCATCCCCATCACCTGCATGGTAATGGGGACCCCCCAATGCACCGTCACACATGTGCATTAATGGGGACCCCCCATGTGCACTAATGGGGACCCCCCCATGCTCCACCATACATGTGCACTAGCGACGATGTGCAGTGCACCATCACGTGCATGGTAGTGGGGACCCACGAATGCACCATGACCCATGTGCACTAATGGGGCCCTGCGATGCACTATGATGCGTGTACACTGTAATGGGGACCCCCCAGTGCCTGTGTGGGTACCCTCCAATGCCGAGGGCACTATGCTCCATGCATCCTGTAATGGTGCCTCCCCCCAGCACACCAGGCACAGGGTAACAAGTGGATGCTGGGGGGGAGCTTCAATGGATTCAAAGCCCCCTGGACCCACACTCCCAGCTGCCCCCACAAAGCTTGGCAGGGGGAATGTTTTGCTGACTCTGAAGGGTACCACCATGCCCACCCCAGGGTTTTTCCATCTGGACTGGGATGGTGGGGGTCCCCTTTGGTATCCAGACCGGCAGCAAGTGTGGACAGTAGCTAGCACACCCTGCCACGAACTAATGCCCCTGGAATTCAGTAGGAGTTGCTCTTCCCACAGGGTTGCAGTCACCTCAGTCCCCCAGCGTGCTGGTAGGGGGCGCTGTGCCCATGAACATCCACCAGTGGGGTGGGGTGTCTTCACTTCCTGTCCCAAGCTGACATTGTTGCTAAGCTGTTGTTGCTAAGCTGTTAAGCAGTTGCTGTGCTCCACCCCAGAGACAGCTGCATTTCAGGCCTGGGGGAACGATCTTTGTACGACCTGCAGCTGGGCTCCATCTCAGAGTGGCTATAGACAGCTGCCTCAGCCTGCCCCAGAGGTGGCTGCATGTCAGTGACAGAGGACCTCCAGTGCAGCTAAGATGCGATGCAATCTGAGACTCTTCTCTCAAAGCCTGGGGCTGATCAGGGACCCACCTGGCTGATTAGCTGTGCCACAGAGTGGGAAGGAGGGGTCTGGATCAGCTGATCGGCTAGCGGGAACCCTCTGACCTACTGCGTGGGTACCATTGCTGCTTTGCTCCATGGGAAGGGCCACAACAGAGCTGGCTTCTGCCCATGGCAGATGCGGAGGGGGGGCAGAATACTTTGTCTGCCACACAAAAGTGGCTCCAGGCCTGTGAGAGAAATGAACAGGGGAGGGAGATCTGGACCCAGGCACCCCCAGCTGGGGCGGCAGTGGGGTGCAAGATGCTGCTGCTAGCCCCACCTAAGGGGGAGGTACAGCCCCTGCCTGCCCGGGTCACTCCTTCCCTCCCTGGCATGCTGAGCGTGACGCTCCCACAGCTGCCCCCCTGCAGGGTCTTCGTGGCCCAGACCCAGAGAGGCGGGGGCCAGGAATGTGGCTCCCCTGGGCAGCCTGATCCCGGGGGAAAGTCCTGGCCCGTTTACCTCTGCTGGGGTAAATTTACCCCTCTGAGTTTGCCCCACGGATCTGCTCATTAAGGGCGACTTGGCTCACTTAGCCTGGGAGCTGCATGCGAGCTGCCAAAGCCCCCATCCCTTCACAGACCTTCCCATCTGCAGAGCCTGCCAGCATGCAGCCCCCAGAGCCTGGCTAGCAGACCCTGGAGACGCGCGTTGCCCCTTCCTGTGCCCTCTGGCTGATCGATGGTGCGAGCGGGCCGAGGGTGACAGCTGGCACCAAGCACCTACCCGGGCCAACCCACATGGACTCTGAGCCATGGGAGGGTGAGGAAAGGCTGCCTCGCTGCTGGGGGCCCGGGCCAGCCTGGCATGGCCTCTCCCCACACCCTGCAGAGTCTGGTCCCCTCTTGGTCTGATGGGAAGAGCCAGGCTGGGGGGATTTTCAGCCCCACTCGCATCTGATCACAGGCAGAGGGAGATGGGCCAGGTGAGAGGCCCCTGGGGCACCAGGCCCCCAGCTGGGAAGGAGCCCAGCTTCGCACCACACTAGCCCCAGGGAACGGGCCAGGAAGGGGAGGCCACTGGGGCGTGTAGCAAATTTCCCCTTGCAAGGGGCCAGGGTGCCCTGGTGCTAACTCATCCTTCCCCTTCCCCCACCACAGTTCCTGCCCCGCTCTGACCCCAGACCAGGCCCCTCTTCTGGCCTAGACCCCGGATCCACTGCCAAGTGGGGCATGAAAATCTGACCTCCCCAGATAGCCCCCGCCCCCCAGGTCAGAGGCCTCCCCCTTATGGGCTCCCGGCCCCTCTGCTCTCACTAGGGGGAGCCCTGAGCCGGCCCAGCCGCACAAAAGGCCCAGCTGCTCCAGGGACGGTTATTAAAGCCGAGCAAATGGCTCTTTTGTGTTTTCAAAATGGTGCAAGTGACAGGAGAGGCCTGGGGGAGGGGTGCTGCCAGGCACCCCTGCCACAGCGTGGCCTGGGGGGGCGTGCTCAGGAGGCTGGTGTCTCCCCCCAGCTGGCTTCACTCCGGTTACCGGCCATGTGTGTAACCCGCCAGCTAACCCCCCTGGAGAGCAGCTCCCTGGCTGAATCCTGCATCTGCCTGCCCCGCAGCCAGCGCCACCGAACCCAAGGGTGCCCAGCCAGCGTGTGCTGAGCTGCGGGGCACTTCTCCTGGGCCAGGGCCTGGCTGACTCAGCCCCACAGCCCATGCTGCAGGGCAGAGCAGGCTGAGCTGCCAGTGCCCTGGGATCTGGTCCCAGTTTCAAATAGAACCTGCAGGGCCATGACTGCCAGGGGCTGCCCCCTGTAACTCAGGGGCTCTGGCCTGCCATGGGTCGGGGGAAGACAACTGGTGCAAGACACTGGAGCACCCCAGGCCTTTCCCACTCCCCTGCCTTTTGAAGTCAGCCGCCGGGAATACAGGAACAGCCCCGCCGACTGACCGGCCCCGGCACACACCCGGCTTCCCACAACTAGGAGCCATTAGGATGTGTCCAGCCCCATCTAGACCCCCGCATGGCTCTTGCTGGCCCCATCTCTGGTGCAAAGGGGCCCTGCCCACCCCCAGCTGCCCTCCTTCCCCCAGTTACAAATGCTGTCAGGGCAGCTGGGAGGAAACCCCCTACCACCCCCAGCCCAGGCCCTACCGAGCTCGCACCAGCTGGGTGAACCCTGGCTCCTGAGCCAGCTGGGTGCTACCCACAGCTCCCCAGCCTAGCAGGGGTGGAGGAAGCTGGACGAGACCCCTAGAGGGAGGGGGCAGAGCTGGATTCAGGGATGAGACAGGCACTTCAGGGCTGCTCCCTTGGCACATGAGAGGGTGAGGGCAGGCGAGTGCCCAACGATGCCACAAGCCTTTGCTGCATCCCAGAACTTACAGTATTTGGCTTCCTGGAGGCAGATGGAAATGGGCTTTGGCTCCCTGGGGCCTATTGCTCTCAGCGGCTTAAACAGCTGTCACGTTCCAATCCAGAGGTGGCTGCATTTCAGCCACGTTCCTATTGCAGCAGCCCAGGCATGTCAGTCACAGAGGTGCCCAGCCCAGCGTTGACAACTCCGAAGTGGCTTAACCTCACCCCAAGCCCTGGGTTCTAGGCCGGCTCCCCTCACTAAACCGGCTCAGGCTTTTCCCAGCGTTTGCACTGGTTTTGAGCCCGGCAGGGCAGGGCGAGGCGACTGATCTGTTAGGACCCAGAGGTGCAGCTGCACAGGACCCACTTGGGCCGGAGCTTGCAGAATTGGGAGCAAACGTTACTGCCCACGGACACAGGCTGCGCGCTCCTGGTGCTACGGGTGGAATCCCCGCCCCAGGAACAGAACTAGCAATAGGACAGAGATCCCCCGCCCAGCTGCTCCTGCTCTTGCAGGGGACACAGAGGCAGCTGATCATGCTGGGACCCAGCCACTCACCAGTTACTGGCTGCTTCTCCCTCATGGACTCTGCTCTGGCACAGCTCCTGCAGCACTTCCCACAGGGCAGGTGCTGCGTCATCGCCCCGCTGCCAGAGCCAGGCTGAGCAGCTGCGTAAGAGGGCCGGGTCAAGGACTGGGCCCTGCCATGGCTCTGGGCCAGGAGTCTCCCTGTCCCAGGTAGGCGGTGAGCTGGTAGGGAGCTGGCTGGAGCCTCTGCTGCCCTAGACGGGCTGCTTTGCTGCCAACGTACATGGCAGGGAGCCTCTGGGCACTCCCAAGTCCCAGGCCCTTGCTTGCTGCCCTGCAGGGACGAGCAGTGAACTCGGCCAATCTCTGCTCACGAACCACAGGCAGGCGGATGCCATGCCGACGAAGGACTGGGCCGTGCTCGACTCCTTCCGGGTGCAAAGCAGGAGGCAGCCGCCAAGCTGGGGCATGCAGGCCCCCGGCAGGGCACAAAGCCGAGGGGAGGGAAGCAGGCAGCCAGGCCCAGCAAGCAGCTGGCTTGGAAGCTGCTTGTGCCAGTTGGCAGCCCTGTAAATTCTGCTGTCCTCCCCACTCTGCCCCATGCAGACCTCCCGCCCCCCCACAAGCGGCCACGATTCAGTTTCATGTTTTAGACGGATGTTTTATTGGAAACTTTAAATAGACTCTGCAGACGACGCGGGTTCCAGCTCCGGCCCCGGGAGCCACGAGCCGATGGGGGATGCAGGGGGGAGAGGTGAGAAGGAGCCAGTCACGCTCACGAGTGCTCTTCGGCCAGCTTGTCGGCCTTCGCCACAGCCTCCTCGATGGGGCCCACCATGTAGAAAGCCTGCTCTGGCAGGTGGTCGTAGGCACCTGTGCGAGGGAGCAAGGGGCAGCTATGAGGAGGGGGCCCTGCATCCCTGGGATCCCCCCACAAGGGGCAGCCAACATCAGAGCCCCTCCACAGCTGGGTGATGTCCCAGCAGCTCGACAGGAATCTGTATTTGCCACACCCCCTTGCTCCAAGAGCTTCTGCCAGGCAGCCCAGTACTCCAGTGTCCCACCTGCAGATGTGGGGCTGGGAGCAGAGGGGAGTGTCTCCGTGGGCCACAGCGCCGCCCCCCCCGCAGCACCTCACCTTCCAGGATCTGCTGGAAGCCCTTGATGGTTTCCTTCAGCGGGACCAGTTTGCCCAAGTGGCCTGTGAAGACCTCGGCCACCTGGAAGGGCTGGGACAGGAACCGCTGGATCTTGCGGGCCCGGGCCACCGTCAGCTTGTCCTCCTCTGACAACTCGTCCATGCCCAGGATGGCAATGATGTCCTGAAGGGACTTGTAGTCCTGCAGGGGGAGAAGTGCTGCTGGCCATCACCAGGCCAACGCCGCGGCAGCTAGCAGGGGCTCCGGGAGGAATAAGCCTTTGGCAGGCAGGTCCCCTGGGCTGCAGCCCAGAGCTTCCCCTTCCCCCAGCGTATGCCTCCAGGGCGGCTGCTCCCAGACCAGCCTGTGGCCCTGAGCAGGGGCCCCTCAGAGCAGAGCCCCCGAGCACGCCCCACTTGTGCTCCTACCCCCATCCAGATGGACAAAGGGACCAGTCCCAGCTCCCATGGCAGGGAACCGGACCCCACGGCCCACTCATGTCCCAAACATTGGGCCTTTAGCCCCCCCCTCCTCTGCCTCGCACCTGCAGGATCTTCTGCACCCCGCGGGCCACGTCGTAGTGCTCCTGCCCCACGATGTTGGGGTCCATGATACGGGAGGTGGAGTCCAGAGGATCGACGGCAGGGTAGATGCCCAGCTCAGCAATGGCGCGAGACAGCACCGTCGTGGCATCCAAATGGGCAAACGTGGTGGCCGGGGCAGGGTCGGTCAAGTCATCGGCTGGCACGTAGATCGCCTAGGAAGGCAGGGAGATGGGTTGCCAGGGCCGAGCGCTGCCAGGGGGGCTGACTATGGGAAGCCTCTCGGCGACCCCACAGAGGCCTGTGTGCCCAAGGGGGCACTGGCCAGCCATTCCCCAGAGCACGGTTACCTGCACGGAGGTGATGGAGCCCTTGCGGGTGGTGGTGATCCTTTCCTGCATGGTACCCATGTCGGTGGCCAGGGTGGGTTGGTACCCCACCGCCGAGGGGATTCTACCAAGCAAGGCGGAGACCTGAAAGGAGCCGAGAGGGGTCAGGTGAAGGCGCAGAGACTCGGGCAGCCTTGCTGATGGGCAGGACCAAGTGAGGCCGTGCCACAGCCAGCCTCAGACAAGTCCCTCCCTCTCAAGGTCAAATCTGCCTGGGGTCTCCCCACAGTGTCTGCAGCTCTTCCCCTCCCTTGCATCCAGGCTAGTCTTAGCCCACCTGACTACCAGAGAGCCAGGGCCACTCTCCTGGAGGGAACCAAACCGGGGGTGGGGCCAGGAGAACACATGAGTGTGGACACTAAGCTCATTGGCCATGGACCTGCCAGTCAGGCTGAGCAGGTGACCTTGGCTCGGGTGCCCTTTGCAGCCCAGTACCTCAGAGCCGGCCTGCGTGAACCGGAAGATGTTGTCTATGAAGAGCAGCACGTCCTGACCCTCCTGGTCCCTGAAGTACTCAGCCACCGTCAGGCCGGTCAGAGCCACTCGGGCACGGGCGCCTGGGGGCTCGTTCATCTGCCCGTAAACCAGGGCGACCTGCGGCACAAAGCGAGTCAGCGTGTTAGCAGGTCCCACCCCGTGGTGAGGGGCAGCCAAGGACCACACATTCCCCCGGGGCGAACGCAAAGCTCTAGGCTTGGCCAGGGCACGCTGCACAGGTCCGGGACCTCGCCTTGTGTCTGGGCGAATCCAGCAGAGCAGCTTGGCCCTCAGAGGCGCCCCCTCACCTTGGAGGTGGTGTCTTTCAGGTTGATGACCCCAGACTCGATCATTTCATGGTATAAATCGTTCCCTTCGCGGGTTCGCTCCCCGACGCCAGCAAACACCGAGTAGCCGCCGTGGGCTTTGGCCACGTTGTTGATCAGCTCCATGATCAGGACAGTCTTGCCCACGCCGGCGCCTCCAAACAGACCTGGGCGAGGGGGAAGTGGGCGCAGCGGGTTAGCACAATCACACCCCGACCCAGCAGCTGCTTTGCCACGAGGCTCTCCCTGTCCCCCCTTTTCCTTCTCAGGAGATTGGCAGTTGCTTCAGCAAACTCAGAAGAACGAAAGTCATCAGGTCACTCATCACTGAAGGAACCAGGGCTGGAAAGGACACAGCATCTGCCCCGGTGACAATGCTTCGGGGTGGCTTCCTAAGCTCTCAAAGGGAGTCCAGCTCCATGAACCATGTGACGGCCCCCTCCCAGGGTCAATTCTCACACCTGGAAACCAGCCCCGTCCCACCTGACCCCTTTGATTGGCCACGCACCAATTTTGCCACCCTTGGCGTATGGTGCCAGCAGATCCACCACTTTGATGCCGGTGACCAGGATCTCTTGCTCTACGCTCATCTCCACAAATGGAGGGGCTTCGGCGTGGATAGCAGCAAACCTGCAATACAGAGACCCAGGATTACGTCCGCTCGACAGGCTGGGAGCCCTGGGAATGGAACAGCAACTGGAAGCACCAAGGGCCAGTGAGGTTTCTCTTTTCGAGGACAGCTCTTAACGGAGGCAGCCCTGTGCCTCCTCGCTGTGCTCCCTGCGTTCATGCAGTATCTAGAGCAAGGGGGCCCGCACCTGGTTGGATCCAAGGCGCTACAGAAACCTAAGGGCGAAAGCCACTGACTTTGGAAAAAACCCCTGAGGTTTGGCAGCAGCCAAACTGAACAAGGCCCCATATCACCATGGAGATGGTGCTGCAAACTCATGACCATTTAAATAGTGTGTCACAACCCCCCCCCGCCCCACATTCCTCCATGCAGCCCAAAGTGCTGTGCAGTCCAGCCCCTTTGTAGGGGCTTGTACCCTGGTATATCCACCCACAAGGCCAGGGAGAGTTTGCACTTACTGTTTGGTCGTTATGGGGCCTCTCTCGTCAATGGGCTCCCCAATCACATTCATGATTCTACCAAGGGTCTCGGGGCCTACAGGGATCCTGATTGGGGCACCGGAGTCCAGCACTTTCTGTCCTCTCACCAGGCCTTCGGTACCATCCATGGCAATGGTACGAACCGTGCTCTCACCTGCCGGGGCAGGGGAAAGGAGGGTGACATGGATGCTACATAAGGGCAATCACAGATAAGACAGCTGCTTAAAACCTGTCTTAACTGACTACTGCAAGCACCAAGGGGGGTGCGGGGTGGGGGGGGGGGTGTTTCTCCTAACTTGGTGGGGCTGCCTGGCTCGTGGTTAAGGCGCTAGGTCATTCAGACCCTGGTTGGACAGGTTTGTATGAGCTTGGCTTCTGGTGTGGGAGGCTGCCTCAGTCCCCACCTGGCAGGTGACATGCACAGGAGACCCTGGGAACTGCTTTCACTGTAGCCCTCCCGGGCAGCCCCAGACCAGCAGCCCCCTCCTCAGATCACAGAATTGGCTTCAGCACGCTCAGAAGAACGAAAGTCATCAGGCTAGATCATCAGTGGAGGGGGGAGGCCGGGCTGGTTGCAGACCCCTGAGGGACTCTGGTGCTTACCCAGATGCTGGGCCACTTCCAGCACCAGCCGGGTGTCTCTGCCCTGCACCTCCAGGGCGTTCAGGATCGGGGGCAGCCCCTCGTCAAACTGGACGTCCACCACGGCGCCGATGACGGCCACGATGCGGCCCGTGGCAACCCCAGCCTTGGCGGCGGGGGCCGTCTGCGCTGCATAGTCCCGTCCTGGAAAGGGGCGGAGGAGACACCAGTCAAGGTCAGACACGGGGGCAGGCAGCAACCTCCCCCGCCCCCCCCCCACACACACAGTGAGCAGCTTTGGGGGAAACAAGCGGCTAGGCAGAGGGGCCCGCCCCCCATAAGAAAGCCTTGTGGGCTCGGCCAGTCTGCAGCCTCCAGGGGGGACAAGGGGGGCTCGCAGGACAGGCCGCAGGGCCCAGTTCGCCTCTCCCAAAGGGGCGGGGGGAGGGGGGGGAAGAGAATCTCTCTCTAGGCCTTCCCCAACCAGGACCCCCCCACCTAGGATCCCCCCCCCCGCGGCTAGTTCCCCCCAATTGCTGCCAAAGCCCAGGTTCCCCCCCGGGATACTCTCCAGCCCAGCCCCCCCATTGCAACCAGTCTACCTCCCCCACAACCCCCACGCGGCCATTCCCCCCGGGTTCCCCCCCCAGCCCTGCCCCTCCCCCCCGGGTTCCCCCCCAGCCCTGCCCCTCCCCCCCGGGTTCCCCCCCCAGCCCAGCCCCTCCCCCCAGCCCTGCCCCCCCCCACGGCCAGTCCCCCGGGATACCCCCCCGCCGGGCTCCCCCCAGCCCCGCCCCCCAATACCCGCGTCCCCCCCCCCCCAAGGTGACCCCGGCCCGGCCCCGCCCCCACTCACGGGCCCCGGCGGCGGCCGCCCCGCGCAGCAGCAGGTCGCGCAGCGGCCCCGCGGGCCGGGCCGGGCCCCGCAGCAGGGAGCCGGCGGCAGCGGCCGAGCAGCGACCCACCAAGCCCAACATGGCGGCGCAGAGTGGGCCCGGCTGCCCGCCCGCCGAGACCAGCGCCGCGGGGGCGGGCCGCCAGGGCCGCACGTGACCCGGCCGGCGCGCGCGGTTGGACGGCGGGCCTGCCAGTCGGGCGGCGCCGCGCGCTCATTGGGCCACAAGCTCCGGCGCCTCCGCTCTGGCGCGCCGCTCTCATTGGGCGCCAGCCCCGTCACTCAGATAAAGCTCCCTCTTTCCCGTTGGCCCGCTCGAGGGAGGGCGGCTGACGCGGAAATTGGCGGTGATTGGCCGGCGGGGCTGGAAAAGGCGGGCTCAACGCTTAAGGGCACAGATATCCCCCCTCCTCCTCCCGGAAGGCGTGACCACGTGTCCTGCTCTGTCCTTGCTCCAGGGCTGGGCCTGGCAGCTGGTTTCTGCTCCAGGGGCTGGTCTAGGGAGGGGGTTAGCCTGAGCCCACAGGCCTTTCCCAGCCCCTGGGAGCCTCCAACCCAGCCAGGCCCTTGGCCTGGTCTTAAGCAGGATGGTCCCTTTTGGCCTGGCCTTGACCCCTGCCACTAGATGCCAAAACCACGCGGGCTGGTGGGCACTATGAAGCATGCAAAGTTCTTTTCCCTGCGGCTGTGCCCTCGGAGCGGGGGATCACCTGATCCACCCTGCCCTGCAAACCCGGCTCCTGCAGGGCTTGTGGGGTTGGCGCTGCCACGCCAAGCGTCAGGGTCCACGCTGCTGCGTTGCAAATCTGGACTTACGACTGCTGGGCCTGGGTTGTTCTGCCAGGCGGTTGTTTGGCCAGGCAAGCCCTTGGGACTGTGACTGGAGCTGCATCTGCACTGCAGAATGACAGCATGGGGAGGGGAAGTGATTTGTCCAAGGTCACACAACAAGGCTGTAGCGCTTCTAGAACAGAACCCAGGAGAAATGACTCTCAGCTCACCCAACACAGATCTGGGGAGACAACCCAGGCATCCTGGCTCCCATTCTCCCTCCTCTCACTGCCTCATTCCCTGCCAAATTAACAGGCTTGATGTATTCGTGCTTCCCTGGCTCTAAGTCATGCCACCATTTTGACTTTTTTTTTTAATTAATAAAAAGGGAATTTTTGTAACTGAAGCCTGGCTAGAAACCACAGTGGTTTGATCACTGTATCTGTGATATGCATGGCTCACAACACCGTGCTCTCCCCTTTCGGGTCCATACCGACTTCAATCTGTTCATCTTTATGGGTACGTCTACACTACATGGCTCCATCGACGGAGCCATGTAGATTTGTTTATTGGGCAAAGGGAAGTGAAGCGGCGATTTAAATAATCGCCGCTTCGTTTAAATTTACATGGCCGCTGCGCTGAATAACGGGGAATAACGGGGCTGCCGACAAAGGGCTTTGATGTCGGCAGGGGAGCGTCCAGACTAGCGCGCTGAGCGGACAAACAGCAGCGCAGCAGCCATGTAAATTTAAACGAAGCAGCGATTATTTAAATCGCCGCTTCATTTCCCTTTGCCTACAACCCTCATCTACATGGCTTCGTCGATGGAGCCATGTAGTCTAGACGCAGCCTAAGGGGCTACAGGACCTCAGTGCTCTTGCACGCCATTAGCCCATGCGTTTTTGATGCCCTGAGCTCCTGTGTTCACTAAAGTTTCCCTGCTGCTTTTTGCATTTTAGAGTATAATGGAGAAGTGAAGTTAACCCACAAGAAGCTCATTACCAAATTGGGGATCGTAATTCTTACCACCACCAACCCACATCAACTTTCAACAGGGTGGGCAGAATTTTATTTTATTAATATAATTTTAAGAGAGCACTTTATGCATTTTTCTTCATTTATTTATATAGTTGCGTGCAAAATTATGGCTTTTAAAGCCTGTTTACATTTTGTATCGATTTTATAGGGACTGTGGAGGTTGAGAATCAAAACATTCAAGTTTGGTAACTGTTAAAACACAAGAACAATTTGTTAAAAATTTGTTAAAACACAAATTGCCAACATCACATCAAAATATACAAAGTAGATCTCCCTAAATCTACTTGCCCACCGCTGCCAGGGGCCCAATGTGCCTCACAATTTTGGAAACATGGCTGGAGGCCGAGAAAGAGCCAGAGTTTGGCTTCCCTGGGCCAGCTTCACCCTCCCTCGTGCGGTGCTGTGTACCAGGGGCAAAGCAATTCTGCTTCAGTAGCATTCTGCTCATGCAGCGTTGCTCCTAAATCCAGGGATCTGTTAAAGCTTTGATGGCAGGCAAGTCTCGACTGCCCTGGAAGCGCCGGATTGTTTTCCCTTTGCTTGGCTAAGATTTTAGAACCCGGAGGTCTGATTTCAGTTTCTGCAGCTTCCCCTTAAATCAAAAGCTCATGTTCCACAAGCAGCATTCTTATGTTGCCGCTGTACATTTCAATCATCGATTGAATTTTGTTTGTTTGCTTGTGGACGTGTAGTGGAACCAACATTTACCAATAAAAAATCCAATTCTTCCAAGCCTGACTTTAGATGCAGATCAAGGGCTTTCCAGCAAACAAAACAACCATAAGATCCTTAACTCTGACCTCTGTGCATGAAATACAGACACTAGAGAAGCTCTGAACAAAAGCATTTCCTTGAAAGAATGGTTATTGGGGACGGATGAGCATATTATTAGTTTTTTCACGATCCTTCATTGTGCTAAAGGAGATCAAATTGGTCTTGGGCCTGGACTGGTAATTTTCATGGGAGTTTTTTTCAAGGTTGATAATTAAAAGATGTTATTTATTAAACTCCTCAGGCTACACAGTTTGATTTTCTTCGCCTGTCTATTGTTTAGCCTGCCCTGCAATTGGAAATGCAGCCACTTTGATAAATGGCCCAAAAGGTAAACTGATTTTACAGGCCCTTCTGTATTGTGTCCTCTATTGAAATGTTACTTTGTAATGTCTACGCCTCTTGTAACAACAACACATTAAGTGAATTTTGTCCTGAGTTTTCCTGGCCCCTTTCTACATCACTATCAATAGCTCCTGCTAAAGAGCAGACCTAAAATTAGAACCGCCGGGCAGCATGTAGAACTGCCCTGCGTTTCTGATGTCTTTTCCGCTCCAATAGTCCCAGGTATGCTCACTTCTCCACCACCCATCCTCACCACACACTTAGAGCAGAGATCAGAAAGGGCAGGCACAAGATGAAGGCAGCTGGCTGGAAAGTGAACCGTGACTTTTGTAGAGGTTTAGCACAATGCACGAAGGGGCTGAGCTATAGCACGCTGAAGTCAATGAAAATAACCCTCCTCCCATGAGGCCCCTCCTCCTCATCTATAGGGCAGTATTCCCTCAATTGGTTTCTACCTGTGTGCGGAATAAATTGTGTTCAATGCACTAAGGCATGTGCAGATGTGCACCACCAGGAGACACGCATGCAGGCAGCTGTATCAGCGGGGCAGCACCTGAATCTCTTCTGGGTGGCTGCCTAAGTGCTCAGCTTACAGGGAACACTGCTATAGAGCCCTGCAAACCCGTGGATATCTACTTTATATCTCGTGGTAAACAGTGTCTGAACCATAGCACACTGGAGTCAATGAGAAGTAACATCCAATAGGCCTCCCCTCTTCATATATAGAACCCCTCAAGTCCACGGAGATCCACAGGTCCCCGCAGCCGCTGACGCGGATATTCGTGGCTCATTTTTAGAGATACAAATGTTGTGTCTAGAACCTTTCAAATGTGTAGATCACTTTTGCAGGTGCAGTGCATGGATGTGGATACCAGTGTTGTATCTGTGCAGGGCTCTATCCATCTGGCACTTGCTAGTTTAACTGGTAAGATTAGCAGGAGCAATAGCCTCAACTGGCTAGAAGTTATTCCGCACTTTTTATTCTATTTTTAGTCTGTGACTACGTGGTGGCAGAGCTGTGGTTATGTAGCCCTAGGTCAGCAAACTGCTACATCTTTTTTATCTTCCTCCTCAAGTTTACAGTACGGCAGGTGGTTCTTTCAAGCTTTCCTTGCAAGCTGCAGGGAGGGAACCACAACAGAGGGGAATTATAAAGGACTTTGCATACGTCTGGAACCCGACCACAGTTCTTTTATGTCTGCCACCGCACAGAAAGAATTAAAGGGAGCGCACATTCATATGGATTCACACTCAAGCAGATCTGGACGAGGGAGGTGAACAGGTAACCCGTAAGTATCACCCTCACCCATACCAGATGATGCTTACTGGATAACGGTTAACCAGACTCCAGCCAGAGTAGTCACCTTCTGGGATCTCACTTAGTCAACTGGTTAAACGTTAGGGTAACCGTACATTTAACCAGTTAACCGATCTATCGGGATTTTACATCCCTAATCTGGACTGAAAACAGCAGTTAATAGAATCTAAAATCAACTCTTTCGGTTACCATTACATACAGGTATACACAGGTCCAAGCTGAACTGGCCCAAGAGGCAGCAGGCCCTTTTGGAAATGAGTAAAAATTATCTCGGCCTGTTGGTGCTTTGGGGATTTCCTGCAACCAGAGAAGTTTGCAGCGTGTAAAGAAACACCATTCGCCTCGGTTCACTTTGCACTCCTCGAGGAATGGCGCATCCCGGTGCTTGCAAACCACAAAACTGTCAGAGGAAAAGGGGCTACCACTCAAGTATTATTCTAATGTCTCCAGAGTCCTGTCCCTGTTTGACACACTGGGACTCCTAGTAAACTGATAAGCTACGTCTACACTGGCATGATTTTCCGGAAATGCTTAAAACGGAACAGTTTCCCATTATAAGTATTTCCGGAAAAAGAGCGTCTACATTGGCAGGACGCTTTTCCGGAAAAGCCCTTTTTCCGGAAAAGTGTCCGTGGCCAATGTAGACGTGCTTTTCCGGAAAAAAGCCCCGATCGCCATTTTCGCGATCGGGGCTTTTTTGCGGAAAAGACTACTGTGCTGTCTACACTGGCCCTTTTCCAGAACAGTTTTCTGGAAAAAGGACTTTTGCCCGAGCGGGAGCAGCATAGTTTTTCTGGAAAAGCAGCTGATTTCTTACAGTAGATCGTCTGTGCTTTTCCGGAAATTCAAGGGGCCAGTGTAGACAGCTCGCAGCTTATTCCGGAAAAGTGGCTGATTTTCCAGAATAAGTGGCCCAGTGTAGACACAGCCATACAGAGCAGTACTAAAACCAGTACACAGAGTTGAGTTCATTGGGGCAGTCTGCCCCTCCTCTCCCCAAGCCTCTGCTGTAATGCAGGACTGAACTGACTTGGACTTTTCAACTTAGAAAAGAAGAGACTAAGAAGGGATAGGATAGAGGTCTATAAAATCATGACTGGTGTGGAAAAAGTGAATAAGGAAAAGTTACTTACTTATTCCCACAATATAAGAACTAGGGGTCACCAAATGAAATGAAATGGACAGCAGGTTTAAAACAAACAAAAGGAAGTTTTTCTTCACTCAGCGCACAGTCAACCTGTGGAACTCCTTGCCAGAGGATGTGGTGAAGACCAGGACTTTAACAGGGTTCAAAAAAGAGCTAGATAGATTAATGGAGGTTAGGTCCATCAATGGCTATTAGCAGGGCTTGACAATTAAGGCAATCTACTTGCCCGTGGCAAGTAGATTTTAGCCTGGCGCGGTCTGCGCATGCGCAGCGTGTGCTTTTGCACGGCTGGCAAGCAGGGCTCGCTGCCACTTGGCGAGCCCTGGCTATTAGCCAGGATGGGGAGGAATGGTGTCCCTAGCCTGTTTGCCTGGAAATGGGTGACAGGGGAGGGATCACATGAGGACTACCTGTTGTGATCCCTCCCTCTGGGGTCGCTGGCATTGGGCACTGTGGGCAGACAGGACACTGAGCTAGATGGAGCTTTGGTTTGACCCAGTCTGGCCGCTCTTATGTATGTTCTCTAGCTGTAGCCATCAGGATCAACATCAGCTGTTACCATTATCTGGTAACGGGCAAAGCAACTTCCCTGTAGCTGTGTAGGCTGCTAGAGTAGCTGAGAACTGCTTTGTCCGAAGGGGCTGCAGCGATCCTTCAGGGGACAGCGCAGACCAGGCCCACGATCTCTCGAGGCAGCAATGCCCCGTGTTTGGGGCACTTCTCTCATAACACAACCTCGAGAGGTTGTTGAGGCCAGAAACCCCGCACCCATGGCAGGACCAAGCACTGTCTAGAACTCTAGATCATCCCTGACAGGTGTTTGTCTAACTTCCTCTTAAAAATCTCCAATGAGATTCCACCTGCCCCCCCAAGATAATTAATTCCAGTGCTTAACCTCCCTGACAGGAAGTTTTTCGTAGTGTCCAACCTAAACCTCCCTTGCCGTAATTTGAGGCTGTTGCTTCTTGTCCTATCCTCAGTGGTTTAGGAGAATTTTTCTCCTTGTAACAACCTTTTAGATACTTGAAAGCTATGCTGTTCCTCTCTGTCTTCTATTTCTGGGTACATCTACACAGCAGGGCTCAAGTCAAATTAAGCTATGCAACTTCAGCTATGTCAACTATGTAGTTTAAGTCGAAATAGCTTAATTCGGCTTTTGGCGTCGGCCACACAGCAGAAAGTCGAAAGGAGAACACTCTGCTTTCGATTTCCCTTACTTCTCATGAAAGGAGGGTTACCATGAGCTGGCGTAAGAAGTCCTCCAGTTCGACATTTCATAATAAAGATCGTAGGCTATGTCTACACTGGCGCGATCTTGCACCAGTAGTATGAAATGAGGCTAAGTGTGGAATATTGCCGAGCCTCATTTGCATATCTAATGAGCCGCCATTTTCATGGAAGAGGCTCTTGCGCCAGAAGGAGCGGTCTACACTGCCCCTTCTTGCACGAGAAAAACCCTCTTGCGCAATGCCTTATTCCTGGCACAAGAGCCTCTTCCACAAAAGTGGTGGCTTATTAGATATGCAAATGAGGCTCGGCAATATTCCACACTTAGCCTAATTTGCATACTTCTGGTGCAAGTTCACGCCAGTGTAGACACAGCTGTAGTGTAGACATAACCTTCCAGACTAAACAAACCCACTTTTTTCCATCTTCCTTCATAACCCAGGTTATCTCGACCTATAATCATTTTTGTTGCTCTGCTCCTGAATAGGTGTGCGCAGGCACTCAATGACTAGTCACCTTCTCAGAACCGGTAGCTATCTGACTTTCCCCCACATTTACCTTCTCTAGTTAGGCCAAATCTTTCCCATTTGTCTTTATTTAGTAGAAGGGTTTGGGCAATTGCTAGTAACCAGCACTGACTCTAATGAAGTGGGTCATTTGGTGCCTAAGCTAGATATAGGAGCTAGATTGCTACTATCCATATTACAATATTTAGGACCACTTTAAAAGGAAAGTTTGCTTAACTAGACAGCTGCATTGAGCAGAGGGCTACATTGCTTGAGACTCCAAGGGACAGTCACATATCTATGACACAACCTGAACCAGCAGGGTCATGGCTCAGTAATCAGCTGCATGAAGCCTGATTTATGGCCTGTGTGGAATAGGCCAGCGGGCTCCTCTTCTGTAGAAGGTGCCAGGTGAAGTTGTGACGACAGCATCAGGCAACATTCTTCAATGTACCTATTGTCAGGTAGCAGCAGCTGTCATCAGCCCTACACGCAGTTCTGTTAATGGTCTCTGGTATCCAGTGCAATCTTATGAGCAAAGCACAGACGACAGGAATGATGCAGAGGGCTGTTCCAGCCTACCCGTGAAGGGCACCAGCAACTCCTTGATAAAGGCATAGGCCTGGGACATTTCCTCCCAGAGCGAGGCTTGCTGACTCCTCTTCAGTGCCTTTTGACAACTCATTACCCCTCTCGCAGCTGATTGCATCAAGACTAAGGCCAGCACCAACTGGGTGTCAGGGCAACTGAGTGATTCATTGGTGTTCACCTTCTCCCTTCTGTGGCATGCTCTCTGTTAAAGGAGCACAGGTTTTTCTTTCCAGAGCAGTCAGCGACCCTTCCTAAGACTGATCCAGCCACATTGATTCATGCTCTTGTCCCAACCTGATTGGACTACTGCAACACACTTGATGTAGGGGGCCAAGATGAGTCTCTGGAAACTTTAACTGGTCCAGAACACAGCTACTTGAGTTCTAATACTCACTATACAGAGTGCATTGTGCCAGTGCTCTGGCAGCTGCACCAGCTTCTGCTAGGTTTGCAGGCACAATTCAATGTCCTGGTTATAACCTATAAAGCCCTAAATGGTTTGGGAGCTGGGAACTTGAAGGACCATCTCCTCCCATATGAACCTGCTGGGGGATTAAGATCAGCTGGGGAGGCCCTGCTCCATGTTCCTCCCCTTCTCAGCTTTTCTCCCAGGCTATGGAATTCCCTCTCTGGGGATAATCAGCAGGCACTGATACTGGCATTGGGGTCTTTCATTCTACTTTTTTATATATTGTGTCTTAAAATTTTAAGCCACCTCCAATATTTTAGAGAGGCAGGGTAAACATTTTAAAATAGGCAATGGGGAGGACACCTTTTGGCAACCCCCCCCCTCTTATGGGGTTGGATTAACCCTGCTGAGTTCTGTCAGTGCAGTAGCATCTTTACTGAAGGGTAACACTATAATTAAGTGTGAGACTGACCCTTTGCCACTGGGAGGAGTCTTGTTTTGAGAAGTAGGAAGCAGGAGCCTCCTACTGGCAATTGGAGAAACTGCTCTGAAGACAAGTTGCTTTTTTGGTTCCAAGGATGTGGACTTAGCAATACCACAAGTAGGGGTGCAAGGCATGCTGGAGCACCCCTAGGTTTTCTACCCTGCTTCCCTGTGCCCCACCACCAGATCCACTGTCCTTGTGTCCTGGCCTCCCCTGGGGGCCTGTTGCCAGCCATCCCTGCAGCTTGCCGGCCATAAGGTCCAGGCCACTGGCCCTGGATGCTGTCTTGCCATTCTGGGTCCTGCCACAAACCTGGACTCTGCAGCTGCTTCCAGCTATGGCTAGGTTGCCAGCTTTCCTGGACTGGACTGACCCCGTTAGCAGCAATGGCATCTGGTCCACAAACCTAGGTGTGACCCCAGCCTGGGGTGGTGAAGGGTGCCAAAAGGTCAGATGGGGGAGGTGACAGCTCAGCACCCTCACCCTAAAATAGTTCCAGAACCCCTGCACCACACTGTCCCCTAAGTCCCAAAGCTGGAGCAGGAGAAAGGCTAAATGCTTGCAGGGTTCAATCTCAGGAGACCAAGTTAGAGCCTATTGAATACGCAAGTGTGCATGGCAACAAGGCTAGGACAAGTATTACACGTGTGCTATAGCCTGCCCTAGGCCTGTCTGCATCAGTAGCAGCACAATCCAGCTATAACGGGGCAAAGCTTTGCGCTTGGGAGTTCAGAGGTAGATCATGACATGAAAAAAATTCACTCAGTATTTTGACAAAGCCCAAGAGCCATTTAAGGGAGCTAAAAAGTGCCAAAACGCAACAGCTCAAAGATTTAGGAGGAGGACAAAACATTGTTTTATTTTAGTCAAATCACAACACTTCTCTTTTTTAAACTGTTGTCAAATTACAGATCCACTTTTTTGAAGGTTTGCTGGGAACATTACAACTTGCCTCCTTCAAACAGCCAAAATAATCCCACACTAGTATTCCAACTAAAAATAAAAATATCCATTCCAGCAAAGAGTAAGAATACATGAAGTTACAGTCAACCAGACAGTTAAAAGGACAGCCATGGAGTCTTCAACAGTTTATTAGAAAGAATGTAGACATTAAAAAAAAAAATCCCCTCTGCTCTGAACACAGATTGAGGTTTTTCAGTCTTGTAATAAGCTGGTCAAAATAAAGGAAACAAAAACCCAATAGTGTATTAACGTTGTCACTCGTTTCCATACCAACAGTGCAAATACAATTTGGTCTAAATGTACAGATCGACAAGCAACAATGTACAGCCAGCCACTTTCACCCCTCTGTATTAAGAGATGTAAAAGCTTGAGGGTCAAACGATACCAAATGTACAGGCTTCACCCATTTAAGTTAGGGGGTCACTAGTTTTAGCTGGGATACATCTGGAACACTAACTAGTGATTAAATAGAAAGTGAAGCTTTTTTCCCTTCCTTTTTTAATTAAAACATTAGTGGAACACACCTGAACACAGCGCAGAGGTACAGCCCGTTACCAGTTTAATTTTGTAAGCCAATTAAAACATTGTTTCAGTCAGTTGAGTTCCAGGTATAAAAATCTGAAATTTTAAATGATCTGTAGTCCACACTGAGGGGAAAAAGGCAAATTTACCATTTAGTGTAAATTGAAAATTTTCCCATTGTAATTAAGTCTTACGATGAGGCAAGGAGGCTCTAAGCCCTTTTTATTGCAACTTGTTTGTAGCGATTGCCTATACCTCAATTGTTTTTTGGAAGTCTGGAAAAAACTTTCATGCATAACATTATTGCCTCATGTGGCTTAAGACTGCCCTGAACAATGGTACACACCAACCATCAGTGAAGCCATTTAAAACAGATTGAAAATGGGTTAAAGGATGCAATATCTGCCTTTAGAGCTACCAACTCAGGAATTCTTCTGTTATGAAATGTTGTGATGAAGTTCTTTCCCCAAACCCTGAAGACGACAGTTCTCCTTACTCCAGATCTGGCATTTCTGAGAATAAAGTTAGTGCGTTAGTGTTTGGGTTTTGTTTTAACACCCAGTACCACCCAGAACTCTTGCTGCACTAGGACCTGTACAAAGGTGATCCCCAGCCCTGTCTTGGCACGCAGCACCGCTCTGTAGGAATGCATGTGCTACAGTTTGTCCACCGGGGCAAAGACAAGTTAGGGTTTCAAACGGGCAGAATTTGAGAATGTGCCCTTGTAATTTCTGCATGATATTCGAGACATCAGTCAAGCAGCACCATGTTGGAGAGGCAAGTCAGCCTACAATGGCTGATGGGAACTGCAGTAGTCTGGGAAGTAACATGCAGCTTTTGGGAAAAGTCTGACCCTGCAACGTATGGTCTAGTGGACTGTCCACCCCAGACAACAGACTTGAGAGTTAGGCCTGTAATACACACTGAAGGCTAACTAGGAATGCAGTGACGTGTGATGACATGCAAAACTCTGCAGTGTGCTGGCAAACTCTCTAAAAGGGTCCTACTTTGGGTGAAAAAAAGCTTACACAAGACCAGAGTACAGAAAAATCTGCATGCTAGAATGAACTTACTTTCATCATCGCTGTCCGGTGAATCCTGGAGGGAGAAGAAAAGTTGGAAAATGTCAGGCAGGCTCTGAAGCGTCTCCTTCTGCCCTGACACTAACCCTGTAAATGCCATCACTGACTTCAAAGGAGGCTGTTTAAGCCATGCTTTGGATCAGATCTACTGTGACGTCCTTCAGGAAGGACTCCATACCCTCTGGGAAGCTTTGCCTACTTAAAGACAATTACCAAAAACTACAGCTTTAGCAAGGCTCGTTCAAGCACAACAGCTCTACTCTGCACTAGTTAGGCCTCAGCTGGAGTACTGTGTCCAGTTCTGGGCGCCACATTTCAAGAAAGATGTGGAGAAATTGGAAAGGGTACAGAGAAGAGCGACAAGAATGATTAAAGGTTTAGAGAACATGACCTATGAAGCCAGGCTTCATGAACTGGGCTTGTTTAGTTTGGAAAAAAGAAGATTAAGGGGGGACATGATAGCGGTTTTCAAATATCTAAAAGGGTGTCACAAGGAGGAAGGAGAAAATTTGTTCCTCTTGGTTTCTGAGGACAGGACAAGGAGTAATGAGCTTAAAGTGCAGCAGGGGAGGTTTAGATTGGACATTAGGAAAAAATTCCTAACTGTCAGGGTGGTCAAATATTGGAATAAATTGTCAAGGGAAGTGGTGGAATCTCCCTCTCTGGAGATATTTAAGAACAGGTTAGATAGACATCTGTCAGGGATGGTGTAGACGGAGCTTGGTCCTGCCTTGAGGGCGGGGGGCTGGACTCGATGACCTCTTGAGGTCCCTTCCAGTCCTATGATTCTATGAGCTGCAGCGGTAAAGCCACTGCCATTTAATGTCACTGCAGAGACACAAAAAGGCTTTCTCCAAATCTGATGTACTGTTTGTGCACAAAGGAAATGAAGAGCAGGAGCCCAGATACTGCCCCTAATTCTAGTTAAGCTTCTAAGAATTCAGAAGTGGTGTTATGAGTTGACCTGAGCAACTTGATACAGCTGCTGAAGACTTAAGTCTTTAAGGAGTTCTCCATAAACTACTTACATCATCTGCTCCATCTACTTCTGGCAAATCTACATCTTCATCTCCACCCATATTGTTCATCATCTGTTGTAAAGGGAACTAGAGTTAAATTGGCTTTGTCTGACATTTTCTCATTCACTCTGTAAAACCCAAGGAATACTGCATTCCAAGTCCAAAACAAGTCCCATTTATCACAAAGCCCTGTTCCACTTGATCAGCCTCCATTGTGCTTTCTGTAAACCCTCCTACACACATACGGAAGTTAATAAATCTTAATTAAAAATATTTCATGGGAAGAGCCCAAGTAGGAATGCAAATAGAGTAGCTAGATTAGTATGAAACTGAACATGCTATATTGATTTTAAGTTACCTGCATCTCAATCTGATGCAAAATCTAATTAATGCATTAGCCATCTACCCCCAGAGAGCCACATTAAGTACAGATTTGATCACAAGCACAAATAAAGTTGGTAATCTCAGAGTCCGCAGCAACACACAACAATGACACTACACAGCTCAGAACTGGCAGTCTCTGCTCTGGAGAAGACATGCCTCTTAGCATCACCCAAGTGCACTTACTCTACAGTGTGAGTGCTGTGTAGGCTTCCCTATGCATGAGGCCTGGCTCTTCAAAGCACAATTAGGGTGCATCTATACAGCATCCTAAACTCAAAATAAGATACGCAATTTGTGTAGCTCAAATTGCGTATCTCTAATCTATCTTGAGCCAACCCTTATCCGCCATGCAACAAGGTTTACTGGGATGGCGAAATAGTGTGCGTGTTATTTCAAAATAACAGGCAACGTGTGTAGATTCAGGGTAGCTATTTCGGGATACCTTTGGTATCCCGAAATAGCTATGCTGTGTAGACATACCCTTAGAGATCATAAGGAAAAATGAAACATACAGAAGAATCAGCTAATGAAATGGTTTTTTTTTTTTTTTTAAAAACTATGATCAACTATAATATGTATGAAGAGGCTACAATTTTAAAACTGTTTTGCTCTATGGAACCTGCCAAGTGACCATTTCATGCTGGCAACAGCTGGGGTTCAAGATGTAATGCGTTTGCATGGCTACTGATGGCCAAGGAGCTACACCAGCTGTTAAGACAACTAAGGAGGCCTCACCACTTAGCTATCAGCTACTGCTTGCTAATAAAACCCAAAAATGGAAGCTAGGCTTCCTAGTTCTCATCTTCCCTCACCTCAGAGAAGCGATCGAAATTGGACAAGTCTTCATCTGAATCATCTTCCCAGTCTTTCCAATTGTTGAAATCCACACTGAGCCAGTTGAGCTACATAGCAATACAAACAGTTATCAACTTGAGGGATGAGTACATGTGTTGGGACAGAGGAAATAAAAGGGGGAAGTTTCCCCTCACACTAGGAAAACGTAGCCAGGTTCTCCAAGAGCTGCCACTTGTTTGGAGAGAGGCCAAATGAGTGCGCAGCTACTCCAAAGCACACAACAAACGCTCAATCTGTTCATCAGGCATTACATTTGGATTCGCCTTAATCCGAGCAGCAGTGACCACTGTTTTCATGAGTATAACTCACCCCTCCACCACTCGGCCCCGAACAGATGCATACCTTTGCCCTCTCTTTTGTTAGCCTGGGCCATGACTGGCCAGATTCTCCTTTTCTTAAGCAACACAAGATAGATCTGTCTGTTCTTTTATGCTTGGATTCCTGGAATGACAGAATTATCCTTTATAACATGATAAAGTCAGGAGATAGGCGCAACTTCATTAAGATTTGCACATCTGCATTCATTTGCCCATTTGAGAGGTCACCACTTAGTTATGTTTGAGAGGATGAATAAAGCACATACTGTAGCTGTCCCCCCCTCATGTGGAACTCTTTAGTTATCTGTTCAAGCATTCATTGTAAAGTCCACTGGAGCGTTTATGGAACATTGCATTGTGATGATCTACCACATACCAAAGCAGTCTGCCGCCCCCACCATTTTGGACTAGTCACAGGATTCAAACTGGGGAGAGGATGATAGAAAGTCATAATCCAAGACTGAAATCCCACACTTCAGCACAGCAACATTTTACAAGCTAGTAAAAAATGTCTGCTCTAACAGTTGCAATTATGCTGAGTGTGTGTGGATTTGGTTTTGGCCCCTGAGGAAAGATGGACAAGGATAAAGGAAGGAGCACTAAAAAAAACATACAACAACAGTGGCAAGATGCACACAGAAGTGTGAGCAGTAAGTACTCAGGAGCAGATTCTGACATGCCACTTAAGTAGCAGTAAAGAAGGGCCAGAGATTCTGTTATCAGACCAATATTTTTTTGAGCACAGCAAGTATTAATGGCGTTTGTGACCCAAAGTCTTCAAATATTTCACATACTGAGTTCTTAATTTTACAAGAAAAAGGGGCACAGGACGTAAGTTCAGAAAATACTTACATTTGGATCAATATAATTAAAAAGATCGATTTCATTTAAATGTTTAAAGTTATCACTTCCGCCAAGACAACTGTAAGAGGAAAAAAAAATTAAGCTAGTTATGTAGCTGGACTTTAAATTGGAAGAATCTCAAAGCAAAGATAGTTGCGATAAAAGTACTTGCTATTTAGTTAGAATACAGATCAGGCCAACATTTAGATATGGAAATCTCTCTTCCACTTGACAATGATGTTATTTACCTGAATGTAAGTTTGGATTTTTCAAAATTTACGTTAACATCTTTACTGTCTTCAACACAAAATTCAATAAAGACATAGTCCCTTCGGTCATACCACTTCGCAGAAGCAGGCTGCCTAGAAACAGAGCATTTAAGAGAAAAAGATCAGAACTGAAAATGCATGCGATTGATTCTCAATGTTAAAAAGAAATTATTTCTTAATTTTAAGATAATTGAACCAAAGCCCAACTGTCCTAATCTAGTGGATTCCAGGGCACCACTCTTTACAACTCCCCCCTTCCAAACCAACATGTCTATTTTCACCATAATAAGGCAAATTTCACCTGCAAGAGAAACTCTTTCAGTTGAGATAAGCTTCTTAGTGCAGCGTTAGTACAGTAAGAGTAGCAGCCTAAATGGGGCTTACGTTGAAAAGTAGACAGAAGCTGAAGAGATATTAAACAATTCATAATCCCCCTAAAGCACTGAAAAGTAGTAACACTCCTTGAATGCCAAAAGTTACCACAGAATGAAAATGAATGAAGAGATCATACATTAAAGCCAGTCAGATCTTTTCTGGCTGATAAGTTACTGCAATACTTTTGAGTCACTGCTAGCACCAGTGGCTCCTACTTAGCCATACTGAATAGATGCCTGTGTTGAAGCAAGTTCTCTAGTTAAAAACTGTATGAAACAGAAATATAATCAGAAAACTCAAGTTCATGAAGAACAAGAGTAAGCTCATCTTAAATTACACGTGAATGCCATTAGAAATTGTAAACAAGAGAACAGGTTTGTAGACAGGAACTAGACAGTTGCCTTTCAAACTTAGCAATGAGGAAATAGAAAAAAACCTGATTGCTATTTAAAGGCACTGAGATTTATTATGAATTAGAAACATCACTTTATCTATAAAACCCTTCCCATAAAACAGCTATTCCTCAGCTCCAGCTACAATATTACAACAGTAGAGACTGGGCAGGAATCATGTACAATTACGAAGAGTTAAACTGAAAGTAAAACAAAATGGGGGCTTGGACAAGTCTCTACAAATGGTATCAATCTGAGCAGACCATGTCAGATCTTGGCCTAAATAGGATAAAGACCTATTCAGTCTTTTACGGTGACCTCAAAGGAACACAGGTGCAACAGGATATGTGCTTGCAATTCAGTTGGTGGAAATGCCCTAGGATAGTACAAAACATATCTGGTTTGCTAAAGCCCTAGCCATTCAAGGTCCATCAAGATCTTGTATCACTTGTGGTACAAACAGCAGCATCAATGAAATGGACAAATTCTGACTAGGGTAATTAGATTCTTCCTCCTTATTTCCTCAGTCTAATTTCTTGTCCTCTAGAGCAATCAATGCTTTTGGTGCACAATGGAAACCACACTACATCCCTTAGACTACTATAGTTGGTGCCCAGGAAGTGAACTTAGTACAGCACACAGCATTCTTTCAGGGGGACAGATTATACAATTTGTTAGCTTTGCTATCAAGCTGTTGAGGTCCCTAAAAGTTCAGTTGCTTATCTGACATTCTATAGGTTAGTCTTAGCACCAGCTCCAAACTGATTTCTTATTTCTGTTCTGCTAGTGCCAGACATACAAGACTTGCACCTTCAACAGAAGTGAGTATGATTTAATGGCACTTTTTGGCCTCATCTGCACTACAAATTCAGTACTGCAAAACATGAGAGATTTTTTTTAAACATGATGTGGTTGTTCCCATGGTTGCTAGCCATGGGCAAGCCCTGGTTACACTGTTCATATAGTTTACAGTTAAGCCTTGGTTCTATGTGTGAAGGTTGAGGAACAGGACAGACAAATACTTGTGACAAGATAGTATATGGAGATATACCATCTCATAGAACTGGAAGGGACCTTGAGAGGTCATCAAGTCCAATCCCCTGCCATTGCAGCAGGACCAAGTACCATTCCTGATAGATGTGCCCCAGATCCCTAAACGGCTCCCTCAAGGACTGAACTCACAACTGTGGGTTTAGCAGGCCAATGCTCAAACCACTGAGCTATTCCTCCCCCCCAAGGTTCCCTTCATACTTATATGCAAGTTGTGTCTCACTAGGGTCACTAAAGTTACACAGGCGCTTTCCACACTAGGGATGTTAAAACGAGTGAGTTTTTTGGTAAATGTGTAACTACTGAATTTGTCAGTGGTTACACGTGGGGGGCAGCTCCACATGCACCAGCTCCTGCAAAGTTGTCCCTCCCCACCGTGCTTGGGAGGAGGGAAGGGAAAGAAGAGAGAAAGTAGGAGCCAGTACACATGGGCGTCCAGCTTTTAAGCTGGCTCCCAGCACACATCAGCTCCCATGGAGCCACCTGCCTCTCAGCCACTCTGCAGGCAGAGTGAGTGAATTTCCATGTAACCGTGAAGGTTAACAGGAGCTCATTAGTAATCTTTTTAATGATATATACTATTATATCCCTTTTCCACACACTTCAGTGCCACAGAAGCAGAGTGGATAGCGAGGCTGGATAAGTAGATTTCTGAATTCTGGAGGGAATACCAGCCATCCCTCTTTGCATAAGCTGCTGTTGCCATGAACTCAATACAGTATTTTTCATAAGGTGCAATGGACTTCGATTCCTTCCTCTGGAGACTTGACAGCTAGGACAGTAGTAACTCAGGGTATGTCTACACTACCACCCTAGTTTGAACTAGGGTGGTAATGTAGGCAACCGGAGTTGCAAATGAAGCCACGAGGAGAAATGGTAGTTCGGAATAGGAAGCCTAATCCGAACTACCTAGTCCGTGCCGCGTGTAGCCGCGGGGCACGGAGTCCGCACTAGCGGACATTTAAAAATGGCGGCGCCCAGCAATATGCAAATGAAGCCCGGGAAATTCAAATCCCGGGCTCATTTGCAACTCCGGTTGCCTACATTACCACCCTAGTTCGAACTAGGGTGGTAGTGTAGACATACCTTCGCTTATGTTACAGAGCGGATCTCAGGTACAGAAAACCACAATCCTGAAACACAAATACAGCCCTGCTCGTGAGTTAAGAACAATGTATTGATACCAGAAACTTTTGAAGTGGTCTCAAGGTTTTATTCTGTAAACTGAAATACTGACAACCTCAATATACTGCCTAAAAGTTTATAATACCACACAAGTCTAGAGAGTTCAGTTGCATCTGAAAGAATGGGTATTTGTTCTTTGTACATACAGCATATGTAACGATTTATGACTGTGTGGAACACTACCTTTTTCCTGCCATTACACAGATGGATTGAGAACAAGATGCTCTGCAGTGTAACCCTCCACGTTAAAGCATCGCAATAACTTGCCAAATAGGGAATCTTAATACAAGGACAAGTTCTCAGACCATTTCAACAGATCACTGCAAACCTTTTGAAAGGTAAAGCTTTAAGATTCTGACAGACTCAATTGACAGAGTTAAGAATGATATATTCTGCAATGTTTGACAAAACCAATAGTCAAGCAAATTTATATGCACCATTTCACATTTAGCAAGGGATTTCCTCCCTCCATCTTCTAATGTAAGGTTCAACAGATCTGTAACAGGTTATTTTATGAATAAATTTTTTAGGTTTAGCACCAAATTGTATTCAAGCACACTAAAGGCAGTGTTTTGGTGTTTAAACTTATTCTTGCTTGAAAGAGTAAAGAGCTGTTCTTTATATACAGCTCTTGTATGCTTCTGTCCAGTTACTGTGGAGGAGTACACGTAAAACTATTCAAGCACTAGTCCAATTATACTAGAAAGCAAAGAAGCCCGAAGAAAACATGTTTGTAAAAGGGAAGCCATTTCATAGATGTTAGACTTTTAGTTCATGCCTTACTTGAGAGGTTCAATCTGAAAATAGACCAATGGTTTCATTTGAGAGTATTCCAGTAGCACAGGTATTTTATGTTGCTAAGTGAGCTGACACAGATGGTTTTAGTCAAAACCTTTATCATGTGTGTCACTTATTAAAATGCCCAAAATCTGATTCAGACACAGATTTTGATGCAGTAGTCATGTCAGTAGTAGTGATGGGGGAGATCAATAGGAGAAAGTGCAAACTCTGAAATTCTCAGACTACTATCCCAAAGGCAGCTTAAAGTTATACACCGTGACTACCACAGAAGAGACGCACCTAATTGGCAATTCTTGCACAAGCTCTACAAAGACTCCTCTGATAGCAGAAATGGCTGGTTTCACAATTATGCTTTTCATTGGAAAAAAGTGTTTCCATTAAGATCTAGTTCCATCTTTCTGGAATGGAGCATAAAACAGTAATGCCCAGGCAAAAACTGAAAGGTTCCCTCCCCCAAGAACAGTGATCTTCAAAATGTAAAAACATACCATTCCTGGATGGATTGTTTGAATGCAAGCAAACCACTCCAATCCACTGGATGAAAAACCAACTGCCTTCTAGAGACACTATTTCCCAGGCGTATGTAAGGAAAGCAGTTTCCTTTCATATTTGTGCTACCCATGCTGGGTAAGTTTAGTAATAAAAGAGCAGCTATTCCCCAAGTTTAATATTTCTAATTCCTTATATGGCCAAAAGCCTCACCCTGCTAAGACTTAAAGACACCTAGTGAAAAAACAAGGATTTTTATTTGCCTAACCCAGCCATCAGACCTGCTGCCTTCGGATGTTATGTTGTACCTTTGTTATTCTCCCACAACAGTATGGGAGATGGCTGATTCTGTGGAATTGATACATTAGTTATCACCCAGAGTTGTTACACAATCAAAAGCAGGGACAGTGATCTCCCTCCAAACACAAGAGTTTTGCTGGACACTATTAACATTAGAGAACATTCAGTGTCAGCTGCCTTCTAACAGTTATATCCATAAGTAACAGCTACACATCTGAGAAAACGCAAGCCATGCCGTAAACATCTTTGCCAAGATTAAGTAGGTCTTACAGGAATAACGTATTGTACCACTATACAATATTTCTTAGACTCTATTTAAAAGATTAGCCACAGAATTAAATGGGGGCTCCCTTCCCAATTATTTGAGCCATATGAAAAAGTGGTATTAGCAAAAGAAAATACACTAGGCCTATGTTTGAAGTCGGAATAATGACCTCATTTTAGATTTACAAACTCTACTGGTCTGGTTCCATGCTGTAGACCTGCAAAACTAAGCAATTCTGTGCAGGAAGAAGTAAATTTGCCACAACCAGAAGTCAAACTCATGAAGTTTTGAGTAACACTGTTGGGATCTCAGGTATTTTGGGACATGCACACACCAGGTATTTTACATCGCTTTTACACTAAGTGCCAAGGCTCAGCATCTTCATGAGTCTCCACTTTACAAACACAGACAGAGAAATAGGGGCATACAAGTAAAGTGACTTGCTCAAAGTCACAAAACATGTCAGAAGCCTAGCCACAAAGAGAATTCAGAGTCCTGTTGCCTGTCCTCCTACACCATTACTAATTCATGGTCTGCCAGAGTAAGATTTTTGTTTCGGTTTCTGTCACATTTTGCTGCTCAAGAAGCATGCTTTATAGGACGATTAACAAAGCCAGGACCTTAAACAGCCAACACCAGTTAATATAATGGTTTGCATGTGTTTTCTCTTAATCTGCAAGAAAGAGAAAGGAATGAAACTGATGTTGTGTGTCACGTTTACACTAGTTTTGGACTGTATTGAAGACTGCTGCACCAGAAATCTAAGTGGCACCATACGATAGCTCAGAGGCTGTCCATTCCCTGAATTCTTGGGGAGGAGGAGAAAGCGAGGGGAGTTACAGGTCTGAAGTGACAACCTCAGGTGCTCCTGAGAGACAAGACACCTGGGAACCCTAGCAAAGGTCTCACCTTAATAAAAACAAGGGCTGCTGTAACATCCAGCTCCTACAGTCCTACTATTCATTCCCTTGGCTGTAGAAGCCTTGTGCGCCCACATATCTCCCCAATCCCACCCTCTCCCACTCCCAGACAGGTGACCAGGACTAAAGGTTCAGAAGGGTTAGCCACGTGAGTCTGTAGAATTGGGGTGTGCCCTCGAAAGCACATGATACCACCTACATTTTATGTTAGTCTCTAAGGTGCATCAGGATTATTATTATTTTTTTTAAGTTTTTTCAGAACTAAAGGGTGAGCGGCTTAACTCGGGGCAACCCATCTCTCCCGGATCCAAGTGCCCCTCCAAAGTTCTACACCTCCTCCTTTGATATCTCTGCATCCCAATCTTCTCAAAACATAGACTGCCTTGTAGACCCCAGCCCCCCCCCACAACCCCCCACCCCTCTCCCCCCAACAACCCCCACCTCTGGGGCCCCCCTCTCCACCCCCCCACACGGGCTCCCCCCTCCCTGAGACCCCCCCAACTCTGAGCCCCCCTCTCCCCTCTAAACCCCCTCCACACCTGGGCTCCCTCCTACTCCCCCTACAACCCCCCCACCCCTCTCCCCCCAACAACCCCCACCCCTGGGGCCCCCCTCTTCCCTCTCCACCCCCCCCCACACACGGGCTCCCCCCTCCCCGAGACCCCCCCAACTCTGGGCCCCCCTCTCCCCTCTAAACCCCCTCCACACCCGGGCTCCCCCTACCCCCCCAACACCCTCCCCCCTCTGGGCCCCCCCTCTACAACCCCCCCCCCCACCCCTCTCCCCCCAACAACCCCCACCCCTGGACCCCCCCCCTCTCCCCTCTCCCCCCCCCCCACACGGGCTCCCCCCTAACCCCCGACACCCTCCCCCGCCTCTGGGCCCCGCCTCTGCCCTCTACACCCCCCCTCTGGGCCCCCCTCTCTACCCCCCCCCTTGGCCCCCCCTCTGCCCTCTACACCTCGCCGCCCCCCCCCCCGCTCCCCCCCCCTGCCCTCTGGGCCCCCCCCGGGCCTCTACACCCCCCCCCCCCCCTTGGCCCCCCTTCTCCCTCGGCCCTCCCGCCCCTCCCCGCTCCCCAGGCCCGGCCCCTCGCTCCCTCACATGGCGAACAGCGGCAGGGGCGGCTCCGGGCAGGCGGGTCCCCGGCGCGGGGCTCTCTGGCGCGGGCGGGCAGCGGCGAGCGGGGCCGGCTCCAACCAGCGTGAGGCGGCGGCGGCTCCTGAGGGCTCGGCCTAGCACCCACAATGCACCGCGCGCTCTCGGGCAACGGCGGCTGCTCCAGGCGCTGGTGACGCAGCAAAATACCCCGCTCCCGCCTCTCGCCGCACTGGCCGCCGCGCATGCGCCGCTGCCGGCTCCCTCAGCGCGCTTGGGCCCTACCGGCCGCAGAGCGCATGCGCCCCAACCGCCTCGAGGCTCTCGGCCTTCCACGCGCGTGCCCAGGGCGGCCTCCCTCCGAGCGCGCAGGCGCGTCTCCCATCTTTTCAGCGCGCAGGCGCATCGCCGCCCCATCGGCTCCGACTTGCCCCGTCCCACGTGTGGCGCGTGCGCTGATGCTTGTCCCGGTTTCCCGCTGTTGCCACAGGGTGTGACCACAGTTCCTGGGCCCATGGTTGCCATGGGAACGAGAGTGAAGGATGCTGGGCCATGTAGTTTTCTTGGACCCTGCTGTTGCCCACTGGAAGGGGAGGGAAGTGGGACCCTCAAACCAGAGGGAGGAGGAAAATGGGGAGCACCTAGAGAACTTGGGGCACACTACAAAGGCCCCTGGGATTGGGGCCTAAAGTGGCTCAGGGAAAGGCAGGGTGCAGGAGAATGACCCCCCCCCCCATCTGTCTGCTGCCCTAAAGGGACACTCCCTTCTTCCTGTGAACCTGCTTTGAGACCCATTGGCAAAGAGGTCACCCAGTGAATTTAGGTGGTCACCCAATTAAATTAACAGACAGCAGGTGTAAAACAAACCAAAGGAAGCATTTCTTCACACAACACCCAGCCAACCTGTGGAACTCCTTGCCAAAGGATGCTGTGAAGACTGAGATTATAATATTGTCCAAAAATAACTAGATAAATTAATGGATAAGTCCATCAATGGCTATTAGCCAGGATGGGCAGGGAGGGTGCCCCAACATCTGTTTGCCAGAAGCTAGGAATGTGTGACAGAAGATGGGTCACTTTTTGACTGCTTGATCTCTCTGGGGCACCTGGAATTGGCCACTTTCACAAGACAGGAGACTGGGCAGACAGACCTTTAGCTTCAGCCAGAATGGCCATTCTTATGTTCTTAAGAGCAGGAATATATAATCTCCTGAATGCCTTTGGAGCCAGAGCACTACTCATCCAGACCTATTTCCAGGAAAATACAGTGTCTGTCAGAAGTAACTGGCTCAGAGCCTCTTCTGTTTTGAGATAAGTGCTGGAAGGCCTTGACATCTATGCAGGGAGCAATATTTGCATTGGAGCCTACGTTCACAACGCATTGTATCCCCAAGAAAGAAACCAACTCTCTACAGCCAGAGGGATAGTGTGATTAATATTACAAGCAAAAAAAAACCTCATTATAAAATAAGGAGCAGAACCACTGGTTCATGAAGAAAATAGCCATGCACATGTTTTGCTATGTATTTATAAAGTCATCTCCTCCTCTACAGTCTTTTTGGAGCATTAAAAAACAGGGTTAGAAGAATTGGATGTTTATTGGTAAATGTCAGTAAATGTCAATTTCCCTATACACACACAATCATGAAAAAATATGCACACATATTAAATTGAAAATGTTAAGACGGGCCTAGCCAAAGGCTGCTTGGGAACTTGTTATAATTATTGTTGGTTCATAACCTACTATAGAATCCTTCAATTGTAAACATTTAGATTAAATTTTGTACAAATAAAGACTCATCAAAATTATGACAAAATAAATATCAAATTCTGCCAATAAACTAAACTTCTAAACTCACCAGAGTTGTCCAGGAGATAGCAAGAAGGCATCCACATTGCAGTGGGGGTGCGCATGTGTGTTTAGAAAGCCTTAACAACCGCATTAACCCAGATTTCCTTGTTCCAAAACAGTGAGAGAAGCCGAGTTCATTGACCTTTCCACTGGATAAAGCTGCATTTTTGAAACAGGACGATATTCAGGGAGCGAAGCAAGGTAATACGCTACCATTCTGAGAAACCAGTCAAATCAGTAATTAAGCCCTATTCATGCATCTACAGGCTTGGAGCAACATCTGGTGGATTAGAATAGTTCCCAAAAATCAGCTCTACCTCACATTAAATGGGATTCTGGATGTGAGTCTACATGGTAAGGCTTAACTCGGAATAAACTACACAAATTGAGCTATGTCAATGGCGTAGCTTATTTCAAAATAGCTTATTTCGAAATAACACAGCACTTCCTTCAAAATAGAGCACTTTTCCTCCAACTTTCCTTATTTCTTGTAGAATGAAGGTTACAGGAGAGTAGGAAGTCCTCCAGCTTGACAATATTTTGACACACTTTCCAAGTAACTGCCTGCTGTGTAGACGTGGACTCAGCTATTTTGGAATAGCGCTAGTTATTTTGAAACAGTGTTGTAGTGTAGATGTATCCTGGGGCTAGGTCTACACTGCAGGCTTCTTGCTCAAGAACTGCCACGCGCTTTTGTGCAAGAGATGTGCTTTTGCACAAGAGCATCCATGGCAGTGTGGATGCTCTCTTGTACAAGAAGGCTCTGATGGCCATTTTAGCCATAGGGGTTTCTTATGCAAGAAACCTGCTGCCTGTCCACACTACTATCTTGTGCAAGAGCTCTTATTCCTTGTGGGGAGAGGAATAACTCTTGCGCAAGAAGCCCTCTGTTCCAAACCCTTACTGTAAATTTACTTGCACAAGCACACGCGTGCAGTGTAGATGCTCTGCAAGTTTTTGCACAAGAAGGGCTGTTCTTGCGCAAGAAGCCTGGTGTAGACGTAGCCTAGATGTCGTGTGGTTTGAACCACACAACACTGGAAGAGCTCTTTTCAGGTTTTACTCCACTCCTACTCTCCATTACCAGCCCCTGAATGCAGCCTACTGGAGTCCTAGGATTTGAAAGTAGCCTATCACTTCTCAGAACTAAAATGATCAAACCCTGTTTGCAGAAACTCTCACTCCAGCATTGGTCCTCTCAGCTCTATCTTACTGCAGCCCCCAAAGGCTTCCTGTAGGAGACTCGGAACTCTGCCGGCTTGGATTTACACAGATTGTGACTAATAGCAATATCTGTAGTGCGGGGCTTCCAGCTAGCAGCTCGTGCTGATGTCATTTGGGGTTCCTTAGTGACTGTATTCTCCGCAGTGTAGCGAAATCAGTTTTAATGAGTTGTTCCACAGCCTAGTTTTTATTGCACAGGGGAAAAAGTGTTACTAAGCAGTGGCACCCTGCCCATTTTCATGACACTTACGATTTCATTGGGCATCGGTTCCTTTCCACTCCCTGCTGGTTGAACCTCCCTCTGGAGCACACTCAACTTTCTGGTCAAGGACAGGTTTGCTTATAGGACTGGGAAATGACAGCAGCAATCGGAGACATGTCTTTTTCGTGACAGGACACAACAATGCCGTTAAAGCTCTCGTGAAGCAGGACTTTAAAATGGCAGGAAAGCAAGTACCGGCAGTGACTCTACCCTTGGAGTTACACGACAGGGTGCAAATAAGAACACCAAGAAAACCTTCCCAACGCTGCCAATCCAAGGAAGTAGTGGAACATCTGCCAGCAGAGCACAGAATTGCCAACTCTTATGATTTTTGAGGGTATTTCCAAAAACTCAAAAGTACTGAAATCAGGAGATCCCAAGGGCTTCTCTCTCCTGGCACCATACAACACAAACACTGTAGCTTGAGAGAGGCCGCTGGCTTGCTGGGTGAATTTGGGCAAGGCACATTCCTCTCTGTGCTCCATTTTGAGGATGATACCTCGTCTGTAAAGCACTTTGAGATCTGCAAGCAGAGAAAATTTCAGACCCATGAAGTGAATATAACGAAAGCCTCATCAACCAGAAGGCAGATCAAAAGAACATGGTTTCTTTTTATAAAGATGTCATGATTTTTAGGCCTCACTCAGGATTATGTTGACATTGCAGTCATTGAAAGTTGGAGTGGACTAGACACTTGAACTCTAGAGGGGGCCACCTTGCATCCCCCCTGGGAGGGAAATGAGGCTTCTCAGATTTTCTAACTTCTGAGCATCAGAATTTGAGACTGAACTTTAGACAGTGGGCATGCAGTTCATATGCCTTACTTCATATGCCCTGGCTTTACTTGCGTGTCACTTTGGTAACATCGGTAGGAAGAAAACTAGGTGGACGTAAACCAGCGGACTCCAGCAACCCTGCGCATGGGCAACAGTACATAAAGTGTCTTTTGCGCCATACATAGAACCAATAGGCCACATGCAGCCTGCAGTTTCCCTGACACTATGCTAGCGTCTGAGTCCTTTGTTGCTTCCTATAGGCTGGTGGATCTTCACAAAGAGGAACAAAATACCAGAATTAGAAGATGAGCTTCCCTGGGAGCAGCAAGGGAGAGATCATATCAGGGCTGGGATCCTATCTGTGATCAGTGTTTATACCTCGTGACCTCAGGGAAAACCAAAATCAAAAATAAAAGGTTTCACCGACAATAAGCCACAACGTTTATTTATCGATAGAAATAGTACAAATGTTAAATTTAGCTGCATTTTACTCTTCTCTGAAAAACCAAACGGTTCCTCCCTTCTGTCGGCTACATCGTCAATTCCTAGAGAGAGAGAAAGAGAGAGAAAGGTTGGATACTATCGCTGGGGGCGGATCTGAAATTTCCCAGAGATTTCACCAAGTTCCAGCCTCCTCTGGCATGCTGATGCAGAAGCAAAAGAGCAGCATGAGCATCAGACTGTTTATCGGCTAAGCAGGGCCAAGCAGCCTTGGGGAAGGCTGTTATGGCTGCTCCGAGGCCAGAGAGCTGTGCGATACACACAGAGGTGGGCGACAGGGGAGGAGGCAGGGGGCCATCTATTCTGCAGATAGTTGTGAGCCATTGGGCCTGTTATTTTGCCCTGTTCCCAATGAGGGACAATACAGATAGCGAAACTGACAGAATGATGCAGCGTGGACAAGTCGAGAAGAGAGGAGGGGGTAAATCGGGATATGCCCTCAGGGTAACTGATCATTAAGCGTCCCCACACATCAGCAGTGAAATGAGCATGCCCAGTTCTTCCCCTCCAGGGAGGATTCACTCCTCACTGTAACTTCTACTTCCCAAGTTTTGGGCTCGCTCAGCTGCCTGGGAACTCCGTTCCGGGGGGCCACTCACCATAATGGCATTTACAATATCGTTACTGTTGTTCTTCAGGGCACGGACAGCCTTTGCCCGGGACACGTTCGCCTGAGACATGACCAGCTCGATGTCCTTCACCTCAACGCCGGTCTCGTCAACCTAAGCGAGAAGAGAGCAGGGTTGTCTCCCAGCCGACGGCACACATCGCTCTGTGCCACGCAGGTAGGGATGGCCCCGTCCCTCTGGGGCCAGCCGCAATCCAGCCCACGCCGCAGCGGGAGTCAGGATCGGATTTCCCTGCTTGCAGACTGAGGAGATGGCTGCTTCCCGCGAGCACAGGGAAGTCTGAGCCAGTCTGCCGTGGTTCCCTGTTCTCCGACAGTGGCCAGCTCCAGCTGCTTCAGAAAAAAGGTGCAGACAGCCTGGCAGGAGGGGATTCTGGGATGACCAGTGCTCAGGGCAAGTTTCTTCTTTCTACCTTAGGGCAGGGAGGTGGAGGAAGGGCCAGGGAATCCCCAGGTGCCACGTCTCAGCGTCTCCAGCACAGTCCAGGGGCAAATGGGCTCAGATGCCGTGAATGGGAATGGTCCTACAGACAGGACCCTGGGGACTATAACAGTGTTGGTGAGACATGCCTGCTCCACAGCGGAGGACAATAAATGTCCAGGGCCTGCCCTCTGCCAGGCTGACCAGAAGATCAGTGTGTTTGATGCTTTGGGCGAGGTGGCATCTGTCCTGCTAGAAATGGGCCGAGACCCTCACCACAACTCGCTTCACAACGGGGTGCTGGACGCCTGCCAGAGGTGGGCAAGAGGCCTAACAGCTAGCACATTCCATTAACCACAGGGGTGCATGAAGGCAAGAGTCCCTTCGTCCTGACCATGGCCTTCCGTCTCAGCCCCGCCAATGATGCGACCGGGCCCTGGAGGCAACGTACCTCCTCTTCTTCGCTCTCCTCCTGTACGGTGGGAGTCTGCGTGTTTTCCTGAATGTTTGAGACAGCTTCTCCTTGCACTTTGAATTTCTCGGCGGCCGCCAGCTGCGCCTGCTGGGACAGATCTTCGATCTGGGGATGGGAGAAACAGAGCACAGTGAGACACGGGTGAACCGGCTGCCATTTCAAAGGGACCCCCAAAGAAAGCCGGACTGGGAGACTCAGACACCCAAGGCCTTTAGGGTCAGCAAGGCTCTCCTGCTACTCGCTGCGTAGAAGAGATAAGAGAAACCAGCCTGCAGAAAGGATTCAAAGCCCACCCACCCCTCAGCGGGGAAGCGGCGATCTAGGAACAGTTCTGTCTGAAGTGCGATGCCACAGAACTGCAAAAGAGGTGGGAAGAGCTGGGTCAGCTCACCTTGGCCTCGCCGAAGACGATGTAAGTGTCTGATGCTGGGCTTTTGTACACGTCTGGCTTCGTGATGACGAAGAGGATGTTCTTGGATTTCCGGATGGTGACTCGGGTTACACCTGTGACCTGGCGAAGACCCAGTTTGGACATTGCCTTAAAAGCAAAGGAGAAAAAACTCATTGAGACGAGGGCTCATCGGCTCAGGACATCCCGCAAAGAAACCTCCGACGTTCCTGCTGCGAGAACCCTCACAGCCAGAGGCAGAGCGGAGAGAACTCAGTGCCAGCTATGCCACCATCTTGCTGTATGAGCTGGGGACCCCACCGTGGAGGAGTCTGCCCAGGCTTCTCTGATTTGACAGTAGTTCTGGCTAAGAAGCAAGGCCCTGTTAAGTCTGATGCTAGCAAGCATGTAGGCGGGTCTCAGCCTGAAGCAAGTACAGTGAAACCTTTGTTATCCTGCACTCTGTTAACCAGAAAACTTTGTTAACCGGCATTGCCCCCAGCCACAGTACTGTCACATCTTCATGCGCACAGGCCTGACTTGGTTTACCATGATTGGCTTAACAATTTTTTATTTAAGAAGTACTAATCACCTTTAACTCAAAATAGAAATGTGAGACCAACTGCCTCACACTACAAAACTACCAATATTAAAAACATGAGTTTTACCATTATTGTCCATTGGTTTTTCCTCGGTTGATGGGACCCTCAGAACCAGAATTTTTAGAGAACCGGAACGTTTAGATAACCGGAATGCCCTAATCCTCGAGCGTGCTGGATAACACAGTTTTTACTGTGTGTGGAAATATAACCTTTTGCCCTTAGTCACAGGGTAAAGGCTTGACCGTAAACTGCTTAAAGTGCTGAAATGGCTACGTTTGTGCTCTTAGTCATTGGGCGAGGTCTACTAATAAGTTGCTTAAACTGCTGAAATCATTAAAAGTGTATACCATTAAAAACAAGCATGATCAAAATTTCCAAAATGATTATGACGTGGGCTATTGAAATAGGGGGCGACAATGTATTTTACAAAAGTGCTAACTGTAAAAGGGGTAAAACAACTTAGGATAATGGCATAAAGACTGAACAAATAACGTTAAGTAAAGTGAGTAGCGTATCTAAGGGTGTTGGAATAAAGAAGCATGTACGGCTGGATCAAGGTGTGGTAACCGAGTCTCGCTTGTATAAAGGATGCTTCTGCACACAGGTGCTTTGGGAGGGAGGAACAGAGAGGACCTGCAAACTCTGTTCACGTAACCAGAAGTTCTTGGCCTGTTCATCCACAGGATGTCTAGGACGTCTCAGCATGCGGGAAGGAATGAGACTGTGACCTCTTGTCTGGGGATTGTTGGGGATCAAGGGTGAACTGTAAGTGCATTAGGCTTGAATATTTTAGTATAGCTAGTTTTGGGTATCTTAGGTTAACCCTTTTAAAAATCTATAGTATATAAGATTACATTGCATAGTAATAAGTTAGCCTATAACGAATCATAGCTGAAGCCTGAACTGTGATCTGTGCTGTGATATGTGTCTTGCATTGCTTATGGCAATTGTATTGACCCTTTTATTTGCAAAGTTCTTTGGTTATTGTAATTGCTCGAATTTTTAATAAAATAGGAAAGTAGTTATGTTTAAATCTCTCTCACTGGTTTGTCCTGAAACAAAAGACAGGACTACGCAGCACTTTAAAGACTAACAAGATGGTTAATTAGGTGATGAGCTTTGTCCTGCGCTTCTGAATCTAAAAATATATCGTAAGAACCATCACACGACAAATTGGCGTCATGAAAAGGATTCAGAGAAACAGGCAGACTTGAGAGATTTGTGAGCTATGCCACTGTTAGAGCGTGGGAAGGGGGAAAAAGATGGGGGAATGATTCCGGGATGGCCACCCAGCAATCACTGGACCGTCCTTGCAAAGTATGTAGCCCTAACTCAACTCAACTGCCGATTTCTCCTGTGAAATGAGCGTCCCTCCCTCGGCTGGATTCTGGGATGGCCTGTGCACAGGGCATGGTTCTTTCTACCATTAGGCCAGGGAATCCCTTGGGGTCGTAGGATTAGAAAGGCAGAGGGTCACACAAGTGCCCACTCAGCTCCGTGCCAGCCTTGCCAGTACAGGGCATCAGGAGGCCTTGAATCAGACAAGCAGCATCGTGCTGGGCACGACAGGGCTCAATTGAAGGAGCCCAATCTCTCGCCAGCTGTGCTGGCTGACTCCCCAGGGGGAGGCACCCACCGGCCATCTTCTCCTACCTTCCGTGCTTTCTTTTCACTCCGACTCTGTTTTGCTTTGCTAACTGGTTCTTCATCGATTTCAGCTGCTGCTGCGAGCTGCAGGGAAAGAGAACAAGGGGGGCCTTAGGAAAGCCAAGGATACAGGCCTCAGGAACCAAGAGCAGGGGCAGCTGTCAGATAGTGCCTCTGTCCCGCTGGAGGGGAGGAGGAGGTCAGGACGGAGATTATGCCACAAGCAGGGTTTGAGAGGCATGGCCAGCTCGCGGTGTGGGGGGAGGGAGGCACAGAACCGCTCAGCCTCCTGACTTTCCAATAGCAGCGTTCACCGCAGTGAGAGTGAGCAGGGATGGGATCTCCAGGGACTGTGTCTAGGTGGAGGAGAGAACAGGGATTCCCAAGGGCCCTCCCCTTGTCTGTGAGTAACAGTGAGAGATGCATCTTCACATCCGCAAGAGGCTGCTTGGGCCCAGGGATGGCGGCCCTACACGGTGCGAAGACAGCAGGTTCTCTTACGTCCAGAAGCCGGGGATCCCGCGACTCACCCCCACCACATGCACCGCGTGACGTAGGCGGCAGGGACCCGGCCCCTTACCTGCGCTTGCTGTGTGGCGGTCTGCGTAGAATCTTGTTCTTCGAGTTCTGGCACCGATTCGTCACTGTCGGATTCTGTGCCGGACCCTAGGGAAACAAACATACATCACGTATCCCAGCGTGAACACCTGGGGGAGTAGCAGGCACGTCTGGTGGAAACAGGAGGGGACAGAGAAGCTGACTTGTTCCGGCAAAGCCTTTGCCACGGGGCTGTTTAGGGTCTGGTTATGCCGAAGGGTAGAAGCTGTTCCATTACCCCAGCTCACACCAAAATGAACATGTATGCAAGGCCTGGTACAGGAGGGATCCTGCCCACCTCCCCCATCCCTCCTGCATAACAAAGAAATGGCCACACATTCAAGGACAACACAGATCAGTAGTAACGGAGGCTTTGGAAGTCCAGTGCCTTGAAAGGGTGGAGGAATAGCCTTTTGTGCAGCAGCAGACAGAGGCCTCGTAGTCAGACTGGGTCAGTCCCGGCTCCTGGTATCCACGAGGCCTATACAGCTGCCATGGGACATTAGATAACACCCATTTTAGTAATCGTGTAACCACAAAACATTGTGTTGACTACACAGTTCCTAAAATACTCCCTGGGGGCGGGGCCGACTGCCAGTGTGTTCCTAGCTCCATGCCGGGGGAGCCCCTGCCATCCCGCACTGCTGCCTCTACCAGAGCTGGTCCAGGAGGGGATCCAGTTTAAAAACTGGCTTCCCATACAGACCAGTTCCTGCCTGCCATCCTGTGCTGCTGCCTATCTGTGGGGGGGAAAGGGGCAGCTCCCTGTGGACAGCCTCCTCCTGTGCTGCTGCCTGTGATACAGAGATAACAGCACGGGGGATAGGGGTAGGTGGCTCCCGCCTCCCCAGCCGCTGCTCTGATAGAGGCAGCAAAGGGCGTGCATGCGTGCAGTCGTTTGGATTAACGGATGAGCGTTTAACCAGCTATATGCCAACACCCCTACAGCTGCCACGGGATTTTGGATAGGGAATCAGAATCCCAGACTACCAGAACTGGAAGGGACCTCAAGAGATCACGAAGCCCAAGGGAGAAGCGTCTGCACCTGATTAGAGGGCCGACCTGGGGCTCTGCGCACATCCTCCCATCTCCTCTACAGTCAGTGGAAGTCACAAGTACTCCATTTTTTCAGGATCTGGCTCCAAGTCTGAACCTCTCTTCATCAGCAGTGAAGTATGTGTTAGGCTAGGGATGTGACCGGCTGCTGGGCCAGCCCGCTGGAGGAACGGTTCCCCGCCTGGGATCCTGCTTAGCTGGTGAACTGGTTAACCACTAGGGTGACCTAACGTTTAACCGGTTTACTGCTCATTCAGGATTTCACATCCCTACCTCAGGCAGGAGCAGATGATACACATTTATCAAAGCGGGTTCGCCAACACTGGGCGAGCGAGTCAGTAAAGCACAACTGGTGTTACCGGGGCCCTAGGGAAAGGGTGGGGACATAACCCCCCCCCCCCCCGTTTGTTTGGGTGACAGCAAAGCAGGGGCCTGCAGCTCAGACCCAGGGAGGGGAACAGGAAAGGATTCATGTTGTGCTCCCAGGGTTGCTTTGCATCTTCACACAAAGCCAGCCCCAGCCCAGCTCTAGTAAAGGGGATGGGATGGCATCAATTAAACCGTTCAACCCAGAGCCTTTGCAGGAAGAGGAAATGCAAATCTGTGCCCTGCCCAGAAGCTGCTGGGGCTTGGGTAAGACTCCGGTTGGCACTCCATGCAAGTCTCCACAGCCGCGGGTGTCGTGAGCTTGCCAGCCGAGCATGGACCGTGCCCGACAGCGCAGGAGTGAAGAAGCAGAATCTATCGGTGCCACACTTGATCCCTCGAGCAGACTGGGGAGTGCGAGTTTCAACCCTCCTCTTGTCTACTAGCGCCTGGCTCAGAAACTAAGAGCAGCTAGGGCACAAACCCAGCCACACCAGAGGTTTCCATATGCCACAGTCTTGCTGGGAGCAGACACAAGGCTTGGTAACCAGACTGACTCCCTCAGCTGGGCCCTCCGGCCCCTCCCTACATGCTGCATGCGGCTTGTTTCGGGTGTGCACAGGACAGGCTGCGGCCACCACTAATGACACACAGCAAACAGGCCACGGAGACACATTTCACGACAAAACTTGCTCCCAGGGAAGTAACAGGGTAACCCCAGCACCTGCCCAAGGCCACTCACAGGCAGACTGACAGTGGCTACGTCTACAGTGGCAGCTTCTTGCGCAAGAACTGTTTTGCGGAAGAGTTCTTGTGCAAAAAGTCTTCCACAAGAGCGCGTCTACACTGGCATGTGCTTTTGCACAAGAGCATCCACGGCAGTGTGGACGCTCTCTTGTGCAAGAAAGCTCTGATGGCCATTTTAACCATAGGGGCTTCTTGTGCAAGAAATTCATGTTGCCTGTCTACACTGCCCTCTTGTAGAAGAGCTCTTGTGCAAGAGGGCTTATTCCTCATGGGGAGAGGAATAACTTGTCCGGAAGAAGTCCTGTCTTACAACGCTAGACTGTACATTTACTTGCGCAAAAATGTGTGTACAGTGTAGACAGCAGGCAAGTATTGGCACAAGAAGCTGCCCGTGTAGACATAGCCGCTAAGTCGCTGGTGATCTCTGAGCTAATCCCCACAAGATTGCTGGGAAGCAGGGAGTTAGGAGGGGAACGGACTGAACACACAGCTGACATGGGAGAAACACCCAAGCAGGAGGCGCCGACTGGGTTTTCAAGCCCCGCGTGGTTCTGGTGACGTGGGTCCAGATGCCACCGAGGCCAACGTCCCCTCTGCGAGGCAGCCCCGTGCTCGGCGTGCGTTCGAGGCCCTTCCGTCAGAGAACCGATTGTAAAAGCTGGTGCCCCACACGGGAGCAGGTGGTGAGCCGGATTCTGTTGCCACGTCCAAGGGGCGTCACCCCGGCCAACGCATGGGGCTCAGCGCGGGAGGATTTCGGCCTCCCTACACAGCCTGGCACGTGACTTTCCGATGCTACTTTGCTAGGCTAACAAATCACGCCAGAGTGAGCGGTGGGCTTCGATGCCCGACAGTCTCCCGGGGTTAGTACTCGGTGAGCAGCCGCTGACACGCCATGCACACAGCAAACCGAGGCGGCAAATACCCTTGTTGTTCTTCGGCGCAGGTTGCTTGGCTGGAGGAAGAACAGCTGGGGCCTCAGCAGGGGCCGCTGAGGGTCTGGGAGAGGAGAGATCCTCAAGGATGGGCTGCAAAGGCAGTTCCCTGGCAGGCCCCTCGGGAGGGATGAGAGGCGGCAGCTCATCATCGTCGAGGGTAGCAGCACAGACAGGGGCAGGGGGGCTGGCTGGCGGGTCAGGCTCGGGACCAGATGAGGAGGGCGGGGATGGCTTAGGGAGCCTGGGGCAGGCGGTTAGCTCTTCAGCAAGGGCAGCGGGCAGAGGTGCAGGGGCATCAGGCTGGGTTTGGCAACTGGCTGGAGCAAGGGGAGGGGCAGGGAGGTCAGTGGAAGCAAGAGGTGAGGAAATGAGTTTCTGGGGAGCAAGGAGGAGCTCAGGGGAGAGGGTGGGAGCAGAGTCAGGGGCAGCAACCTCAGCTACTGCCTTGGGGGCAGGCAGAGAGCCTGGGGTCACCAGACCTGGGCAAGCGGGAGAGGCTGGGGCCAGTGGGGCTGAAGCCGGAGCCCTGGGGCAAGTGGGAGGAACCAGGGGAGAGCCAGGAGTCACAGGACAAACTGCAGCCTCAGGAGGGGCGATGGGAGCTGGTGGAGACGCAGGAGTCAGCAGAGCTGGTGTAACACTGGGAGAAACGGGAGCCCCCAAGGGATGGAGAGCAGCTGGAGCAGGAGCCGAAGGGGAAGAGGAAGGGAGAGGGGTTGATTTGGAGGCTGGGGTCAGAGGAGGAGTGGAGGGGGCTGGAGCAGGAGCTGCTGGGGACTTCGTGGGGGAGAGAGGGGCTGGGGCAGGGGTCTCAGGAAGTGTGGAGGGAGTTGGGGCAGGAGCAGCAGTAGAAGCTGGGGCCACAGGGCAAGGGAGGAGGGTTGGGGGAGAGGCAGGAGGAGTGGAGGAGGCTGGGCTCTTCGGGAGAGAAAGGGGGGTTGGGGGAGAGGCAGGAGGCATAGAGGGGGCTGAAGGAGAGGCTGGGGGAGAGAGGGAAGTTGGGGGAAAGGCAGGAGGCACAGAGGGGGTCAGGGCAGAAGCTATAGGAGAGGCAAGGGTCTTGGAGGGAGGGAGAGAGGCAGGAGGTGTAGAGGGGGCTGAAGGAGAGGCTGGGGTCTTTGGGGGAGAAAGAGGGGTAGGGGGAGAAACTGGGGTCTCAGGAGTGGAGGTGGTTGGGGCAGGAGCTGGGGGAGAGGCTGGGGTCACTGGAGGAGGGAGGGAGGTTGGGGGAGAGGATGGGGTCTTTGGGGGAGGCAGGATGGTTGGGAGAGAAGCAGGAGGTGTGGAGGGGGTCAGAGCAGGAGCTGTAGAAGAGGTGGGGGTCATTGGGGGAGGGAGGGACATTGGGGGAGAGGCAGGGAGTGTAGAGGAGGTCAAGGCAGGAGCTGGGGCAGGGAGGGACATTGGGGGAGAGGCAGGGGGTGTAGAGGGGGTCAAGGCAGGAGCTGGGGCAGGGAGGGACGTTGGGGGAGAGGCAGGGGGCGTAGAGGGGGTCAAGGCAGGAGCTGGGGCAGGGAGGGACATTGGGGGAGAGGCAGGGGGCATAGAGGGGGTCAAGGCAGGAGCTGGGGGAGAGGCTGGGGTTTTTTGGGGGGAGAGAGGGCCTGAGGGAGAGACAGGGATCCCAGGGGGCATGGAGGGGGCTGAGACAGGAGCCACAGGAAAATCTGGAAGAGAGGCTGGGGCCGGAGGGGCAGCAGTAGGGACCACGGGAGAAGCTGAGGCCCCAGGGCATGTGAGAGGGGCCGCAGAGGTAGGGACTGAGATTGCAGGTGGAGCAAGGGGGGCCAGGGGAGAAACAGGAGTTGTCAAAACTGGGCACCAGGGAGAGGCTGGCGTGGCCAGGGGGGAGCTGAGAAGGGCCAGGGACGTGTTTGGGGTAACAGAGTAAGAGGCCAGGGCTGGGCCCACAGGGGATGCTGGGCTAACTGGGGAAGCAGCAGCAGGGGCAGGAGAGCCTGGAGAGGCACAATCGGCTGGGGACTCGAGAGCTGGGGCTGCAGCGGGGGGAGGGGCGAAGGCCACTGGGACGCCAAGAGCTGCCGCTGGGAGCTTCGAGGGAGCGGAAAAGGTGGGGAGCACTAGGGCTGGGACCACAGGTGGGGAGGCAGGGGGAGCTAGTGCTAAGGAAGATGGGAAGGTGAGGGCAGGGGGCTGCTCTGTGGATGCAGCCAGGCCTGTGGGGGCATTTGGAGGGCAGGGCTGGGCAGGGTTAACAGCAGGAGCTAGCGCTGGGAAAGAGAGAGAAACAAAGGGCACCAATGAGAACCAAAAAAGGGAGCAGAGGGCGAAAGGCGAGTTATGCAGCGAGGTCCTGTGTGGGCTGCAGTTCCATTACCTGGGCCAGTGGGCGGCTCATGTCTACGGTACCTGCTGGCTCCACAGGGGCCGATGTATCATGTCCAGGACAGACACAATAAATCGGCAGTCGAGCGCTCGGCTGGGGTACCGGAGTCCACAGGAAAGTGAGAGGCATAGGCAGGGGAGAGTCTGCCATCAGCTCACCGCAGTGAAAACACCTTGGGCAATAGAGCCAAGTACTCACATCGCCGGATCGATGGCCAGGGCAGTGTGGACCAGGCCTCCAAGAGCTCCCCACATACATGCTTCAACCTTCCCCCGCTCCAGAGGGAGACGGATCAATGGATGAGCACAGAGAACCCCCACCCCGAGGGAAAATTCTCCTCCAGTGCCCAGCTCCAGCCCCCCCACTCCTACCCCTCGGGGCACACATGCAATCCCCTAGCCCAGAGTGCTGGCTGCCATCCACAGCCTGCATCTGTCAGGTGCACTTTGGGGAAGAAAGCTGCATCATCTTGTATTCCAGTGCACAGCTTCAGTAAAATGCTCCTGGGCTCCGAGAAAGGCATAAATACAGCAGCCCAATTCCGCGGGGAGTTTGCCTGGCTCTTGAATTCCCCCCTCCCCCTTTTGTGGGGGACGCTCCCCAAAGGAGTCTGGGGTAAGTAACAGTCCCCCCCCCACCATGCTTCACAGAGTCCATCAAAGCTTGGCTCCCGCCGCTAATATGGAGGCGTAGTCTGCAGGTGACAGGCCCCAGCGTGCAGGGCTCCACCTGGAGCCCAACAGGGCAGGATCACGTGCCAGGCTTCGGCTGCACCCCCACATTAAAGAGGAGGCTGGCAGCAAATGGCTGCTTTTAAGGCAGGTTAGGTCAGGCCCTCGGGCTGCTGGCAAACAGTCGATGCAATCTCAGCTGAGCAGAGCATGGGCACGCCACGCTCAGGGCTCGTCAGCACCGTTCGTCTCAGCCTTTGGGATGCCTGAGAACACACCACAGACTGCCGTGCAGTGCCTGAACGCTGCAGTTTCATCACCCCAATGCACCGGGCTCTCACATGCCTCCCATCCTGGGAAGGCAGCCCTCAGATCCTAGGAGCAAACCCTCCCTACTCCTACAGCCCCGTCCACACATGGTACTTGACAAACATGCAACTAAGGGCCTCGCGTACTCCTGGGAGGCAGGTTTTCTTTTACACACAAGGAAACTGAGGCACGCAGCAGGGACGCGACTCACGCCCAGGCCGCATGAGTCAGGGGTGGTGCTGGGAGAAGCCAGGAACCCTTGCTCTCCCAGCTCCTGCCCATTCTTGTTAATGGGACCATCAGCACAGCAAACAGGTTAATGAGCCGCACGGCAGGGACGGGCGTATGTGGAATACCTGACGCTTGAACCGCAGGCTCAGAAACAGCGGCTGCGGGAGCACCGGCAGGGACAGCAGGAGCTAAACAAGCAAGAGCAAAAGGTTACTCCTGACAAGCCCTTCCAGTCAGGAATGGCTGCAAGCAGGAAGGTTCTACTCCGTTTCTAAGACGAACCAGGTCTCGCAAGAACACAGTGCCGCTCACCTCTGACCTGTGGATACCAGAGCTCAAGCCCAGGCTGGGCCACAGTCTGAGCGAGCGAGTGTGGGCAAGGTCCATGACAGAGCTACGGCAGCGTTATCCTGGTGGTGCTGCCTGCCAGGAGCTAGATGAACTGGAAGAGCTGCACAGCAAAGACAGGCAGCGCCTGCCCGCACCGCACACAACCTTTGCTTCTTTGAGCGCTAGATTGGCCCCAAACTGCAGCGAGACTGAGCCCCTAAGACCTCCGGAAGTGGGTGGCAGAACAAGTGAGACTAAACCAGGGATAAGCCTGCTGGTTCCCACCCCAGAGGGTCAAGTCTTCTCCCAGCAGAGCAGTGCTGACTAATGCGGAATGCAAGGCTTGGATACAGCATGGCAGTAACCCTAGGGCTGTGTGGAGCAAGGGGGTTACAGCCTCCACTGACCCGCCTTTTCACAGGGGAAGAGAAAGAGGCTGCAGTGCTGGGACAGACATTTGGGAAGCTGTAAACCCACTCAGCATGATAAACTGAGTGAGTCACCTCCCTGCTCAAGGCGGGAGACTCCCCTTACCTCTTATCTCCTTAACTAAGACATCGGGCCAAACTCTAAGCTCTGAGTCAGGTGAGAGGAGATCCCACATGCTGGCATTTTGAGAGCTGCAACCATGATCCAGTTATGAATGACTGACTCATTTATGAGTCAGCCACCAATTTAGGAAGAAAAGTACAAAAGCCACTTTTGCACAGGTCACCTGACTTAGGGCAGAAGCTTGCTACACACATACTGCCCTGATTCAGCCTTTCCCAAATTGGGTTTAGTGCCAATTTCTCTGCCGCCGAGATCCAGACAGCTAGGCCAAGTCCTGCACTCAGTGGAGGAAGGACTACTTGCTCACATGCCAATGCCTCGGATCAGGGCCCACATGCGGGATGAGCCCCCAAAGACACGCCATCACCCAAGGAACGTGAGCCAGAGTTGGGTTCAAGTGCTAGTGAAATGTAGGGCGATAAAACATGGCAGATCCCAGACTAGTGTCTAAAATTGGAGTCTTGTACCAAGGGGGAAGAAAAGTTCATCACATGATCCCCAGAAAGGTTTCCTAATTCAGAAGCTGGTACTATCTGTGTCTCCAAGGTAACAAAGGGGAGCTCATCTCAGAAAGGTGCTGAGCTGGACATGAACCAGGCAGCAGGGGGCATTCCTCTTTACTCTCCCTGTGACTTTTTTTTTCCGGTCTCCACGAGGCCTCAATCCTTCCACATTCACTGGAGATGCCTCAGACATCATTACTCTGCAGTGTCACTGAGACATGACTGCCATGCAACCTCCAGCTCTAGCGCCCCCCACTGAACTCTGGGGCCATCCCCTGCCCACCCTGCAGGGGAGTAGAATTCCGAGAGGCTGCAAAAAACTTGTTGAAAAAAGTCATGAGGTGACGGCTCACAGTAACTCAGCTGTATTGGGAGAAAATGGAGCCCCATAATGCCGGACGTCAGCACTGCATTATGCTCTTTTCATAAGCTGAGCTACCTCCAGCAGAGACACACTTGGGTGGCAAGAGGTGCGATGAAATCCCCCCAGAGAATAAAACTCTCAGTGTCGTAATCGTATGTTAGCACAGCCCTTTAACCTGCAGCTCCTGTCGGGTCCCACCTGGCCTCGGAAGAGGCTGCTCAATGCAGAGCTGGTATTTCTAATGCTCCACACGAGTCAGATTTTATTTTATAGACAGGGTAACTCTTCATCCCCCCCATTCTACCTTCTGTAGCAACTTGAGACCTACCTGAAGGCTCCAGAGCAGCCTCAGCCTGGGAACCCTCGCCTGCCACCTCAGGACTCTTGGTGGCAACTGCTTTGGTCTGCTCAGCTGCCACCCCTGGGAGAGCTCGACTTGCTTCCCCAGGGACTGGAGGAGGAGTTACTGCAATAGCATCAGCTGTTGAATACACACCGCCTACTACCAAGATCCACCAACCTTTACACAGTCCATGGCATGGTAAGACACCCAAGAGATGAGAAGAATCAACAGTGGGGAAAAAGTGTGAGTTATCCTTGGAGTCTTAGAGAAAAACCCTGCCCTGAGATGCTGCAGCACTGTATTCACCCAGAGGCACAAATGCAGTCTGCAAAGTTACCCTGCCATAGGGATCACATCTACCCTCCACGAGGCATTCCGACAGCATGAACAATACTGCTAGTGAAATTGAGCAACTGACGTGACTCAAGATCAATGAGCACAATTTAACCATCATGCTGAGAGCCGGACTTTTGAAACCCCATTGGGCAATCACAGGGTTATTTTCCTTCATAAACTCTTTCCCTTCTGCAGCATTTTGATCAAATGGTCCATATTTTTCTTGTCGTCCCCAAGTCAAACTCACACTGCCCTTGGGCAGAATTCATCCCATTTTCTTGTCATGCACTGAGTGGCTCCCCCATGCCTCAGGCCCAGTCCCACAGCCATGCAGCATGCCCTGACCCTCTAGCAGAAACACCGCAATCAAAGCCATCCTATTTGCTAACTGGATCTCCGCACCCAGAAAACCTTCACGGGAGACAACTGAGAAGCACAACACACAGTGGGTTTGAAAATCTAAATGACTAAAGTCACAGATGCTGCAAAACACGAGCAGGGTTCTGTTGGTTATTTTTAAAAGCTGCACAAACTTTCAGTTCAACTCCTCTCCCCCTCTAGAGGGCAGCCAGGCGTTCTTTCAGCACATTCATCAGCCGGGTTTCACCAAGCTTGGTGAATGCCAAACTCTGAAGCAACTTTCTGGCTGGAGTCATGAAGCATCATGTGGCTCCCTGTATCCACTTTTAGCCACCCCATTGGAAGAAAATCTGTAACCTTGAAACCTAGTCAGTTGCAAGGAGTTAAAAGAAATCTCAGGTCCTACACCTGCCCTAGAATGCCATGACTCTTTGTACATTTACTGCTACATTTGCCCATGGCTTTAAAATGTTCTTTTCTCCCCCACTGTTTTGTAATACAGGCAGAATGAAACGGACTATACGCAGACTTCCCTCACAGGCACAGAGAAAACAAGCTGAAAAAAATTAGATTTCTCTAATCATCTTCACTTATACGGACCTCTGGTGTTACCTGTATCAACAGTATGTGACACACAAGCTGATGATGTTCCTTGATGCAGGGAATCAGCATTTTACAGAACATGCTACGACCAAGTAGGCTTTTGCAACTCCTCTGTAGGCCATGTAACGCAGAGCTGGATAAACTGGGACGTCTTTGTCCAACTCTGAATGTTACCATATATTTAATAACCTATATCACTGCTGGCATGATGCACTTTTTGAGCTCGCTGAGTGAGAAACACCCAATCATGTGGAGAGGCTGTGGGACAAACAGTTCTGCCTCGCGCAACAGCAGGTGGCCAAACAACGTGTGGTGAAGAGAAAGAGAAAACGCACTGAAAGCAATGAAACCAACATCCAGCATTTCACCTGGTTAGAGCAGTGGAGAGCCAAACACTTGGGTTTCACTTAGTAACCACAGGAAGTCAGAATGCCAGTTAAATGAAAGCAGGCTGGTGTTTTACAATTAGTACTTCTGCACATCACACACTGCCAATGCCTTGGTTGTACCACTGGGCAGCAGTACTGACTGATCCCCTTACTGCCCTTCAAGCATGCTACCACCATTTCCATTCAAAGAGCCCCCTTAACTCATCCATGTGAGCAAGTGAAACCCAGTCAAATTGCCAACACTCAGTCTTACTTCTTCAAGGCTTTTCACTAGACTTCCAAAAGCCACCAATGGTAAAATATTCATGTTTCCCCACCCCACAAACTAGCTCCACCTGTTCTTGAAGTTTAGGCTGGATGAGTTTCAGGATCCTTTCCGAAGGTGTCTAATAAAGCAAATCAACACTAACCTGTCTCAGCCTGTGGCTGTGGCAGCTCCTGCTCTGTGGCTGGGACGGTTTCTGTCGCTTCACCAGGCATTTCTGAGAGCAAGAAAGAAAAACAGAAGCCATCATTAGAGAAGGTCCCTGGGCTGAGGATCTAAGAGGAAAAACATCCCAAGACATGCATAGTCAATGTCTCTCCCACAATCAGAAAAGCCAGAGACGCACTCTTGGGTGGCTACAAGGAAGGAATTCCATACAACTTGTAAAGCAAGCAAGAGAGAAGCTGTAAATATTTCACTGTGAAATTGTAACTAAGCGGTCTTCCCCATTACCAAACCCTTGTATCAGAGCATTTCCTATGTCCAGCAAGTAAGCAAACTCTCTACACACTTCTTCAGAAGCAACAGGTCTGCAATGCTGATCATAGTGGCCAAGAACTTACCAAGATTCAAAATGAAACTGGCTATTCATATCGATATTAAGAAATTCCAGAATTACCAACCATTAATACCAACATAATTAAGGAAAATTATATGATCTTGTGTTTCAAGATTTAAGCCAATCTAACAGAGATCTGGGTAACACCTGTTGCAGGGACCAAATAATCCCTCCTCTGCTTGCTGTGGAGTTCTTATATCTTCTCCTAAAGTTTCTAGTAACAGCTGCAGTCAAAGACAGAATACAGGGCTACATAAAGACCTTAGTTCCTAGACACACTGGCAACCTGTATGTTCCTATGCAACTCAGGAGCCTGGATAAATTTTGGGCCTATATACATAGCACTTTTGACCTGGCTAACAGCTCTTTACAGACTTCAGTCAGCTCTCACTACTCATCAGGAGTTTAAAAAGGGGTGTCCTTCTCTACTTCAGAGGAAAACTTCAGGTATAGAAAGGTGATGAGATTTGTCAAAGACCACATGGTAAGCTGGTGGCAATCAAGGATGGAATTCTTCCTGTCTGATGAACGAAGTACGGGGAAACGATAGGGCCCAAAAGCTTAGGCTAGGGGCACTGGAACAATTTTATATAGTGAGAAGCACCCTCTGAACTTTAGTGCCAGTACCTCTGGTTGTGGGGTCTCGTCACATGATCCCACACGTTCAGTCCAGCACTCGGGATCTGGTTTATCTAGCTGGGCAGGATGAAGGGCTGGGCCACACCCAGGATGTGAAGTTGTGGGGGCTCCAGACAGCCTTAGGCCTTCAAACTTGAGGCTCAGACCCCGCCTGCCCCAAAAGCGCTTAGGAGCTGGGTCTACACCTCACAGCCCTAACGCTATTCTAACAGAGCACCCCCACCCCACCCCCACAAGAAGAGGGGAGGAGTGGGGGGAGACATGGACACCCCCCCATTCCTAAAGGGACATGACTTCCCCCTTCTCCTCTCCCCACCTGGTAAATACCACCCCTCTCCTTCCTCCATTCCTCCCAACCAGGGCCAACTTCTACCCCCACACCCTTGGGGAGAGGGAGCCACTATGCCCCATGGGGGGGCCTCCTCTGGCCCTCAGATCCACCTAGGGTAAGACACCCCCCAAGGGGGCTTCCATTGGCGCCCGGACCTACTTGGGGGGGACACCCCTATGCACCAGGTACCGGGGGCTTCCGGCGCCCCCCCTCCCCGGCGCAGGGAGCAGTCAGCGCCCCCCCCCCCCCCCCCCCCCCCCCCCCCCCCCCCCCCCCCCCCCCCCCCCCCCCCCCCCCCCCCCCCCCCCCCCCCCCGGCGCAGGGAGGCCTCGCAGCAGGCGGTAGCTGGACCCCGAAGCGGGCCCCAGGCCCGGCCCCAGGCTCCGTCCCCCCACGGGCCGGGCCCTCCCCGAGTGGCCCCCACCCCAGCTCCCCCGGCCGGGCCCGCCACGGGGCGGATGGCGGCGGATGGCGGCGCCGGGACTCACTGTGCAGGGAGCCGGGTTCAAAATGGCGGCGGAAAGAGAGACACTGAGCCGGGGGGGCGGCTTCCGGGAGAGCGAGGACTTCCGGGGCAGGGGTCATCGGCCTCCTCCCAGCTCTTCCCACGCTGCTCCCCGGACGGGGAGCTGTTCCGTGCTCCTCCCCCCGGCACAGGGAGCGCCAGCCAGGGGCTGTTCCGTGCTCCTCCCTCCCCTTTCCCAGAGGGTTTCCCCCAGCCAGGGGCTGTTCCCTGCCCCTCCCACTAGGAATAGCCCCCCCCCCACTTTGCCCCAGGGTTTACTCCATGCTTTGAAGGACCCCCATATTGCCCCCACCCAGGGGCTTGTCTATGCCCCCCAGGACCTGCACCCCCAGATAGGGGGTCCCTAGGGTGCCTGCTGTGATCCCCTTACCTCCTAGAGCCGGTCTCAGCCCCTCCTGGCTGTAGGTGGGAGGGGGTCCAGGAGCGGGTTGGGGCTTAGTCTGCTCCCCCCTGGTTATCTCCCTCCCACTGCCCATCAGGGTCACAGTCTCAGCTGGGCTGGGGGGGCCCGGGCTGGGTGACAACTCTGTCCCCGTTTGTAATGAAGGAAGACTGCATCTCCCACCCCTTCCCAGCAGAGCACCCCCGCTCCCCCCACTGTCAGGCACAGTCCCCGTCCGTGGGCACCTGCTGGCCCCACGGCAGCTGAATGGTTGCAACCCCCCCAGGAGATGCTCCAGCTCTGACATGAGAGCAGAGGGCTCGGAACCCATTTACATCCACATCTTCAGCTAAACCAATGCAAACCACCCTCAACCCGGATCTTCCTGACACCTTTCTGTCTTGCCCATCTCTCCGTGCCGGCTAAAAAGGGGGAGCCTTCAACTTCAGAAGTATGTCTGAACCATTTATTTCTGCAGGCAGGCCCGTGGACAGCAATTCCCCCCTACATACACACACAAGCCGTGCCCACCCCCCACCTAACGTTTGGGCGGTGCTACGTCTGTACCGGCTGGTGCCTAGTGAGCTGCCAGCAAAGCCACAGCCTCTGCGTGCCCGTCCAGTAGGGTTGGCAAGTGTCTAAGAACCAAAAGACCTTTGCCCCAGCCAATCCCACCCCTTCTCTGAGGCCTCCCTCTTCCTCTCACTCCATGCCCCTTCCTCCCTCCACCACCAGTCTGGGGCAGGGAGTTGAGGTGCTGGTGCAGGTTCTGGACTGGGGCAAGAGTCAGTGTGTGGGGGGTGGGGGGGTCGGTGCTTACCTTGGGCAGCTCCTGAAAACGACCAGCACACTCCTTTGGCAGCAGCTCCAGGAAGCAGGGGGAAGGGGTCTTCAGAGTCCATGTGTTGCTGCCGGTGGGCACCACACCCACAGGCCACAGCTCCTGGCCAATGAGCGCCATGTAGCTGGCACTTGGGGTGGAGGCAGTGCAAGGCGACACCCCTCATCCAGGGGCTGCAGGGACAGAGCGGCTGCTTCCAGTAGTGCGGGGCAAGGGCAGGCAGGAAGCCTGCTTTACCCCTGCTGTACTGTGGGTGGCAGCCTGGGACCCCAGGCCCTTTAAAGGCCCCCTGGCAATTGCCCCCTTTTCCATCCCGTCGGGCAGGCTTGTCTACACGTACAAAAAACCACCCCTAGCTCTCATCATTGGCCTCTCTTTGAGATCAACTACTGTTGTCCCCATTTAAAAGAGGGGGAAACTGAGGCACAGGAAAGTGACGTAACTTGCCCCACAGAACAGAACCCTCTTCTCCAGATTCCCAGTCTGGTGCTCTGTCCAGTAGGAAACACAGCCTCCCTAAGATTCCTGGAAGAGGGATGCATGACCATCAAATCATTCTCTCTTCCAATTTGTGCCCAGGGCCCGCTAGGTGCTGTACATAGCTACAAGCAGAACGTTCTCTATAGAAAGCTCTAATCTTGCACCTGGAGCCGAAACATGAGATCCCTGCGGCATCATATTGATTTCTCAACTTGGGAGGTTCTTACACATCACGGGTGCATTAAGCGCTAACTTCAGCCCCGTTTCAACAGGACAGCTCCCAAAAGTGAGGTTAAGCCAGCCTGCAGGACACAGGCCCAACTGACGAGCATCCCGTGGGCAGCAGCACCATTTCCACTTGCCGCCAGCTCGTTTTCTCTGTGTGGGGCTTTCCCGCAGCGCAAGGGAGAGGAACAGCACTGAAGGCTGAATCTGTTGATCATGGGTGCGTGCCTACAGACGAAATCCCAGATACCGCAGGGGAGAGCAAGCACCAATGGCCAGATTCACAGGAGATACAACAAGGCTCAGGTTTTTAACAGGGAGGGCGACGGGCTCTTGGAACAAACTCCAAAGGGAAACTCTTGGGGGGTCTTCAAATCAAGAATGGGCTGCTTTCTGGAAGTCAGGTGTTACTCAAACACCTGTTAGGGGATTCGGTGCATCAGTCACTGGCTGAAATTCTCCAGCCCAGTGGTTCTCAAAGCATGATCTGCAGGCTCAGGGATCATCTCCCCTGCAGCAAGCAGCCTGCGCTGGTGCTTCAGCCTCGCAGCCCCCCTCCGTGGGGTTGCAGCACCAGCTTCCCGCTGTGAGGGGAGGAGCCTCGTGGGCCTGATCTAGCTTGCAGGAGAAGGAAGTGGCTCTGCACAGTCACTCCTCCTACCTCCCCCCCCAAGTGGGGTAATGGCAGCACAGGAAATCGCTTGCCTGGAAGTTTTCCTCGCTGCTCCCATTGCCCGGAATCACAGCCAACGGGAGCAGCAGGAAGTGGTGCCCAAGTGTGGGGGGAGGCATGGAGACAGCCATGCCCTGACCCCATAGCCCCATCATTCACCCTCTCCCATTGAGACCCCCCTCACTCCTGCACCCTCCCTCCCATACCCCGACCCTCAGCCCGGCCAGACCTCCACCCTGCTCCTGCACCCTACCTCCCAGCCAGACCCCTCGCCCCCTCCTGCTCCCATTTTGTTATCATGGGTGGTTGGCTGGTGGTCTGAACATAAGAACGGCCACACTGGGTCAGACCAAAAGTCCTTCTAGCCCAGTATCCTGTCTGCCGACAGTGGCCAGCACCAGGTGCTCCAGAGAGGGTGGACCGAAGACAATGATCAAGCGATTTGTCTCCTGCCCTCTTTCTCCAGCCTCTGACAAACAAAGGCCAAGGACACCATTTTATCCCCTGGCTAATAGCCTTTTATGGACCTAACCTCCATGAAATTATCTAGCTTCTCTTTAAACTCTATTACAGTCCTAGCCTTCACAGCCTCCTCTGGCAAGGAGTTCCACAGGTTGACTACACGCTGTGTGAAGAAGAACTTTCTGCATGGAGCGGGGTGGGCCGTGGGCCAGAAAGTTTGAGACCCCCTGCTTTAAATGACTGGCTGCCTAAGAAACTTTTCACCCTAAGCCCTGCACCTAAAGCATCTGTCCACAAGCCTGCAAGGCCAAAGGACTCTGATAGCCCTGGAGTTGGAAGGGGACACTCAGAGGCTTAAACTTTATCCCACTTCTGAGTTACCGTAAATTAGCGCATATAACCCGTGCACGAGTATTACCCGCACCTGCGTATAACCCACGGTTTTCCCTGATTGAGTAAAAAACATCTTGTATACCCCGCGCACATGTATAGCCCACGGGTAATGTTAATGCAAAGCACCTGTAATCAAGTGTTAATGAGCCACAGCTGATAACACCAAGCGCTAAGTAGGGTACCACCCTTATCGCTGGAATATACCGGTAACCCCTTTGAACCACACCGCTTTTCCATTCATTTATTCCTTCAGTGGTTTTAACTTGTATTTTAAACTTTTTAAAGCCCCGTTGAGAAGGGGACAGGGAAGCGGGCGCATGAACTAGCCACGCTTATGTGGCCTCACACCGCCAAACGTGAGCCTGCGGGAGGGAAGCCGCACTCACCCCCAGGTGAGTAAAAATAAGTGTGTATACCCCACGGACAAGTATACCCGCGGGGTTTGTAAAAACATATATAACCTGCGGGTTATATGCGCTAATTTACGGTATGTTTGTTCCTTACTGATGAGCACTCACCTTATGCATTAAAACACCAAGGCTATGTCTACACTTGCGGCTTCTTGCGCAAGAATCTCTAGAGCATCCACGCCACCCGCTTGCTCTTGCGCGAGGAAATTTACAGTACGGCGTGGTGAGAGAGGGCTCCTTGTGCAAGAGGGCAGTGTGGACGCTTGGCAGGGTTTCTTGCGCAAGCCCTATGGCTAAAATGGCGATCAGAGCTTTCTTGTGCAAGAGAGCGTCCACACTGCCATGGGAGCTCTTGTGCAAAAGCACAGCTCGCACATGGCAGTGTGGACGTTTTCTTGCACAAGAACCCTTGCGCACGATGTTCTTGCACAAGAAGCCGCCAGTGTAGACATAGCCCAAGAGCGCAACAACACTAAATGGAAAAGCCAGGGCCCACAGCCTTTCCAGCCTGTACCTAGCTGTAATCCTGCCTCTGTTTTTTTCCCCTGGGGCAGGAGGGCTTTTCAGATCACGGGGTAACTTCCTACCATGCTCAGTGACATGCCCCCTCCCCTCAGCAGCTCACAGCCCAAGCACCCCAGAAGGACACAGGGTCTTTAACAAAACCCTTTAATGGTTTTCTTTTTGCACAAAAAAAGTATAAAAGAGGGATTCACCGAGTGCTCCGACTGGGCCATCGGCCGCAGGCTGCCCGGACACACTGGTGAGATCGCGAATGACGCCCTGCAGTAGGGAGAAATCTACACACGCTGGAGCCAGAACGGAAGAAAGGTAACAAGAGTAGCCATTGATGTCTGAACTAAGTCAGCCGGGGTCCAACTCTGGAAGAGCTGTGCTTAGAAATGACAAAGAGAAGGGACCAATCTCACGCATCTGGGGCTGTCCGGCAGCTTCTGCTCCAGAGGGTCGGAGCTTGGGTGTGTTTTCCTTTTATGCTGGCAGCAGCTTGGACCCAATCTCCACTGACCGGCCGGCTGAAGGATCAGCGTGAGTCTCAGTGGAAGCTAAGGTGCGGCAGGCAGTGGCGTTACCCTGACTGAAAGAAAACACGTGGGTCATTTTTGCAGGCATCAGCTGGGCGCTGACTCCAGGCCTCTGCGCCGTCGAAATCTAGCAGCTGATGAGAATTCCTCCCTTCCTCTCGTATCAGCCAGGGATCCCGATGGCTCGGAGTCAGGTAGGTAAAATTCTGCCTTGCATTTGTTCTAGCAAACAGGGCCCGGTGAGGTAAGCCGCCTGCTGTTTGCAGACGGGGGGAGAAAATAACGCAGCCTGTACCCCGGCTCCCTGCTTCACGCAGAAGGGAGCAGTTCTAAATTCTTGCTGAAAGCCCGCAGTGTTTCAGGGCACGCTGGCCCCTGCAAAATGAACATCCAAACCCTCTCATTCCAGGAAGCAAGAGCAGATGGGTTTCCTTTGCTGGCAGTCTTGCTGGGTAAAGCTTTCAATGCCAGGAAGAGTAAAATAGCTAGAACTGCGTACTGTCCCGATTGCAGCTCTCATAAGGGCTGGCTGGACATACCCGACGTGGATTTCCCCACTGGCGCTGCTGGCCTCTTCAGAAATCTCCTTGTAGGTCTAAAGGGAAGAAACAGACACTCTTACACAACAGAGAAAGCTGCGTCTCCGGCAGGTTATATGTGTCTGTCTTTCTTTCCCCTTACGCCAGCGATACACAGATCTCAGCATGCCAAGACCAAATGAGCAATCTGCATGATCCAACGGATCCACAGCAGTGCGGACTGACTTTCGCTGTTGCGTTAGATCGGGGTTCCCCAACCTATGGGTCGCTATTACATTTCAAAAAGGTCGCCAAGTGTCCCCAGGTGGCTCTACTCCCTCTCTACCCCCGTTTTTGAATTGCCTTGGGTCACCAAGTCTTCCTGAATTGTCAAAATAGGTCCTCATCTGGAAAAGGTTGGGAACCCAGCGCTAGATCTTCACACTGAAAAGGGACGAGGGGAAGCATTTAGGTTGACGTCTGATTCTTGCTGCAAAGTGACGGACCATGTGGTATTCGTTTTATCAACTGCGATCAGTTAATAACGCAGTAAAAGCATCCGGATTGGCTAATCAGAATTCAATCACTCAGTGTTTTAGTATCACGTGTCACAGGAGAGGCACGGAAGAGCCTGTCTGAGTATCGCGGCCGTCACCTGATGTTTCAGACACAACCTCCCATGCAAACATCCCTGGTGTGGCCCCATTCCCTGCTAAGGCGAGCCCGTCCATCCAAAGTTATCCACCAGCCTGTGCAGTCCCCTGGGTCACTGTTATTCACTATTTGCACAACAGCTCTTGGCTGAAATCAGGGTGCGAGGTGCTCTGTGGTGTTTCTGTCCTAAAGAGTTCACAATCAGCTATACAAAGGAAGGGCTGGTATCCCCCTCACAGAAGGGGACCTGGCGTAGAGAGAGCTAACCGGATTTGCCCAAGCTCACAATGAGGAACTGCCTCTGGACCTTCCGAGTTCACCTCCCCCACCAGACCAACCCTTCCTCCTAGGGATGTGAAGGACTTGTCAACTATCCAATAAGCATCAGACGGTCGACAGCATCGGACCAGTCACTTCCCCGTCCTTGCTGCCTCTATCAGAAAGATTCTGGGCTCCACTCTGAAACGCTGCATGACGCCCAGGGCCAGCTGGGGTGTCCCCAGGATGCATGCGGCGTTTCAAAGCAGCAGCGCCGTGTGGAGCTCGGGATCAGCTGGGGACTCCCTGCTGACCCCAGGCTCCATGTGGCACTGCTGCTTTGAAATGCCGCAGGGAGCCCGGTGTCAGGCTGCACGCTAGGGCTGTTGCTACACTTCAAAGGGAGAGGCGCCCTATCGACTAATCCAATAGTCGATGCAAAATGCATCGACCATTCGATTAGTCAATTACTCGATATTTAACTTCCCTACTTCCTCTTGCAATCCTGCTGCCAAACCCACGCTCAGTGGCACGACCCCAAGAGGAAACACAGAGTCTGAATCCTAGTTCCTGCACTTGGTAGCTAAAAATCAGCTCCTTAAATCTAAACTTCATGCGCACACTCTGGTCTGGCTCATACTTTGCCATCCTCTCCGTTCAGTATGGAGGGTTTCACAATGAGCAGCACGGCTCCCTGGCCTGGGGGGAAGGGGTGTTCTTCACTCAGGTTACAACCAGCTGCCAGGACATGGCAGTTCCTCTTCCCTCGGGTGAGTTGCTCGAGTTAAAACCAATGCCTGAGGCTGATCTCGGGAGGCTCAGCTGCGTGAAAAGCAGAGGGGCCGTGTTTTCAGTGCTGGTTTAACCCGTGTGAAGAACACTCATGTCACCTGCAGGGAGGACACAGCTAAGGGAAGCTAAAGGCAGCACAGCTAGTGAGTGGAAGAGAAGCCAGGCAGCTGCGCACAGACCATTAGGCAGCATCACCCCCTTCCACATTTAGAACTCCAGGGCCACATTTCTACAGGGAAACGTTTGGCGCGGTCTGGAAGAAGAAAGGCCCAGGTTTCTCCCCAAGAACTCAGCCCTTACCGCTCTTCTTTAGCAGCTCTCCTTTGCGGGACTTGTCCATTTCCTCCACAAACTGTTCGAAGACTCGCACGTACGGAGCCAAGCTGGTTTTCTTGTAGTCTAAGGGACAGAGAGACAGCTAGAGGATTCTCTGCATCTTGGGGTCTTCAAAGTATTTGAAGGCTTCAATATCTGAGATATAGGTGAGAGGATTATTCTGGGAGGGGTGGGTGAGATTCTGTGGCCTGCACTGTGCAGGGGGTCAGATTAGATGATCATAATGGTCCCTTCTGACCTTAAAGTCTATGAGTCTATGTGCACAAAGGCTCTCCTGGCTGCATGCAGCATGTCCCAGGAGCGCCCCTCAGGCAGAAGGCCGCTATTAGCTCCTCCTAGTACAATCCCTCAAACTCCCATTGAAAGCTCGGCTTTCCAAGCTGGCTTTATTCAGAGGGCGAGGTGAATTCACGGCCGGTCAGGCCTGTATCTCCACTTAGCCTTCATAATTTCAGGCATGCAGAGAAAATTCACCCCTGGCACAGCTGCAGGTGCCCGCAATACCGCGGTGGGATCCTGTGATGGCAGAACAGCAGTGTTGCCTAGTGGCCAGTGCACAGGATCATCACTTGGAAGACCTGGGCTCAATTTCTGTCTCTGCCACCCGCCTCCTGGAATAAGGACCGTCCCCTCCCACGCGTGCCTCAGTTTCCCCATCTATAAAACAGGGATAATGAGACCGAGCTTCTCTGTACAGTGCTTTGAAATTGACTGCTGGAAAGCACAAAAAGAGAACGGTGTTGTTATTAAAATGCCACCAGGCTCTGCAGCAGTTCATTCACGTCTTGTACGTCGCTAGGACTTTTGCTGCTACGGCTGCTAGGGAAGCTCATTTTCCAGGTACGGCAATTTCCAAGAGTGCGTCTTTCCTCCCCCTCGCAGGCGGTGCGGTGCACCCCAAACTCTTTTTTTCCCTTTCCTCAATAACGGCCCCCCGACCCTTTTTACCCCGACTTTTTTTTCTTTTTTCGCTCAACCAAAAAATCCTTGGTGTTCCTCATAAAATAAAAGTATTGTTTGGCATTCCTTGGTCTTAAAAAGTTTACGAAATACTGCTATAGACTAACAGATACATTGGTGCATAAGCTTTCATGGGCAAAGACCCACTTTCTGATGAAGAGGGTCTTTGCCCACGAAAGCTTATGCGCCAATGTATCTGTTAGTCTAGAAGGTGCCACAGGACTCCTAGTTGTTCTTGCAGATTCAGACTAACACGGCGACCCCTCGGATACTTGTTCACGGGCGTAGGATTGTTAAAATGGTACGTTTCATGGTTTCAGCTATTTAAATCTGAGGGTGTTGCAATTGGAGGGTGTGACCCACAAAGGAAGTGAGGGTCCCTAGGTTATTGTAGGGGAGGGTGGCATTGCTACCTTTCCTTCTGTGCGGCTGTTGGCAGCGGCGCTACCGTCGGAGCTGCGCAGCTGGAGAGCAGCGGCTGCTGGCTGGGAGTCCAGTTCTGAAGGCAGCGCAACCAGCAGCAGCACAGGCGGCCAGCTGGCCCGAGATGGTGTTGCTCCCCCGACTTCTGTGCCGCTGCTTGCCGAGCTGGGCCCTTAGTCAGCAGCCACCACCCTGTGGCCGCCCAGCTCTGAAAGCAGCACAGAAGTAAGGGTGGCGATTCTGTGACCCTCCTAAAATAACCTTGTGATCTCCCTGTAACTCCCCTTTGGGTCAGGACCCCCAGCTTGAGAAAAGCTGGTCTCCCCTATGAAATCTGCACAGGATAAGGTAAATGCAGCCCAAAGGCTAGATTTCATGCTGGAGTTTCACACGTCTCTGCATTTGGTAGGGCCCTACGCATAAGCTAGTCTCCCGTTTGCCCAGACGGCGCCTGACTTCAGTTGTCGGAACAGTCTTGCTTCCACAGCTCTACGAATCAAGTTCGGGCCCCTCCGGGCTGGGCGTTGCACAGAGACAGCCTCCGTCCTGAACAGCTAGCAAGCTGAATGCATGAGACAGGCTGGGAGGGAAACTGAGGCAGAGCGCGGCGCAGTGCCTTGCCCATGGGCACAGAGCCCGGGTCCTTTGTCTCCTCAACGATGCTCCCACCCAAAGTCCCATATCCACGTGCTTTAATAAAAGCAGCATCTTTGGTGGCTGCTGCCTCCAGCCACTTACCCCTGGTGCGGCGCTTGGCTCCCGGCTCCGCCTCATTTTCCTTCTCTCCGTCCTCCTCGTTAGTGGCGTCCAGTTCACTGCACAGGCCGCTAAAAACAAGCAGAGCAAGAGGCCCTGAAAGGTGACTACCCAATGCTGCTGGTTAGCCCTGAGTCACAAACAGCCCCCTCCCTGCATGGCTGCTCGCTCCCCCAGCCCACCCTGCGCCGTCCGGATCATGCAAGACAGAGGCCATCTGTCCCACATTCTATAAACCAGTGGTCCCCAATGCGGTGCCCATGGGTGCCATGGCGCCCGCCGGGGCATTTGTGCGCGCCCGCCGACAACCTGGGCTGGCCCCGCCCCCGGCGCGTGGCTCACGGGAGGCGCTGGCCCCAGGCGCGCGACACGCACCGGCGCTGGGTGCGCGGTGCTCAGGCGGCCCCGGGGCACATGTCGGCACCGGGTGCAAGGGCATCCCCGTCCTCTGGCGTGCCACCGGGCGCCCGGCGTGTGAGTGGCCCCACCCCCGGGGCGCCTCTAAAGGTTAGGGACCACTGGGTTAACCCATTAAAGGGGGAGGGCAGGTTGGGGGGGACGGACGTCAGGCTGGAGCAGCCCCTGCCTGCAACGGGCGGCCCGTTGTGGACAGGGGCTGCTCCAGCCCCCACCAGTTAACCTTTCACATCCCTAGGCTGCAGGCTAGGAAGGAAAGCCGTCACCTTTCCTTCTGGCTGAGGTTCAGGGCAAGGGCTCTGTGTACCCGCCATATTCTCTCTTCCCATTGCTTGATCTCTCCCAAAATCAAATGGGTTCTGCCCCTCGATGCCCAAATCCTGGACTCGATCGGCGGCGGCGTTTGGGAGCGGCTGAGACACCCCCCGCCACGCGGAGAGAGGCCGACCACCCGTACCTTATGGTCGGAACGGCAAACGGGTCAAACTGATCCAGGCACTGCAAATCGATCGGGACCGAAACACGACCTAGGAGGAGCAAAACGGCGTCACGTTTCCAGCGGCGCATCCCCAGTGTCAGCCAGAGGCCACGGTGAGGGGCTCCCTGGGGCTGGCAGCCGCCTAAGGCAAGATGCAAGACAACCCCTGGCGGTGAACTCAGTCGGCTACCAGTCTCCGGGGGCGGGGGGCAGGGACGGAAGCGACCGAGCCTAAGCCGGTGATGGGCCTGTCTTTGGACAGCACCGAGCACACCGGGGCCCGTCAGGCCCTACAAATAATCCCAGCCCAGGGACAAGAGGTGGCAGGGGAGGTGAAGGCTGCCTGGATTTCCAAACTGCAGGAGCTGCCCATCAGCTCTACACTCGAAGGGAAGCTGCCGGTGCCAGAGGAGAATCCAGCAGGGAACTTGCTCCCCACCCTGGTCTGAAATGAGATGGGGCTGGTATCCTTCCCAGTGGGTGTGTCACCCAAAGCCCCGCCCCTTCCCTAGGCCCCGCCCTCACTGTCTCTCCCCACCCCTCCCCCACTTCACTTGCTCCTCAGCTTCCATCTGGCGGGTGCTGAACACCCCGAGTATCTTCCCACAGGGGGTTAACGCCCCGGTGCCTATGGAGGGTGGGCCTGGCTGCTGACGGGGCGGAAGAGGGCTGGCCTGGTGGGACGGTTCCGGCGCCGTGCACCCCCTATCCCACAGCGAGGGGCTGGCGGGACCTGTTTTGGGGTGGACGCTGAACGGGCTCTTCAGTAAGTGGCCCACGCCTCTGCTGACGTTGATGTCCAGCCGGGGGAAGCAGTACTGCAGCATGATCTCCCACTCCGTGTGGCAGGCCTTCTTGGAGGATGCCTAGGAGCAGACGCACGGTCGCAGGCGTTTGTGCTACAAGGCCCCGGACGCTCCCTGCTTCTGGGCCCTCTGCACACAAGTCCCAGGAGGTTGCTATCTTGGGTACAGCCTGTGGCCCTTGTGGAACACCCCTGCCAGGAGGTGGTGCTGGGAAGATCTCCCTATAGCACCCCCAACCTCAGAGGGGACCAGCGCTGGACTGGGACTCCGGAATTCCAGATTCCATTCCTGGCTCTCCCCCGGCAAATCCTGCCACCTCACCCTGCCTCGGTTTCCCCATCAATACAACGGGAGGTAACGCCGCCGATCTGTGCAAGGCACTTTGAGGCTGACGGGTGGAAAACGTCAGAGAAAAGCGTGAACAAAAGACCGGACTATGCAGCACTTTACAGACTAACAAGATGGTTTATTAGGCGAGGAAGTGGGTCTGGCCCACGAAAGCTCATCACCTAATAAACCATCTTGTTAGTCTTTAAAGTGCTGCATAGTCCGGTCTTTTGTTTCAGCTACACCAGACTAACACGGCTACATCTCTATAACTAGAGAAAAGCTTGGCATTGTTATTCTAGGGGCGTGCCCAGATCTGTCACATACAGGGCTGAGGCAGCAGCACCATGTACAGTCAATCAGCCCCCCCGACTGTGATCCAAAGGCCACTGACCCCCCCATGCGAGGGGGTGGGATATCAATCGATAGCCTGGACCCAAAGACCAACTGTCCCCTCCCCAAGTCACAAACTGCTTCAATTCTCTCCTGTCCCCAGCCACAGTCTCAGGCTGTTCCTTACCCTGTGTTTATCCATTTTGGTTTTCAGGAGTTCCCAGCGCTGGACCGAATCGCGCTTTTTGGGGAATTCCCGCAGCAGGCTCTCTCGAACCGGTGATCCGCTGTTAAGGGGTTACAACAAGCCACTGCCGGGGACCCACTTAACCCCCATCAGCACAGCTGGGGGGCTGAAAACCTGACCCCTGCAGCCCAGCAAATTGGCAGATACCTGCTTTACATCCACCAATGCATCTGTAAATCGCCCCCCAAGAGATCTCTTGGCGTCATAGTGGCTAGTTCGCTGAAAACATCCACGCAATGCGCCACGGCAGGCAAACAGAATGTTGGGAACTGTTTAAAAAGGACAGAGAATAAGACAGAGACTATCTTATTGCCTCTACAGATCCACAGGACGCCCATATCTTGAACACTGCGTGCAGATGTGGCCACCTCATCTCAAAAAGATACTGTAGCATTGGAAAAAGTTCAGAAAAGGGAAACAAAATGATTAGGACTTCGGAACGGCTGCCATACGGAAGAGAGGTTAAAAAGACTGGGACTTTTCAGCTTAGAAAAGACGAAACTAAGGGGGGATATGAGAGAGATCTATACAATTATGATTGGTGAACTATGGGTCACCAAATGAAATCAATAGGTAGCAGGTTTCAAACAAGCCAAAGGCAGTTTTTCTTCACACAACGCAGTGTCAACCTGTGGAACTCCTTGCCAGAGGATGCTGTGAAGATCAGGACTTTACCAGGGTTCAAAAAAGAGCCACATAAATTCATGGAGGTTAGGTCCATCAGTGGCTATTAGCCAGGATGGGTAGGAATGACGTCCCTGGCCTCTTCTGTTACCCATTTCCAGACAGACAGAGGAACCTGTTGTGTTCACTCCCTCTGGGGCTCCTGGCATTGGCCGTTGCCGGAAGACAGGACACTGTACTAAATGGGCCTTTGGTCTGACTCAGCATGGCCATTCACAAAAGCGAACTCTGGATAGCCACCTCCGAGCTCATTTTTGCTGATACAGACACAGATACAAATTTTGTATCCATGCAGAGTTCTACTTTCCCCCATAAAGGGAGGGCCAAACACTGGACATCTGTAAGGCAGGCGCTGCGTCGCTCTCCGCACCTCGGCGTCTTTGCTCAGGACTGGGCTTGCTAGACACCCCCCGGAGACAGGCAAAGGAGCGCGGTTTCTGGCCAAGGAGCTTACAACGCTGCGTGTGCATCTCACACTCACCCCTCTCTAGCACCCGAGGGACGCAACAGGCACTTTCCATCTTGGAGAAGTGGGGAAACGCAGCTACGCCCCGGGAAAACCAGACCGAACAGCCCCACATTTCTAGCGTGGAAGCCTAGACTGAGATCAAGGCATCATTGAGGTGCACTCGGCTGGGGGGGGGGGGGGGGGGAGGAGGAAGCGGGGTCCCTGGAGATCTCGCTCTGCCCTGCCCCCTGAAACTGCAGAGCCCCAGCGAAGAGCTGAAGGATATGCTCTGGAACAAGGGCAACCACTTTCTCCCAGCTCTCGCTGCTGCCCAGGATATCCTGGCCCACCAGGGCGTAGTCTTCGAAGTACGGCTCCACCAGACTCAGCGAGTTGCTGGGGGGAGAGAGGAGGGGAGTGTGGTGAGAGGGGCAGCCTGCGGAGAGCACAGGCGGCATGACAAGCTGCCAGGCATGTAGGCAGAGGACGGCATCTCAAGGCCTGCACTGAACCCTGAGGCCTCTAATACAGGGGTGGGCAGTAATTTGCGCTGGGGGGGGCTTCTTAATTAATTTTGATACCTGGTCACGGGCTGGCTCCACCCCTGAAAGGGGTGGGGCAGAAAGGGGCAGGGCCGGGGACAAGCTCCCCTCTTCTCCCCCCCCCCCCCAGGTTGGTCTGGGGCCCGGAGGCTTTGAAGTAAACACACCAGAAAAGGGCTCGTAGCTCCAGCCCCTGCCAGGGGAGCACCGTGACCAGGAGCCCTTGAAATAGGATCCTGCTGCCTGAACCACCTCCTGGAAATTCGGTGGCCCGGGCAGCAGGATAGCAACAGAAAGCAGCCAGATGCAGTTTGCAGGCCGGATCTGCGTCTCGGGTCACATCTCGCCCAGTCCTGCTCTAATACCACTTGGCCAGCCTGCCACTCAGCTTCTTCCTCCTTGCATGTAGGGCAAGGGGGCGCAGCCCCCTTTTCCTTCCCTTTCTCCCCCCCCCAGCTCCCGATTCACTTAGGGCAGCCCCAGGGCTGCTCTCACACACACTCCTCTCCCTGCGACTCTTGCGGAGCAAAGCTTAGCCTGGCACGACCTGGCCACGTCCTCACCCGCTCCCTGAGCCAGGGGCTGGGCGCAGAATGGATGCAGAGTCCCTTGCAACCTGCTCCACGCCAGCTGGGGCAGGCCCCCCGGGCAGGGGGGCTCTGAGGGGCCCGAATGCGACGGAGACCCAGTTCCAAGGCATCCCGGAGCACCTGAATACACCCCCCGACGCCGCCCCAGGCCCTTCCGCTGGGATGACGTGCTGGAGATGCCTCCCGGCGACTGACCTGATGAAGGGGTGAATGGAGTCCGCCAGGTTCACCTTCTTCACGCTTTCGGACCCGCCCTGGGAAGCGAAAGAGAAGCCGGTTCGTGCAGCCCAACCCCGCCCCTTCTCCAGAGCCCGGGCGCTGACTGACGAGCCCGGCTCAAGGAACCCAGCGCTCACAGCTCCCGCCGGGCCCACACGCAGCACCTCCGGATCAGCCACAAGCCAGGGTCTGCAGACCGGAAGGGGGAGGACAGCGCTGCCCTGCCTCCCAGACGGGGTGGGGGGAGAAGGCCGGTGCGGCAACCACAGCAGCTGGGGCCAGACGGGCGCCTCCAACCGGCCGGCCCCATTTCTGCCTGGCCCGGCTCAGCCTGGCTTCCCAGGTACCCAGCCCTCCTGGCACTGCCCACGCACCTTCACCAGGGTGAGATACTCCACGGCCGCCGAGCGCAGGGCGGAAGACCACTTCCGGATGGAGTCGTCACACACCCAGCAGTGGACGCCGCGCCGGCCCGAATACACCCACAGACGGTGCTTCACCCCAAAATCCTCTGGAGGGGGCGGGGAAAACAAAGTCAGCGCTGAGCTTGGCAGCAAGGATCCGACGAGGATGGTCAGCTTCTCCCTCCCTCCCGGTTCACACACGCGCCCTCTCCCTGCAACTCTTGGGGAGCAGAGATTAGCCATCACCCGGTGTGATCTGGCCACACCCTAACCCACTCCCTGAGCCGGGGCAGGGCAAGATCGGATGCAGAGCCCCTGACCTGCTCCATGCTGGTGCGGGGGTAGGGGTTTCCCTACACCCCCCCCCGATGGGGGTGTATACCCACCTGAATTTCCCCAACCCCCCCCCCCAGTTTTGTGAACTATGATGCCATACAGCCCACCTTCACCCTCACAGTCTCATGCCTCATGGGCCTTGATATCCCCCCGTCCTCACCCACTCCAAGCTGCTAGATTGGAACCGAGGGGCCCGCCAGTCCCCTAGATTGCTCAGAGGGCCAGGAGATGTTGGGGGCCGCACTGAAGGATTCCCAAGCAGCCGAGCGTGCGGCTGCAGCCCACGGAGACGGGTGGCTCTGCTCCCCCTTTTCACGCTATCATCTGCCAACAGACCCGAGGGAGGCTCGGGTGTTTTGCGTCCTGCAGGCCAGAACAAGCCCCTGGCCCCTGCTGGCCAGCGGGTGAAACTGACCAACGACACGGCGCCGGCCAGGAGCCCCACGGGAAAAGCGCAGCTCAGGCACAGCGGGGCCACCCGTGACGGCGCAAAAGGAACCGGCGCCGCTCTTGCCCATACAGACGTGGCCTTCGTGTCCCAGCCTGCAGTGCTCCGGCTGGAGCCAAGCTGTGCTGTGCACGGGTGGGACGGGGCATCTCTGTGGATTCCCACCACCCCCTGCACGTCAGGCCGCTGAATCGGGGCCCGTTTCACAGAGGCGGCTCGCGGCCAGGGGAGTTCTGGAGCCCGCCGAGCAGACACCCGGGCCACGGTCCGAAAGGAAACCTCCGAGCCCCAGGCGCGCCCTATGGAGCGGGCCAGCCGGCAGCGCGGCGGGTACTTGCCCACGAGCGCACGGTCGATGATGCGGATGGCGATGGTCATCAGGGTCCAGCATTTGGAGCAGATCTCGGCGGAGCTGAAAGGAGAGCGGCACGGAGGCCAGGCTGCAATGAGGTTGAGCCTCCCATCATCTAAGCCCCCCAGGGGGCTGTGGTCAGAACCGTGCCCCGGTGCCTGCTCCTGGGTCATACTCGAGCGGGCGCTCGCCGGGGCAGTGCATTGGATGCCAGCTGCAAAATGCTCATTGCTCTGGGGCCCCACCCAATGCCCACTGGAGTCACCAGCTGCTTGGGCTGGTCCGGAAATAAATCCAACGCATTCAGCACGGACTTTTACGGGGAACATTGTCAGGGGAAGGCCGGTCTTCTGGCTACGGTGCAAGGCAACTCAAGAGGCTTCAATGATCAGACAGACCCCAAAACACGTTGCGCTGCCCTCCCTGCCTCGGTTTCCCCACCTGTAACATGGGATTTCTGTGTCCCTTTCTGCAAGCTCGTTGGGGGGGGCCGGGGATGTCTCACAACCTCCCTGCACGCGCAGGGGTCTTCTGGGAGTGACGGCAGCCCGAGCAATCGGCAGGCCCTACCTGCAGCATCTCCGGACGTCGTCGTAATCCGTCATGTCTATGTCAAACACCAGCTCCTTCTCCTGGGCCTGGAAGGCGCCCATGTGCACCGTGTTGCGCTGGCTGGGCTGCAGGAGGGGTGGGACGGGTCAGTTTCAACAGCTGTGGGGCCCCTCCACGTGTGGCCGCCACTCCATGGGTGAAAACTCCAGGAAAAACCCCAGCAGCCCCGCTCCTTCCCCCCAGCGCATCTCGCCTCGCCGGCCGTGGGCTCTGCAGATCAGCTCCTCTCCCTCCCACCCAGGGAAGAGGGGAAGGGATGGAGTGAGGGTGGGGCTGGAGAAGGGGGATCAAGTCCCCCCTCACCTTTCCGGCTAGAGGGGAGCTCAGCATCTAGAACCACGGGTTTGCCTGGAGTCTCGCAGTTTGACCTACGCCAAGCCAGTGGCGGTGTGTTCATACGCCGCCAGCCGCTGCCCCAGGAGGCCACGTGGATCGGTTTGGCCACCAGCTGCCATGAGGGCTGCAGGTACAGAGGCTTTTGCAATGATCCCCCAGCGCCCAGCTCTCGTTCCCTCAGGAGGTGGGGAGAAAGCAGCGTCGCGCAGACCCTGCACGGCCCGAGGGACTCTGCCACGTGTATGGTGCTGCCTGCACCGGGCCAGGATTCCTGGGTTCTCGTCCCAGGATGGTCAAAAGCAGCGGCCCTCGACCTTGCCAGACGCCTATGCCCCTTTCAGGAGGAGGGATGATAAATATCGGTTAACTAAATAGTCGAGGAACCACGAATTCTTACGGTTACTCAACTATTCTCTAGTTCCTGGGAGCAGGGCTGGCAGCCAGTGCGCTCCAGCCTCACTCCTGAGAAGACCCCTGCCACGCCGAGCTGCTGCGTCTGGATCAGGGGTGCCAGGTGGGAGCTGGTCCGTGAGGGGAGCCAGTTTAAAAACCAACTCCCCTTGTAGATTGGCTGCATGTAGTCTATAGCATCGACTCCCTTTTACATCCCTATTCAGGAGTGGGGTTTGTCTTGCCTGCCACACTTAAAAAACAACTGGGTTACACCACCAGAAATAAACCCCCGGAAGGGTCACTATTCCTGACAGCTTGCTCGCCTTCTCATTGTTGCCACACCGTTGACCACGCCAGTGTCTAGAATATAAACACGGTCCTTTCACTTCAGCATGGTACTTACCACGAAACAGCCGACAGAGCAATAAACAAGCGGTTGTCTCTGTGTCAAATTTCAGTCTGTGCTGACTTTGCTAGGGCTTTTTGTGCACAGCTAGCCAAACGGCTGGCGGAGTTGTGTGCCTACCCCCCAGGAGGCATGGTCGACTGACGCATTCGTCCATCGCCCACGCTGGGTCTGCACCCTGGGTGAGGCTGGCGTAGTTAAGGATGGGTGTGTGTGGGGGGTGGATTTTTACACCCCAGGGCCCCATCACAATGGCTCTTGCTCTAGACTCACTCGATGGGAATAGACAGCGCCCACGTCGATCTTGTAGGGGTTCATTTTCTGCATCTCTTTCTCCAGCTCCTGCGGGCTGTTGAAGGACTGGTACCGCACGTAGATGTCATCGCGCAGCGTGAAGGAGAACTCCCGCCGCTGGAAGTAATTCTTGGCCACTGCGCGGGAAAGAACAGCTGCACGGGAACCGGCTTAGGAGGCGCGGGGAGGCGGGGGGGTTAGGGCATGCCTACAGGTCTAAGGGCCCTCAGTCCTGACCCACAGCCCCCGGCTACCCACACAGGCAGCACCTCGCCTCCTTATGGCCCCTCTGTCCCAGCTGTCCCCCACTAGGGCCCCCACTTCTGGACCTGGGTCTTTTAGACTCTCCCCTTTCACTCTTGTCCTTCCTGCTTCATGCCCGTCTTCCCCCACACTGTACGCAATCCTCCTTCCACCACCACTCTCAAATTCCCCCGCTCTGTGCATGTGTTCCCACGCCCCCCCACCTCATGAGGACACCCCCATCTTCTCCCACCCTGTGCATGTGCCTCCACCGCCCTGTCAGTGCACTGCTCCCATGCTTACTCCTCCCACTGTCTCCATCTCCCTGTACATGTGCCCCCCACCCCTCTCATGCATGCACCAATCTCCCTGTGCATGTGCCCTGACAACCATTTTCCCATGTGTGTCTCCTGCCCCATGCATGCACCCCATCCCCCCCACGTGAATCCCCCCATACTGTGCATTCACCCACCTCCCCTCCCGTGTGCACCCTCTTCTCCCCTCGCATGAACCCCCCGTACCATGCATGCACCCCCATCTCCCTGTACCGTGTATTCACCCCATCTCCCCCCGCGTGAACCCTCCGTGCCGTGCATGTACCCCCATCCCTCTTGCGTGCACCCTCCTTACCGTGCATGCACGTCCATCTCCCCCTACGTGAACCCCCCGTACTGTATATGCACCCCCCGTGTGCACCCCCTTCTCCCCTCGCGTGAACCCCCCGTACAGTATATGCACCCCCCGTCTGCACCCCCTTCTCCCCTCGCGTGCACCCCCTTCTCCCCTCGCGTGCACCCCCCTGTGTGCACCCCCTTCTCCCCTTGCGTGAACCCCCCCGTATTGTATATGCACCCCCCCGTCTGCACCCCCTTCTCCCCTTGCGTGAACCCCCCCGTACTGTATATGCACCCCCCCGTCTGCACCCCCTTCTCCCCTCGCGTGCACCCCCCTGTGTGCACCCCCCTTCTCCCCTTGCGTGAACCCCCGTACTGTATATGCACCCCCCCGTCTGCACCCCCTTCTCCCCCCCTTCTCCCCTTGCGTGCACCCCCCCGTCTGCACCCCTTTCTCCCCTTGCGTGAACCCCCCGTACCGTGCATGCACCCCCATCTCCCCCTACGTGCACCCCCATACCGTGCAACCCCCCCCCCCCCCGTCCGCGCGCCCGCACGGGACCCCCGCGCACCGCCGCCGTAGCTGAGCCAGCGCCCGTAGGGCCCGTGGGGGAAGAGGCGGCGGTAGTAGAGCGGCAGCAGGTCGGGCAGCGCGCCCGGCTCGAACCCGGCCATGGCCCGCCAAACGCAGCGCGGGACCCGGCTCCGCTGCGCGCACGTGGCCCGACGCGGGGCGGCTGGGAGTTGTAGTCCGGGCGGGGCCTGCGGGAGAGCCCCCCCAGGGCGAGCTCCGCGGGCGGCTCGGGCTGCTCCGTATTGCAAAGCCCCTAAGTGGGGCACCCCCCCCCTCGGGGCCCTGATTTGCACCAGAGCCAGGGGGCCCCATATGCTGCCCCCCACCCCAGCTCCGCTCTGGCCCCAGCGCTTGGCCTGCTCTGCCCAGCGCCCCTGCTGGGGGGCTCTCCCCACTTCTCCCCCCAGCCAGGGAAAGGGGGGCGGTGGGGTGGGAGCCCTTGCAGGGTCTCTTCCGAATCCCCCTGACCTGGCTGGAGCATTGCCCCCCACAAGGCCGTCTGGGGTAGATGGAATGGGAACGGCTGTGTGTCAGAGGCCCGCTACTGATCCCATTGCATAGAGATCCTCCATCTGCTGGAAGGCTCTGATTCTCCGTCCCTCCCCTCCCTTCCCTATGCCTTGCACTCTGTGGCAATGAAGTATTTGCCGGGGAAGGAAGGGAGGCCGCTTGAGTTCCACAAATCAAGCGCTGAATGAGGGCTGTGGCCCCGTGGATCCTGTCCCTGCTTGCCCAGGGCCTACAAAGAAGGAGACTGCCTTCCCGGCCTCTCTGCTAACAGGCGGCCAGAAACACATGCTCTGGCTGAATAAACTTCCTTTTTGTGGCAGCGGGCCGGGCCAGCGCTGGTGATCTGCCAGCAGAATTGGGGGAAAGTTGATATTTGCTGGACATTGGGACAGTTAATTATTAGTTTCCCCATCGGAGCTTAAGGTTCCACGGAGGGGAGGGCAGGCTGGCTACGGCGGGGATGGGGAGCAGTGTGGCCCCCACAGTCCAACAATGATCCTAATTTTCATGTGGCAGCTGCACATTTCCACTTTCCGTGGCCCCCGCCACCAAAACAATCAGTTGGACCAAGGAAGAGATGGAACAAGGAACACGAGGGGCGGCCAGGCTACAGCCTCTCCTGCTTCAGGGCAGGATTTGGCTTCTAGCTATCGGGGGTCAGGAGGAAACGGTCTCTGGGAGACCCTTATCCTGGGGGTCCCCCACAAGATCTCTTGGTGCAGCTGGGACTGCCACTCTCTGAGTAGCGGAATTGCAGGCTGTCCTGGTCCATGGCGCGGTGCCGGAGCGTGAATTCCCTGTCTTTGGAACAGATGCTTCGCTCTTCATCTCATTGGCTTAGGCTGGGAGCGCGAGGGATGGGGGGGGTAGGGGCTGCTCAAAGCATGTTGGCAGCCCCCCCCCCCCCATAAGGGGCCCCGCTCTGGGTCGGGGTCTGTGCAGCGCTCTCAGTTTGTGGGGTGCATGCAGCACCTGGCAAGATGGGGTCTTGATCTCAGTTCTGGGATGCAGGGGAGTGAGGAAAACAGGTGTGAGAGGGACCCTCATTTCAGTCCTGGGTGGGTATGTGCAACACCCGGTACAACGAGGCCCTGGAGGAGCGTACAATCAAGCCATTCGGTGGGAGGGGCTGTCACCCCTGCCTTGTACCCTGGGGAGCCCTGTCCAACCAGGACTGCTCAGAGCCACCCCCCCTCCAGCCACATGCAGCTCACTCCCAGGGTATTTGTGTAACCCCAGCCTGCTGGGTACACTCTGACGCTCCCCAGCCTGGGTTACAAGGCAGGGTGACCCACACACACTCCCAGCCTTGGATTTCTCCTGGGCTGCCCAACTTCTCCTGGACAGCGTAAATGCATTCAAGTCTGTTCTTCCTTCCTAATATACAGCAGCTTGTCTCCTTGAACGGCGTCACCCGAGTAAACACTGCATGAGGCAAAACAGTCAAACAAGCTGATTCATTACAAAACGAGAGCTTGCCCATAAGCACAAGCACTGAGGCACACGCATCAGAAATGGCGACGAGACCAATGAAGACACAACGCTTCCTAGTGCCGGACTTCAACTGTATTAGACACAAGCCGAGATTCCCACCGCATGCTTCCCACGGTCATACTGACCAATCTTCACATCAGGCCTGGTCCCCCAGCGTCCAACATCTGCTTCCTTGGTCTTCTCAGCTGTACAGGAGACCCCTTCCTTGTTTTTACCGTTGATGTCTCCTTCCTGCAGGTTGTGCGTGGAAGGTCTGGGGTCCTACACGGTATTCTTGCTTGTGATCCTTTGAAGGGCTTATTAAAAAATCTACATGGCTGAAGATCCAGGCATTTAAGGATAAAGACAAATACACAGACTGCATCTAAAAATCTGCGCTAGACTTTTCTAGAGGTGTGATTTTCTAATCTTCCGCAACACACAAATGAAATATTTTTAAAGACAGTTTTAAAACTAAGATCCTGTACACCATGGCTACTTCACATGCAGCCCGTGGGCCGCAGCCGGCGGCCCGTGGGCCGCAGCCGGCGGCCCATTTATTTGAGGCCTGCAGTGTGGTTTGGTTTTATGCTGGGGTCTGTACACGGCCCGCGGGTGGCATCCTTTGAACGTGGCCTCCACTGGGAACACGCTCCCCAATGGCAAGGCATCTCGGAGGCAAGGTGAGCACTGACAGACGCAAGCGGACGGGCTGGCTGGAACAGATGGGTACAGGGTGTTGGTGTTTTTAGTTCCCAGAGAAGAGGTGCTCCCGGGGCATTGTGGGAAGTGCTTTGTATTCAGTGTGAAAGACGCTATTTGCATATCTTTGCATATATATTTGCATGTCTATGCAACCACACTTACGTTGCAGTCCTCCGCATGTGTGGTGAGTATCATGGTGGCCCCGGGGCATCCAAAGTTGAGTAGCCCTGCTGTAGACTAACACGTTCCTCCTCATTCCAGGAGGAATAACAGGTAGTTCAAACTATGCTTTATTTCGAACTACCGGGTCCCTGCCGCATGTAGACGCGGCCAGTTAGTCCGGACTTGTAAATTTCAAAAATGGCGACCGGCTGGGAAGATGCAAATCAAGCGCAGGATATTTAAATCCCAGGCTTGATTTGCAACTTCGAATGCCGACATTAGCCTCCCTGGTTTGAACTAGGGGGCTAGTGTAGACATACCCTAGAGAAATAGTTTTTCCTAATCTCCAACCTAGACCTCTCCCTCTGCAATTTGAGACGATTGCTCCTCGTTCTCCACCTGCCACCCCTGAGAACAGCCCCTCTCCAGCCTCTTTGCAGCCCACTCTCAGGTAGCTGAAAGATGCACCACATCCCCCCTCGCTCTTCTCTTCTGTAGACTAAATAAACCCAAATCCATGGGCGGCTGGTGCAGCTGGGGCTGGAGGAGGCAGGCCTCAAACCCCATCTGGAGCCCCGCCCCCTCTGCTGAGAACCCACCCCCATGGGGAGGAGAGGAGGCAGGGCAGCGTCCCATGTGCCCCCCCCCAGCGGAGGGGAGGGGGCAGTGCCCAAGCACATCCCAGCCTTGCCAGGGCACCGGGAAGGAGCAGAGGAGTGAGGGAGCATGCGGGCAGCTACTGAACAATGGGGGAGGGGGAGGTGATCGCGTGGTTCCGGCATCCAGCACTGGGAATGCAGGTGCTGGGGGCAGAAACACTCCACCCCCAGGGCGCCTCCAGCAGACGGACTGTGGACGGGGCCAGGCTGGCGGTTTGGGAAGACAGAGCCGTCCCCAGCCTAAGCCAACAGATGCCCAGGCCCAAATCCCTCAGCCTCTCCCCATAGGTCAGCCCACTTGCCTTTGCTCAGGACAGGCCTGTTGGCTGACTTCAGCCTGGGCGCGGCCGTGGGGATTCGGGCGGGGTGAATAACATCGTGCCGGGAACGCCAATCCCATCACGCTGGCTGCTGCCAGGCCGATTGGCCAGCACGTGAGGAGTTATCCAAGGATCCCTCCCAAGGGCGGCCCTTGCACAAAGCCAAGTACCAGACGGCTATTGGGTGTGACCACAGGGGTGCATTCCATCGGGAGAGCGGGGCAGACCCATGAGGCCCCTGTCTCAGTCTGGGGGTGTCAGTGGAATGCCCATCTTGGCTGGGGGCATAACTCTGTGCAGCGCCTGGCACACACAACTCGATCTCAGGCTTGGTCTCCAGGTGACAGTGAAGCGGAATAATCAGAGGATTGTAGACCAGGGAGGAACCTCGAGAGACCATCCAGTCCAGTCCCCGGCCCTCCTGGCAGCACCAAGCACCGTCCAGACCACCCGTGGCAGGTGCTTGTCTAACTTGCGCTTCCAAAACTCCAGCGGAGGCGATTCCGCCACCTCCCAAGGCAGTTCCCTTGGGTCTGTCTCTAGACACAGCCCTTCCAGCCAGTCTGCCCGCCCATGCGGGGCTCCCTGTGCACAGACGAGGCTTGGCTAACCCATGTGACCCTGCGTGAACACCAAGCACCTGAGCACTGCTGGGATTGTGTGTTCTTGGATCCGGACTTCTACACTCCAGTCGTCTGAAGAAGTGGGTTGTGCCCATGAAAGCTCACGCTGCCGTCGACAGGTTTTGTTCGTCTTCAAGGTGCTGCTAGACCATTCGTGGTTAAGTTTTACCTGTTACAGAGTAACTCGGCTACTCCTCTGTTCTTTTTCTCAGTAAGTCTGGGGTCAGCACAAACCAACACCCCCCTTCGGTTTAACCCCAGAGAGAACCTTGCTCCCTGGGGGGCCTTTCTTCCCTTTCCATATTCACCGCCCCCATTCAGTGCACAGACTAAGCCAAGTTCTGCTCCGGGGGCGTGGTGAGTCCTTTCCCAGGGTAGCTGCACTGTGTTCATCCAATCTGAAGCCCAGAGCTCTCTGGAGAGCAGGTGAACCTGGCCGGAGCTGGCAGGCCCCTGGAGATCTTGCTTGCAGGTTCCTGGCTGACGGCAGAGCAGTGGCTTGACGGGAGGAGAGTGGCTGGTGTCCTCGGTGGTGCATTGATACAGGGTAGGAGGCAGGACTGGCTCGGAGCTGCTGGCCCAGGCAGATTTCAAATGCAGCGTGTCCTGGTTTTTTGCAGGCTGGTATTAGTGTTGTCGAGGATCAGTAGAAAAGGGTGGGTACTCCCCTGGCTGGCTTCTTCTGTCGTCTACCTGCATGCCCAGCGGCTGTAAACCGGCCCCAGTTTGAATCTGGTTTCATGCTGGTGTCAGTGGTGACGCACAGCAGGAGGGAGCCGGATCCCAGGGAATGAAGTTAGCAGAGCTCCTGACGCCAGGGCTCTTGGTGGAATCTGGACCCCAGCGGGAACTACTGTGTGCGCAGCACAATTGGAAATATGGCCCGTGTTCAGATCAGGCCGGGGGGAGCCGAGACCCTGGAAAATCCGGCTCTTTTGCCCCCCAATCCTGTATTTTTCTGGTTGCAATTGAATACATTGGGCCGTGGTGCTCATGAATGATTTGGCTGTTGCGTGCATGCTTCTAAGCACTCTTGTGTTACACTACGCTGTTAAACAGCTGTGCCGACTCACCCCAGAGTGGGCTGTGTTCCAGTCAAGCCTTGTCCCATCTGCTGGGTTGGTTGATTCGTTTGCAGTGTGGGAGCATGTGGCTGTACCTGGCTGCCCTACTGGGGCTGTACTTCCTGCGCCGATGGTACCGGGAGCGGCAGACTGTCGAGGGGCTGTCGGAGAAACACGTCCTGATCACCGGCTGCGACTCTGGCTTCGGGAACCTGCTGGCCAGGCAGCTGGACGCACGGGGGCTGCGGGTGCTGGCGGCTTGTCTCACCCCGCAGGGAGCAGAGCAGCTGAGGCAGGTGACCTCGGAGCGGCTGCAGACGGTGATCCTGGACGTCACCCGCAGCGACAGCATCGCCGCCGCGGCCGCCTGGGCAAAGGCGCAAGTGGGGGACAAAGGTGGGGTCTTTAAATCCTCCATCTGCCCCATTGTTTTCTCTCTGCCTTTCCCAGAGACAGCTCTGAGTTCGGCTGTGCTAATGCCAGAAGCAGAAGAGTGAAAGGTGGAGAAGAAGAATTCCTGGTTTCTATTCCCAGCGTGGGGGAAGGGAGTGGGGTCTAGTGGTTAGAGCGGCAGATGCTGGGAGCCAGCACTCCTAGCTCCTATTTGTGTCACTGAAAGGAATGAGAAGGGGGGTGTATTGGGGGCTGGGAGCCAGGACTCCTGGGTTCTAGTCCTGTCCTGGGAGAGGCGTAGGGGTCTAGTGGTTTACAGCAGAGGGGCAGGGCCCAGTGACACAGGCAGGAAAGCCACGATGCCGGATAAGCCCAGCACGAGGCAGATGGTCCCGGGCCACACACAGAGAAATGGCCCTTTGGCATCTGCCCCACGTGGGGGAGCGAGGCCGGGATGGGGGTGGGTTTACTTGCCAGGTGTGGATGAAAATTGGTGCTGTGAGGGGATTTCAGATCCAAAGGGACCCTCCCCCATGTGCTCCTTCGTTGTCCCGTGCTCCCAGGGCTGTGGGGCTTGGTGAACAATGCAGGGCTCCTCCTACCCATGGCCCCCAACGCGTGGCTGACCAAGGACGACTTCCTCACGGTGCTGAACGTGAACCTACTCGGCCTCATCGAGGTGACCCTCAGCCTCCTGCCCCTGGTGAAGCGAGCCAGGGGCCGAGTTGTCAACGTGGCCAGTATCATGGGCCGCCTGGCCTCCTACGGAGGGGGCTACTGCCCTTCCAAGTACGGCGTGGAGGCGTTCTCCGACAGCCTCAGGTACCCACGCGAGCCGGCCCCACCTCGGCCAGCAGGGGGCAGGCGTTTCCATAGTGATTTTGGGGACCTCTGCCTTTGAGGGCCTGTCCTGAAACCCCTTTAATGAGCCCGATTCCCAGAGACCTGGGGAGCGGGTCCTTTGAGGCAGGGGCGTGGGGACACTGTTCAAAGGGGGGGGTGATCTGTCCCTTTGCCCCTGTCCAGACCCATCCCTAGCAAAGCCCCAGCATGTGAGGCTAGGAGTCGTTATCCCAGTGCTGGGCTCTCGGCTGCCCGCTAATCTGGACTCCAGCACGCAGGACAGAAGTCAGGAACGTGACAAGGATGCCAGGACTCCAAGCACTAGGCTGGGAGACCTGCGGTGCTGCGGGACCCCCACCTCTCTAGTTCCGATATCATCCCCCCAGTTCCCTGGTCCACCTGTCCCTTCCGGGTGCTTTGACTGGAAGGGGCCCCACTCAAGAAGTGTTGGGCCTTGTTCCCAAAAGTGGAGTTGAGAATACCCCAAAATCAGAGGTGGTCCCTAGGGGGCTCCAGGAATCCCACGGCCAGCCCTGGCTGGTGGTGACGGGCTCGTTCCGTTCCAGGCGCGAACTGCAGCCCTTCGGCGTGAAGATCGCGGTGGTGGAGCCGGGGCATTTCCGAACGTCCATGATGGATGTCCAGCGCATCCTGGAGTCCGTGGAGCAGATCTGGCGCCACCTCCCTCCCGAGACCAAGGAGAGCTACGGGCAAAGCTACTTCGACAGCTGTGAGAGAACGGGGCACCTCAGCGTAGGGCCTGGGGCAGAAGTATCCAGCCCAAAAGCCAGCCCACACGCTGTGCGGTTGTGTGCGGCAGACCCTGCGCTGTTAGTAGCTAACGGCGACGCTCTGCAGGCAGGGCTTTTGGGGCCAAGAACACTAAGGCGGGAAGGTGTCAGTACCTCTGAAAATGTTAGCCCCTCCCCAGCGAGTCAGTCCTTTCAACTAGGAGATTGCTCACTGTTATACCATGATATGGACTGGAAATTTAGGTTCCAATGAGTCATCATTATGTTTCAGAGTTAACAGGCCAATGATTTGTCTGGAGGCAGAGCTATGGATGCAGGCTCCCTGCAGACTCCTGAAGGCAGCTCTGTGCCAGGTTGAGCCTTGGGTCCCTGTCGGAGCATTTCTTCGCAGCCGTACACCTAGAATCTTAGTCCTCTTCCCCTCACACAACTGGCTGAGTCCTGCTGAATAGGAATCTGCCACCGGGGCCAGAGAAGTACCCCAGGTGCAGTATCCAGCTGCAGTGCCCAGGCTGGCGGCCCTGCCTGGGGGCTCTGGGACTGACCTGTGCCCGTTCTCTGCTTACAGACCACAAGGTCCTCAGAGAGGCCCTCGTGACGAGATGCAGCACCAACCTCTACCTGGTCACCGACTGCATGGAGCACGCGCTGATGGCCCGCCACCCCCGCACCCGCTACTCCGGGGGCTGGGACGCCCAGTTTTTCTTCATCCCCCTCTCCTACGTGCCCACCAGCTTGGCGGACTGGGTGTTGACCCGGGGCAGGCCCCGTCCCGCCCAGGCCATATAAGTGCGAGGAGGAGAATGAAGAGGGGGCAGGGAAGGGGGCAGCCCGGGGGCTGAAGGGGAAGAAGCTGGGGAATTGAGAAAGGCCCAGGTGCAAACAGCAGCTTTCCTGGGGCTGCCCCGACTGCCTGTCTGCACCTGACGTCTGTTGCTGTAGAGTGGCAGCTCCTCGGGGCCGGGTGTGTCTCTTTGCTGTGTGTTCGTACAGCTCCGAGCACCGGGCAGTTTGGTCCTTGAGTGAAACCCCCTTGGGGCACCCCTGGAATAGAGCGAATAAAGACATTTCCCGTTTACTCCTCACTCTCCCTTGGCTCCTTGGTTCCTTCTCCAGATTGCAGCATTTGCTGCGCTTTAACAATGCAGAGCGGTGGGGAAACTGAAGCATGGGAGGGAGGCGGGCAGAGAAAGGGATGACTGGCCCAAAGCCATGCAGCAGCCCAGCACCCAAGTCCGGAATAAAATGCAGCCTTCCCAATGCCCCGGGCAGCGCTCTAACCAGTAGGCTGCACTCCCAGGTAATGCCCCTTCCCCGTCCTTCAAGCAGGACCTTAAAGAGTGCAATCATATCTCCCCTCAGCCTTCTTTTGGCTAAGGCAAACAAGCCAAGCTCCGAGCACCGGGCAGTTTGGTCCTTGAGTGAAACCCCCGGGGGGGCACCCCTGGAATAGAGCGAATAAAGACATTTCCCGTTCACTCCCTCACTCTCCCTTGGCTCCTTGGTTCCTTCCCCAGATTGCAGCATTTGCTGCGCTTTAACAATGCAGAGCACCAAGCACCATCCAGACCACCCGTGGCAGGTGCTTTTCTCACTTGCGCCTTAAAAACTCCAGCAATGGTCTTACTGCTGGGATTGTGTGTACTTGGATCCGGACGTCTATACTCCAGTCGTCTGAAGAAGTGGGTTGCGCTCACGAAAGCTCATAGACTCATAGGCTACGTCTACACTGGCATGATTTTCCGGAAATGCTTTTAACAGAAAAGTTTTCCGTTAAAAGCATTTTCGGAAAAGCGCGTCTAGAAAGTGTCCGTGGCCAATCTAGACGTGGTTTTCCGCAAAGAAGCCCCGATCGCCATTTTCGCGATCGGGGCTTTTTTGCAGAAAACAGTACTATGCTCTCTACACTGGCCCTTTTGCACAAAAGTCTTTAGGAAAAAGACTTTTGCCCGAATGGGAGCAGCTTAGTATTTCCGGAAAAGCACTGATGATTTTACATGAGATTGTCAGTGCTTTTCCGGAAATTCAAGCGGCCAGTGTAGACAGCTGGCAAGTTTTTCCGCAAAATCAGATGATTTTGCGGAAAAACTTGCCAGTCTAGACACAGTCATAGACTTTAAGGTCAGAAAGGACCATTATGATCATCTAGTCTGACCCCCTGCACAGTGCAGGCCACAGAATCTCACCCACCCTCTCCTGGAATAATCCTCTCACCTATATCTCAGATATTGTAGTCCTCAAATGATGGTTTGAAGACCACAAGATGAAGAGAATCCTCCAGCAAGTGATCCGTGCCCCATGCTACAGATGAAGGCGAAAAACCTCAGGGCCTCTGCCAATCTACCCTGGAGGAAAATTCCTTCCCAACCCCAAATATGGCGATCAGCTGAACCTTGAGCATGTGGGCAAGACTCACCAGCCAGACACCCAGGAAAAAGGTCTCTAATAGTAACTCCTATCATCCCACCATTGGCCTATTTATCACCGATAGTGAAATGCCACTTAGTTGCCAAGATCATATTATCTCATCAAACCATCCCCTTCATAAACCCATCTAGCTTAATCTTGAAGCCAGATAGATGTTTTGCCCCCACTACGGTACTTCCCTTGGAAGGCTGTTCCAGAACTTCACTCCTCGAATGGTTAGAAACCGTCATCTAATTTTGAGTCTAAACTTCCTGATAGCCAGTTTGTATCCATTTGTTCTTGTGTCCACATTGATATTGAGCTTAAATAATTCCTTTTCCTCCCTGGTATTTATCCCTCTAATATATTTAAAGAGTGCAATCATGTCTCCCCTCAGCCTTCTTTTGGCTAAGGCAAACAAGCCAAGCTCCTTGAGTCTCCTTTCATAAGACAGGTTTTCTATTCCTTGGATCATCCTAGTGGCCCTTCTTTGTACCTGTTCCAGTTTGAATTCATCCTTCTTAAACATGGGAGACCAGAACTGCACACAGTATCCCAAATGAGGTCTCACCAATGCCTTGTATAACGGCACTAACACCTCCTTATTTCTACTGGAAATACCTCGCCTAATGCATCCCAAGACCGTATTAGCCTTTTTCACAGCCATGTCACATTGGCGGCTCATAGTCATCCTGTGATCAACCAGGATTCGGAGGTCCTTCTCCTCTTCCGTCACTTCCAACTGATGTGTCCCCAGTTTATAACTAAAATTCTTGTTATTAATCCCTAAGGGTATGTCTACACTACCCTCCTAGTTCGAACTAGGAGGGTAATGTATGCATACCGCACTTGCTAATGAAGCCCGGGATTTGAATTTCCCGGGCTTCATTAGCATAAGCGGGGAGCCGCCATTTTTAAATCCCCGCTGCTTCGAACCCCGTGTAGCGCGACTACACGGGGCTCGAACTAGGTAGTTCGGACTAGGGTGCCTATTCCGAACTACCGGTACACCTCGTTTCACGAGGAGTAACGGTAGTTCGGAATAGGACCCTAGTCCGAACTACCTAGTTCGAGCCCCGTGTAGCCGCGCTACACGGGGTTCGAAGCAGCGGGGATTTAAAAATGGCGGCTCCCCGCTTATGCTAATGAAGCCCGGGAAATTCAAATCCCGGGCTTCATTAGCAAGTGCGGTATGCATACATTACCCCGCTAGTTCGAACTAGCGGGGTAGTGTAGACATACCCTAAGTGCATAACCTTACACTTCTCATTATTAAATTTCATCCTATTGCTATCACTCCAATTTACAAGATCATCCAGACCTTCCTGTATGATATCCCGATCCTTTACTGAATTGGCAATACCTCCCAACTTTGTGTCATCCGCAAACTTTATTAGCACACTCCCTCTATTGGTGCCGAGGTCAGTAATAAAAAGATTAAATAACATTGGTCCCAAAACTGATCCCTGAGGATCTCCGCTAGTAACCTCCCTCCAACCTGACAGTTCACCTTTCAGTGTGACCCGCTGAAGTCTCCCCTTTAACCAGTTGGTTATCCACTTCTCAATTTTCATATTGATCCCCATCTTTTCCAATTTAACCAATAATTCCCCATGAGATACTGTATCAAATGCCTTCTTGAAATCGAGGTCAATTAGATCCACTAGATTTCCTTTATCTAACAAATCTGTTACTTTCTCAAAGAAGGAGATGAGGTTGGTTTGGCACGATCTACCTTTTGTAAAACCATATTGTAATTTGTCCCAATTGCCATTAACGTCAATGTTCCTAACTACTTTCTCCTTGAAAATGTTTTCCAAGACCTTGCATACTACAGATGTCAAACTAACAGGCCTGTAGTTACCCGGGTCGCTTTTTTTCCCTTTCTTAAAAATAGGAACTATATTAGCAATTCTCCAGTCAAATGGTACAACCCCTGAGTTTAGAGGTTCATTAAAAATTTTTGCTAATGGACTTGCAATTTCATGTGCCAGTTCCTTTAATATTCTTGGATGAAGATTATCTGGCCCCCCCGATTTACTCCCATTAAGCTGTTCGAGTTTGACTTTTACCGCGGATATGGTAATATCTACTTCCATATCCTTAGTCCCATTTGTTATGTTACCACTATCCCTAAGCTCTCCATTAGCATCATTAAAGACTGAAGCAAAGTATTTGTTTAGATATTGGGCCATGCCTAGATTATCCTTAACCTCCACTCCATCCTTAGTGATTAGCGGTCCTACTTCTTTTTTTTGTTTTTTTCCTATTTATATGGCTATAAAACCTTTTACTATTGGTTTTAATTCCTTTTGTAAGGTCCAACTCTACATGACTTTTAGCCTGTCTCACTTTGTCCCTACATGCTCTAACCTGAATAAGGTAGCTTTCTTTGCTGGTCCCTCCCATCTTCCACTCCTTATATGCTTTCTGCTTTTTCTTAATCACATCTCTGAAATGCTTGCTCATTCAGGTTGGTCTAAAACACCTGCCTATAATTTTTTCCCTCTTTCATGGGATACAGGCTTCTGACAGCTTCTGCAACTTGAACTTAAAATAATCTCATGCCTTTTTTTAAGAAGAAAAGGCTTTATTTTCCGAAAGATCCGCGTCTAGACTGGCGCTTTCTTCCGGCAAAGCTCCGAGCCGGAAAAAAGCGGCAGCCATGTTTATGCAAATGAAGCGGGGGGATTTAAATCCCCGCTTCATTTGCAATTGCGATGTGTCTAATTTTCATCCCTTTTACAGAAAAGTGATGCAGTCTAGACACAGCCTTAAAGTCTACCGCATCATTGATCTACAATGCTACTCCACCACCTTTACCTTTATTTCTGTCTTTCCTAAACAGCACATACCCTTCAATACCTGTACTCCAGTCATGCCTAGTATTCCACCATGTTTCTGTTATTCCTATAATATCTGGTTTCATTTCCTGGACCAGTAGCTCTAGTTCCTCCATGTTGTTACCTAGGCTCCTCGCATTGGTGTACAAACATCTTAATTTTTGCTGTTTGGCCTCACTCACATTCTTAACCCAATTTAGCATGGACGTTGTACCTTCAATTTGACCTATTAGACTAGTATCCACTCTACCCTTCCTCCTTATGTCCATTCTCCTACCCCTGGCTATACCCTTTCTTGCTGTTTTCCTCCCTCTCAATGCTAAGATCCGGCGTAGAGATTACCTGGACGTCTCCCAACCGTCTCCCCCAAATTCCTAGTTTAAAGTTCTCTTAATCAGTTGTGCCAGCCTCCATCCTAGAAGTCTATTTCCCTCCCTACTTAGATGCAGTCCATCCCGAGAGAACAGTCCTCTCTCCGTGAATGCCTCCTAGTGGCCATACATCCCACAGCCCTCCTTATAGCACCACTGCCTGAGCCATCTATTGAACATCATAATCCTATCACACCTTAGTTGCCCTTTTCTAGGAACAGGCAGAATCCCACCGAAGATCACCTGAGTCTCGATTTCCTTAAGCGTTTTCCCCAGCCTGGCATAGTCTCCTTTGATTCGTTCCAGCGAGAATCTAGCCATATCATTTGTTCCTACATGAAGGATGATCAATGGATTCTTTCCTGCTCCTGTTAGGATCCTCTTCAAACTCTGTTCAATGTCCTGTATCTTAGCACCTGGCAGACAGCACACCCTTCTGTTCTCTGGATCAGCTCTGGTCACGGGCCTGTCTATTCTTCTCAATAAGGAGACCCCAATCACGTAGACCTGCCTTTTCCTGGTCACGCTGCCATCAACAGGTTTGGTTCGTCTTCAAGGTGCCACTAGACTATTCGTGGTTAAGTTTTACCTGTTACAGATTAACTCAGCTACCCCTCTGTCCTTTTCCCCGTAAGTCTGGGGTCAGCACAAACCGAACCTTGCTCCCTGGGGGCCTTTCTTCCTTTTCCATATTCACCGCCCCCATTCAGTGCACTATGCCAATTTCTGCTCCAGGGGGCATGGTGAGTTCTTTCCCCAGGGTAGCTGCACTGTGTCCATCCAGTCTGAAGTCCAGAGCTCTCTGGAGAGCAGGCGAACCTGGCTGGCCCTTGGAGATCTTGCTTGTAGGTTCCTGGCTGACAGCAGAGCAGTGGCTTGACAGAAGCAGAGTGGCTGGTGTCCTTGGTGGTGCATTGATACAGGGTAGGAGACAGGACTGGCTCAGAGCTGCTGGCCAGAGCAGATTTTGAATGCAGTGTGTCCTGGTTTTGTGCAGGCTGGCGAGGGTCAATAAAAAAGGGTGGGTTCTCCCCTGGCTGGCCTCTTCTCCGGTCATCTACCTCCATGCCCAGCGGCTGTAAATTGGCCCCAGTTTGGATCTGGTTTCATGCTGGTGTCAGTGGTGACGCAGAGCAGGAGCAAGTTGGCTCCGAGGGGGTGAAGTTGGCAGCGCTCCTGGCGCCAGAACTCTTGGGGGAATCTGGACCCCAGCAACCCAGTGGGAGCTACTGTGTGCTCAGCACAATTGGAAATACGGCCCGTGTTCAGATCAGGCTGGGGGGAGCCGAGAGCGCTGGAAAATCCGACTCTTTTGTCCCTCAAGCCTGTATTTTTCTGGTTGCAATTGAATACGTTGGGCCGTGGTGCTCATGAAATCATTTGGCTGTTGCGTGCATGCTTCTAAGCACTCCTGTGTTACAATACTCTGTTAAACAGCTGTGCTGACCCACCCCAGAGCTGGCTGCGTTCCAGTCAAGCCTTGCCCCATCTGCTGGATTGGTTTGTTTGCAGTGTGGGAGAATGTGGCTGTACCTGGCTGCCCTACTGGGGCTGTACTTCCTGCGCCGATGGTACCGGGAGCGGCAGACTGTGGAGAACCTACGAGAGAAACACGTCCTGATCACCGGCTGTGACTCTGGCTTCGGAAACCAGCTGGCCAGGCAGCTGGACGCACGGGGCTTGCGGGTGCTCGCAGCTTGTCTCACCCCGCAGGGAGCAGAGAAGCTGAGGCAGGCGACCTCGGAGCGGCTGCAGACGGTGATCCTGGATGTCACCCGCAGTGACAGCATCGCCGCCGCGGCCGCCTGGGTGAAGGTGCAAGTGGGGGACAAAGGTGGGGCCTCTAAATCCTCCATTTGCCCCATTGTTTTCTCCCTGCCTTTCCCAAGGACAGCTCTGAGTTCGCACAGGCTGGGGCGATGCTAATGCCAGAAGCAGAAGAAGAGAAAAAGATGGACAGCGAGAATTCCAGGCTTCTATTCCCATCCTGGGGGGAGAGAGTGGGGTCTAGTGGTTAGAGCAGCAGGCGCTGGGAGCCAGGACTTCTGGATCCTAATCCTGTCTCTGGAACGGATAAGAAGGGGGGGTGTATTGGTTACAGCAGGGGAGGCTGGGAGGCAGGACTCCTGGGTTGTTCCTGTCCTGGGAGAGGCGTAGGGGTCTAGTGGTTTACAGCAGAGGGGCAGGGCCCAGTGACACAGGCAGGGAAGCCATGATTCCGGATAAGCCCAGCACAAGGCAGATGGTCCCAGGCCACACACAGAGAAATGGCCCTTTGGCAGATGCCCCACGTGGGGGAGCGAGGCCGGGATGGGGGTGGGTTTAATTGCCAGGCGTGGATGAACATTGGTGCTGTGAGGGGATTTCAGATCCAAAGGGGAGCCCCCCCCACATGCTCCTTCGTTGTCTCGTATTCCCAGGGCTGTGGGGCTTGGTGAACAATGCAGGCATCGGCGATCCCGTGGCCCCCAACGAGTGGCTGACCAAGGACGACTTCCTCACGGTGCTGAACGTGAACCTGCTCGGCCTCATCGAGGTGACCCTCAGCCTCCTGCCCCTGGTGAAGCGAGCCAGGGGCCGGGTCGTCAACGTGGCCAGTGTCATGGGCCGCCTGGCCTCCTACGGAGGGGGCTACTGCCCTTCCAAGTACGGCGTGGAGGCGTTCTCCGACAGCCTCAGGTACCCGCGCGAGCCGGCCCCACCTCGGCCAGCAGGGGGCAGGCGTTTCCATAGTGATTTTGGGGACCTCTGCCTTTGAGGGCCTGTCCTGAAACCCCTTTAAAGGGCCTGATTCCCAGAGACCTGGGGAGCGGGTCCCTTGAGGCAGGGGCGTGGGGACACTGTTCAAAGGGGGGGTGTTCTGCCCCTTCGCCCCTGTCCAGCCCCATCCCCAGAGCACGTGGGGCAGGAGCCGTTATCCTGGGGGCTGTGTTCTCGGCTGCCCCCTAACTTGGGCTCCAGCACGCAGGGCAGCAGCTGAGAACGTGGAGAGGCCATCAGGACCCCAAGTGCTAAGCTGGAAGCCCTGGGGATCTGCCGGGCCCCCCCCTCCAGCCCTCTAGTTCCTGTTCCTATGCTTCCCGTCATCCTCTCTAGTCCATCTGTCCCTACCGGGTGCTTTGACTGGAAGGGGCCCCACTCAAGAAGTGTTGGGCCATCTTCCCAAAAGTAGAGTTAGGGGGACCCCCAAAATCGGAGGCCGGCCCAAGGGGGCTCCTGGAATCCCGCCGCCACCCCTGGCTGGCGGTGACGGGCTCGTCCCGTTCCAGGCGCGAACTGCAGCCCTTCGGCGTGAAGATCGCAGTGGTGGAGCCCGGCTATTTCCAGACGTCCATGACGGACCTCCAGCGCAACTTGGAGTCCCAGGAGCAGATCTGGCGCCGCCTCCCTCCCGAGACCAAGGAGAGCTACGGGCAAAGCTACTTCGACAGCTGTGAGAGAAGGGGGCACCTCTGGGCAGAGACCGGGGTAGAAGCAGCCAGCTCATAAGAAATCTCGCCATCTCCTCCGAGGAGCGCCCGGCGCTGCTGGGCTGGGGGGTTGGCCTTTGCATGCAGCCGAATTTCTGCAAAGGGCGCTGGGTGGCTGGAATGAACTCACCTGCTAAGTGTTAGGGCGGGGAGGCTGCCCCCTGTAGGACGAGCACACGCTGTGTAGTTGTGTGGGCAGAGCCTGCGCTGTTGGTAGCTAACGGCGACGCTCTGATTGGCGGGGCTTTTGGGGCCAAGAACACTAAGGCGGGCAGGTGTCAGGACCTCTGAAAATGTTAGCCACTCCCCAGCGAGTCAGTCCCTTCCACTAGGAGATTCCTCAGGGTTACACCCTGATATGGACTGGAAATTCAGGTCCCAAGGAGTCATCATTATGCTTCAGAGTTAACGAACCAATGCTCTGTACGGAGTTAGAGCTATGGATGCAGGCTGCCTGCAGACTCCTGAAGGCAGCTCTGTGCCGGGTCGACACTTGGGTCCCCGTCGGAGCGTTTCTTTGCAGCCGTACGCCTAGAATCTTAGTCTCCTCCCCTCCCACAATTGGCTGAGTTCTGCCGAATAGGAATCTGCCACCGGGGTCAGAGAAGTACCCCAGGTGCAGTAGCCAGCTGTAGTGCCCAGGCTGGTGGCCCTGCCTGGGGCTCTGGGACTCACCTGTGCCTGTTTTCTGCTTACAGGCCAGAAGCTCTTCCGAGAGGACTACATGACGAGGTGCAGCAGCAACCTCTATCTGGTCACCGACTGCATGGAGCACGCGCTGACGGCCCGCCACCCCCGCACCCGCTACTCCGGGGGCTGGGACGCCCAGTTTTTCTTCATCCCCCTCTCCTACATGCCCACCAGCTTGGCGGACTGGGTGTTGACCCGGGGCAGGCCCTGTCCCGCCCAGGCCATATAAGTGCAAGAAGGAGAATGAAGAGGGGGCAGGGAAGGGGGCAGCCCGGGGGCTGAAGGGGAAGAAGCTGGGGAATTGAGAAAGGTCGAGGTGCAAACAACAGCTTTCCTGGGGCTGCCCCGACTGCCTGTCTGCACCTGACGTCTGTTGCTGTAGAGTGGCAGCTCCTCGGGGCCGGGTGTGTCTCTTTGCTGTGTGTTCGTACAGCTCCGAGCACCGGGCAGTTTGGTCCTTGAGTGAAACCCCCGGGGGGGCACCCCTGGAATAGAGCGAATAAAGACATTTCCCATTCACTCCCTCACTCTCTCTTGGCTCCTTGTTTCCTTCCCCAGATTGCAGTATTTGCTGCGCTTTAACAATGCAGAGCGGTGGGGAAACTGAAGCATGGGAGGGAGGCGGGCAGAGAAAGGGATGACTGGCCCAAAGCCATGCAGCAGCCCAGCACCCAAGTCCGGAATGAAATGCAGCCTTCCCAATGCCCAGGGCAGCGCTCTAACCAGTAGGCTGCACTCCCCGCTAATGCTCCTTCCCCGTCCCTCAAGCAGGACCTGCGTCCCCGGGAGCATGAGCCGCTGGGAGGTGGGAGCCCTGCGCGTGCCGTGGTGCACAGACCCCGTCCCAGGGAAGAATGTGCGGAGCTGGGCACTGGGAGCCACCGAACCCCTCAGTCGGATGGAACCACTGCGCAGGGGTGGGGGGGAGGAGAATCACTGCAAGATGGGGGATGGGGGGTGGAACCCCTCGTTGAAAGGTGAAAGTAGCAGGTGAGCCGCCCCAGAAAGAGACTGGCCTCCTGGGGGCGGGGCTCTGGGTGCTGCTGGGACCCTGGGAGGCGTGGCCACAGCAGACCCAGGCTCCAGGGCTGGTTGCTCGGGTGCCCAGGCAGCAGGGTTCCTGCCTCCCCAGCCCGTCCCGGGGATGCAGTGACAGCGTCGCCCAGTGGCGGCCCTCCAGCCCCGAGTTCCCCTCCCAACCCCTTCCCAGACTCCTGCATCCCCCCATTTCCTTGCGCATAGTCCCCCCCAGCACCTGCGGCCTTGACTCCTGCACTTCCCACCCCCCGCCACATACCACCTGCCCTGATCCCGCCACACCTCCCACCCACTACTACCTACTCTGATCCCCCACACCTCCCAGTCCCCCTGCCATATACCTCCTACCTCTCTCTTCCCCCCCCATGCAGAGAGAGCTGCAAAGGGGGGGGAACTGAGGTACACACATACATTACAGCAGTGACTGTAACAGCACCCCCACTATGTCACATTTGCATATATATTTGCATGTCTATGTAACCACACCTACCTTGCGGCCCTCCGCATGTCAGGTGAGTATCATTGTGGCCCCCGGGGCTTCCAAAGTTGAGTAGTCCTGCTGTAGACTAACGTGTCCTGAGTAAATTATTACTATAAGGCATGACCCTTTTGGTCAGTAGACACAGAAACAGTGTGTACCCTGCCCTGGGCAAACGCCGGTTGAATGGCTGCGTGACCACTGGAACGGCTCTTTCCCAGTTGCAGTGTCGAGCTAGCTCACCTGGTAACCTGGAAGGCTTTCTCGTTTTTCAGTTATAGGGCGTCCCCGCTATGAGTCGCCCCGGTAACGTCACTCACGCGTGAAGGAACGGACACGTTGTACGTCCTCCCATTCCCCGCTCTTAAGTCGCACGCACGCAAAAAGCAAAACCAAACACCACAGTGTGCGCAAAAGTCAGGCAGCCGCAGGAAAGAAATTCCCCACTTTCGGGTGTTTTGTCCAAGGTTTTGCAACGTATCTTGGACTCATAGTGAGGAGGACGGCCTGTACTAGATCCCCTGCAACAGCCAGTTGTGGGGGAGCCCACAAGAAGCATCAGAGCAGTGATAAGGAGAGGGAGAGGGGGTATTAAGACCCAGAATTTCGGGTGACCTACACAGCGGCCCATGCCTCTCTGGAACCCGCCTTCAGATAGCTGAAGGCTGCATCAAATCCCCCCTCCCTCTTCTCTTCTGTAGACTAAAGAAGCCCAAATCCATGGGCGGCTGGTGCAGTTGGGGCTGGGGGAGGCAGGCCCTCAGCCCCACCTAGAGCCCCGCCCCCTTTGCTGAGGCCCCGCCCCCACGGGGAGGAAAGGCGGCAGGGCAGTGTGCCGAGTGTGCCCCCCTCAGGGCAGGCGAGGGGGCAGCGCCTAAGCACGTCCCAGCCTTGCCAGAGCACTGGGAAGGGGCAGAGGAGTGAGGGGAACCTGCGGGCAGCTGCCGGAGGATTGGGGGAAGGGAGGAGCCCGTGTGGGTCCAGGAACACAGGAAGGGCGGGCATGGGGGGCAGCAACGCTCACCCCCCGGGCGCCTACAGCAGGCGGACTCTGGACGGGGCCAGGCTGGCGATTTGGCTGCTGCCAGGCCGACTGGCCAGTAGGCGGGCTCCACCGTCCGCGAGAGGCCGCGCCGACTCCCTCCAGGGCCCACAAGTTCGGACCTTGGCCTGGCCTGTGGCCGAGGGACAGTTTATAGGGCCCAGCCCTGGGACAGGATGGGCAGGCAGACAAGGGGTTCACACAACCCGTCAATAGTTCCCGGGTTAAGACGCTGCCCTGGGTTAGGGCGAGACGTGTCTCCCACGAGCGGTGTGGCAGTGATCCGGTCTCCTCGCTCCCGGAGAACTGACAAGCCAGGGGATATTCCCTTAGAGGGGGAACCCGCCACCCCTAGGGGAGAGGTGGCAGGGGGGACGCAGGCCCGCCCGTATCACTGCGTCTCGGCCCAGGGCCCTGAGAGTGGCGGCCTTGAAGCCACTAAGTCGGCGGGAATCCGGGCCGTTGCAGGACGACTACGTCGAGGGGTCAGCGGGGTTCCAGGCCACAACACGCTGCCCACCCGACCTCCATCTGCTCAGCCGTCCCAGGCTCGGCTATTCCCGGGACCCTTCCCAGTTCCCCCTGGGGGCCTACCAGGCTCTGGCATTGCTCCGGAGGGTCTGCTGGTGATGGAGGCACTGGCAGAGTATCCATCCGTTTGGGCTCTGGCAGGGGTCC